>NW_021703782.1:35453950-35800840 GCF_005190385.1 Monodon monoceros
CTTCCAATTCTTTGATTTAAGGGAAAGTAATTTATATGCATTTCTCCGTAGTAAAATATGCAAAGTCTTCAGGAAGACAATTAGAAACTGCATTGAGAAATGCATGTTTAGTAACAAGAAACATTTTGAGAGTGTACAGAAAGTCTTTCTTTTGTATATATTTTATTCCCTTCTTTTCTCTCACACACTTTATTATTACTTCTCTAGCTTCTAAATAAGATTGATTGGTGAGTTGATTACAGGGGTGCCTGAGCACAGATTGTGGGAAGTTTTAGTGTGACTCGGTATGCCATAAATCAAACAGCAGATGAGTGGGAAACACAGTTCCCTGACTCACAAAATATAGTAATAAAAATGTAAATAAATAAAGTAGCCTCCTTTATTAGGAGATAACCAGTATCAGTAATAACTCTGATAATATATAGGATTCAGTTACACATTTTCCTTTTATATACAAATTTTAAAATATTTATAATATACAAGCTATTATACTAGGCAGCTTGGGAGATTTAAGTGTGAAAAAACAAGGTACTTGTCAATGACATCACCATCAAGTAGAGGAAATAAAATTGAGCACTATAGCATAGAGTAGAAATTAACAGCAAATGTTTAAGATTATTTGGAAGAGAAGAAATTTATGTTTTCTGAGGTAATGATTTGAAGAACAGAGAAAGATTCTTAGAAGGGGCTTCCATGCACATAATGATGAAAAACAATGGCATTCAAAGTGGAAATAGCAATGTGAGTATTGATCCTCCCATTTTCACAACAAAACAGGCTTCTTCATTTCCTTACTCTCACTCAGTGTGGACACAATTTAGGCATCCATTGCTGTAAATACTCTTTTCATTCATCATTCTTTCCATCCTGTTCTTTTGATTCCTTAGTATGTGCCAGTCACTACAATAAGCTCTGGGAATAAAGAAGAGCCAAAGTCTCTGTCCTCAAGGAAATCTTAATCTAGAGAATCTTTTTCCATGTCAGAAATGCCTCTTCAATTTTCCCTCCTGTCCATTTCGTGGTCACTGCTTTAGTATATGTTATCATCACCTGTTCACAGAACTATTTTGACCAACAATTTCTTAGACTTCCCCACTTTACACCCACCTGTTGTTGAGGGTTTTCCTTGGCGCTCTCTGTTGGCAGGAGAGGAAATCAAGCCATACTACTGAAATTAGGCAATCACTGAAAAAGTACATGGACCAAAATATAGACGACAATTATGTGCATAAATGATATCAGAATACATGAAAAAATATCCACATTATAATGTTCATTTCAGAGCTATTTCTAATGGTGAAATAAAAATATAATTCAAATCTCCATCAATACTATGGTGATATAAAAAATAGTGCATAATCATTAAAAGTGATGATACCATTTATAATTTCTGACCCAGAAAAGATGTCCATGATGTTTTTTGTTGTTGTTGTTTTTGCGGTACGCGGACCTCTCACTGTTGTGGCCTCTCCCATTGCGGAGGACGCGCAGACTCAGCGGCCATGGCTCACGGGCCCAGCCGCTCTGCGGCATGTGGGATCTTCCCGGACCGGGGCACGAACCCGTGTCCCCTGCATTGGCAGGTGGACTCTCAACCACTGCGCCACCAGGGAAGCCCTCCGTGATGTGTTTTTAAACGTGTGTGTCTATATGTTTGACAGAGATGAGAACCCTGAAGGAATATGTTTTAAATCACTAAAATTGGTTACTGCTGTGTCAAGGAATTATGGTTGGCAATTGAACATTCTTTCTAAGATCTTTATAATAATTCATCAAAATACTAATATAAATATATATTGATTTATATATAAAACAAATATATTCATATTATAAAAATGGAGTTTTTACATAAATAAAGATTAAAGCAACACTATTTTGTATAGTCAATGATATAACATTGGAGGTTATGTATACATAGGAAAATATACTTAGCAGTTTTTTAATTTACTTATCTGTATTAGAAAAAAATTCTGCCACTGTTTTTGATTAGATTATCATAATTGCATATTAAAGACTTTCATGGAGCTGGCCTAAATTGCTCAGCAAATTATAGGCATTATGATTTAGTCAGAAGTCTACTAGATATAAAAACTTGAAAAAAGATATTTTTACAGATTTAGGCTGTGAAGATCTCTGTATTTCTCCAAGGAGCTTATAAATATTTAAAGATAAAAAGGCTCTCTAACTGTAACAGATGATTTAGGTAAAATATTTGAAAAAACATTTAAATGATAAAATTTTCTGACAGTGATCAATAATACCAGGTTTCACATAACCAGGGGGGAAAATTAGTGTCAGTCAGAAGTTTAGCTAATAATATGGGATCACAGTATTAATATTCCTGGGGATATTTTTTTTTCAAATTGTGTCATATTTTATCTGGGTTATTTTATCACAGAGCAGAAAAGTGTAATTTGTAAAGAAATCCTCATGAGGTGTTGGGAGGCTAAAAGAATCAAAATCTGAGTATACAAAGAGCCAAACAAGATCTACATGAACTTCTATCAATCCTCCAATCCTTTTCATAGTTTACATTATTGGGTGTTTTATTCTTTTCCCATCATTACATTCAATTTAACTCTGGGTTATACTTGGAATTATGATGATCTGGTTAGATTCTAACTCAACAAACATCACAGTATTCTTCCACAACTTCCTTCCTTAGTTAAAACTCGACAGTTTCCAAGTTTAATTTTGTCTCCCATAACGACTTCCTCACTTTCTTTCATGACTTTTGCCACTGTCATAACTCAAGCCCCTCTCTTTTCTTTCAAGACCTCAATTACCCACATGTTAGGTCACTTGGCATTGTCTCACAGTTCACTACATATTTTTTTTCTTTCTGTTCAACTTCAGTCATCTTTTTTCTACAGTGTCTAATCTTCCATTAATGCATTAATGCTCTCCAATGTATTCTTCATCCCAGACATTGTAGTTTCCGTCTCAAGAAATTTGATTTGGGTGCTTCTTTTTTTTTCAGTAGCTCTAACTAAGTTTTTAAAATATATGTAATACAGTTACAATACTTGTTTTAAAGTTCTTATCTACTAATCTAACATCTGTGTCAGTTCTGGATTGGTTTCAGTTGGTTGCTATTCTCTTCATTATGGTTGATTCATCAAAATAGAGACTATATCCTCCCAGATGAAGCTCAGCCACAGAGAACTGAAGTGATATGTCGGATTGGTAGAGTATTCAAGAGTAATATTCCATGAAATACTTGTGAGGAGTTCTGTGTGATCTTGGAGTGGTTTTGGAAGACTATTTGGTTGAGGAAAGACTAGCTGGCTCCTCCCTTAAAGTTCAAAGTGCTTATTTTCCCTGATGGCAGGACACATATCATTTGAATAATAATGAAAAGCAGAAGAATTTATGTTCCTCACTTTTCTGTTGAATTTTTAGCACAATAACAGCTTGAGGAAAGACATACAATGATGTTCATTTCAAACAGTAAAACATTGAAAAATTAATTTCTAACTAAAACCCAATTGTGTGCATAAAAATGGTTGGAATATAATGATTCCTTGGCAAGTGAGAAAAGGGGAGGACTTTGCTGAAGAAGTGTTTATCATTTGTCTTTTGTTTGCACATTTATTTCCTCCCTATATGATTCTGATAGACTGCATCAATGATATAATTCTCTTTCTGGTGCTTGCTTTGATGTTAACCCTACAAACAGAAAGGATAGTGTATGTTTCTGTATAAACAGGTCAAAGATGGCCTAGAAATTAGTTCACATTATGCTGTCACATCATATTACAAGATTCTTACAATAGCTAAGGTGTCAGCATTGATGTGGACTCACTATGCCCATTTTATAATTGGTGGATGTAAAGTTTAGAAAGGTTAAGAGCTTGCAATCATAAGATAAATCTATGAAGGATTTATAAACAAGCCCAGAATTTCCAGTTTCAAATCCAGTATTCTGCCCTCTGCCTCAGCCATTTTTTTAAGTTTGCATGTTAGAGGCAGTAGGACTTCTACTGTTTTAGATAACATCAATGAAATACCATAATTGTACTCTTGATTATGTTTAAGATACAAAGAAACTTTAGTCTACATTCATTATTTTTAACTAAAAGTTTCAGTTTGAATATTAATTTTATTTAAATAATGTTCGTAGAAATTTTAGAGAGAAAATTAAAATGACTTTATGTGCAGAATACAATCTCCATTTGCTTTGACAACTCTTAGTTCATGTATGCAAAATAAGTCTACCTTTTTGTATATAAAATTAAGATGCAATGCCAGGATATCATTGACTGCTTAATTAAAGCAATTAGGATTGTAGTGAATCATGGCACAACTTACCTTAAGAGGTGTGAGCAGACTACGTCACAGGCTATGATACAGTAAATAGTCATTGAGTTCAAAATACTTCCCACATAATAAAACATAAAGCATATTTGAGTGCTAAATCTTCATTCATTCTTAACATTGTAGATGCATTTAGAAAAAAAGAAAAACCTTAGAGGTTACCTGCTTTTCAAGACTTGACTTGGTGCACATCATATAGAAGGACTTCCACATGCTGACTTATTACTCAAAACAATGAAGTCCCCAATAGAAAGCATTTCTTTGCTTGGAGTGTCCTTTAATGTACCTGTCTTAGGAACCTTTGGTGGTGGTAGGTAGCTGGCTGAGGGTTCAGGGAGATAGACCTTACCTGTGTCTCTATCTTTCTATTAGAGAGCTATTATTGCCTCTCTCACCTTATCTGAGAAGGGATTAGAAGACTGGTCGCATTGCATTAGCATGGACTTTGAAATGACAATCTCGGAATCAAATTCCAGTCTCAGCATTCATTTCCTGGTAAATTAGGGCAGGGTGCTTAATTTTTCTGAGAGGCAGTTTCAGCAGTGATACAGTTATATCTGCCTCATAAACAGGAGTAGATCCAGATTTTATGGGACCTAAAGCAATACATTTGGGAGTGCTCTTTAAGGAAAAGGATACAAAATAGGAATGGTTGTGAATATTTATTTAGAATTAACAAGAAAAAGCACAATAGAAATTTGAAGAAGCTGACAAATTCATCATACATTAAAAAAAATTCAACTCTCTATAATTAACTGCCAGACATATCATTTATTGTACTTTGGCTTTGGCTATATATTCTCGATTATTTCTTTATAACACTTTTAAATTATTATTTTCTTTAGAGAGAATGCTATTCAATATTTCCACTAGCATGGTTGATTATTTTTAAATTAATAACGACAGTTTACAAAAGGTTCTTTCAGTTTCACAAATAAGTATTGATTATGTCATGTGGATTTTAAAAATTATTTTGAAGCTTGGGAAACTTCCATTGAGTTTCTTTTGTATATGAGATATTTCAGATATACTTTCTGTAGTATTGCTATAGGTTTGTGTCCTAGAAACATAAGAATTTTATTAAATTTTATTTTACATAATTCTCATTTTTAAATGCATGATGTTTTTGTAGTCATATATATTACCAAGTATATGCCTGACAGAGAGAAATTCTCCTCTGATTTAGGCGCTGATGAGAACTAAATACTCTTCTTACAATTTTATACTTATGACTAAAAGAATATTCTAATAACAACAAAATCTTTTTTTAAAAAAATATTTATTTATTTGGTTCTTCCAGATCTTAGTTGCTGCACATGGGCCCCTTAGTTGTGACATGTGAACTGTTAGCTGCAGTATGCATGTGGGATCTATTTCCCTGGCCAGGGATTGAACCTGGGCCCCCTGCATTGTGAGCACAGACTCCTAGCCACTGCGCCACCAGGGAAGTCCCAAATCTTTTGAGCTCTGTCCTTTTCATACCTCTATTATTTACATATTTCTTTTGTTGCGTATCTTGGGACACATTTATATCCCATCGTGATCTGTGGCTGTAAAAGTTTGTGACATGATGATGGGTGACTCAGCACAGGGCCCGTAGGGGTACCCACCATTCCTATACAGTGGATTCAAAATGCCTTGACAGTACATGAAAGGGGTTTCATCTACTAAATACAAAGTTTATGTATCCCCAACTCAACTTCTACCATCTAGCCAAGATGCCCATGGCTGCTTCAGTGTTCCCTGACACAAAAGGAGAGGTGTGACAGAGGGAAAGTTGTTGCTTGAAGAGATTATCAGTCTTAACTAACTGTTAAAATATTTTAATTGTATAAATTTAACATAATTATAGGGCCATATGAAACAACAGCTACTGTCTCACCTTTGAGTCTTTGTGAGCAAATGGCTCTGAAGTTTAAGATTCATTAGGTACGTGGTAAATCTTCTGGTTTAATGTTTACTGAATGTGTAAATTAAAGAGCATATTCAACTGTATATATTTTGATATTATCCCCACAAAAGCTACTGACATATAATGCAATAAAGGAATACCACATATTTTTCTATTTCAAATTCAGAAATTCTTATGCTAATTAGAAGCAAGGTTCTAGATACAATATTAATAAGATTCTTCTTGGTCCTCATCATCAATAAAGAATTGACCAAATATTTCCAGCTTAATTTTTTAAGTCAGAGAGTAACATTTTATTAAAATACAACCATATACATTTTAATTATAAACCTCAGATTAACAATTGATTAAAATATACAAACATCTTGGTAAAATTAAGCATTTTCCGATTTTTTCTGAAATTTCTTTTGACAATTTTATCATGAAAAAAATAACCTGTGATCATTTTACATTGTCTAAAGAAAATAATTTAATAAACCTATTAGGGCATTATTGAAGTTTTTATTATCCTGTAATAACTCCTTAATAATGAAAACATTCTCTTCCAAAGAATCTATTATTATTATCATTTTTAGAGGTCTAGCTCTTTCGACTGAAAAAGATACACAACCTAAAAGTTGAGAATTATTTTATTTGGCAGACGGAACTGAGGACTTAAGCCAGGAAGATAGCTTCTCAGCTCTGAGGGATGCTCTGAAGAGATAAGGAAGGAGACAGGGTATATAGGAGTTTTTGCAACAAAACCAGGCAGTCTGAACAAGACACCAAAAGATTACTGTTAATTAAAGAAAAACAGACATCTCAAGTTAATGAATTTAGTGCATTTCTGTGTATGGGAACATGCAAGAGTCTGCGCTCTTTAAAATCATTCCTTTGATATGCACCTCAGCTATCTAGGGCCAGTATCCTGTTCTTTTCCATCCTGAATCCCCTTAGGGTACACAGTCTGGGGCTGCTGCAGTGGCTGATGGCTAATGGCTTGATGGCTGCAACATCCTTTGTTTACTGATATGGTGGGTGACTTTCTTTGTAGACAATACCCTGGGTGATGATTTTGCATGAATTCCAGAAATTCTCTAACATTTTTATCAGCTTCCTGAAATTCTGTATGTTAGAATTTGCCATTTCACTTGATAATCAATTTGAATTCCATTTCCATTATATTTTGTGATATCTAATATATAGAAAAGTTAGACTGGTCAAACAGACAGGGATACACATTATTGTAAAATAGGGACAGCTGTTTTGGGGAAGAGTGTATCAGTCTGCTTGGATCACCATGACAAAATACCAGACTGGGTAGCTTAAACAACAGAAAATATTTTGTCACAGTTTCGAAAGCCAGAAGTCTAAGGTCAAGGTGCAAGCAGAGTTGGTTTCTGGTGAGACCTCTCTTCCTGACTTGTAGATGGACACCTTCTCATTGTGTCCTTACATGGCCTTTTCTCTGTGAATGCAGAGAGAGAAAGAGAGAGAAATCTTTGGTGTCTCTTCCTCTTCTTATAAGCACACCAGTCCTAAAGTGTTAGGTCTCTAGCTTTATGACTTCATTTAACCTTTATCTTCTTTAAAAATTCTATCTCCAAATACAGTCACGTTGGGGGTTTATGGCTTCAACATATGAATTTTGAGGGAACACAATTCAATCCATAACCAGGACTAATATAATGAATTCTCAGTTTATTAAAAATATGTTCATATTAATGTTATTTTGCTCTAAACTCTACATAATGAATATTTAGATAATAAATACCCACTGTACTGTAATTTTTCTTTCAACATGTTACATATTCACTCTTTTCTTGTCTGCTTGTGTTCTAAAGAGAAGTCCAATGTAATTCTTATCTTTGTTCCTTTATAACCATAATTCTTTTTCTCTTCTTTCGAGATTTTTCTCTTTTTTTTTTGTTTTTTTTTTTTTTCGGTACACGGGCCTCTCACTGTTGTGGCCTCTCCTGTTGCAGAGCACAGGCTCCGGATGCGCAGGCTCAGTGGCCATGGCTCACAGGCCCAGCCACTCCGCGGCATGTGGGATCTTCCCGGACCGGGGCACAAACCCATGTCCCCTGCATTGGCAGGTGGACTCTCAACCACTGTGCCACCAGGGAAGCCCTCTTTGTTTAGCTTTTTTGCAATTTGATTATGATACACCTAGGTGTATGTTTTTTTTGGTATTTATCCTGCTTGATGTTCTCTGAGCTTTCTTGACCTGTAGTTTGGTGTCTGTTACTAATTTTGGAAAGCTCTCTGTCATTATTTCAAACAGTTCATCTGCACCTTCCCTCTTTGTTCCCTTAGTATTTCTATAATGTGTATGTTTTACTTTTGAAATTGTCTTACAGTTCTTGCATGTTCTATTCTTTATTATTTTCATTCTTTCTCTCTTTTCATTTTAGAATGCAAAGTTTCTATTGACATATTTTCAAGCCCACTAATCCTTTTTCAGCTGTGTTCAATCTACTGTTGGACCCATCGAAGGCATTTTTCATTTCTGTTGAAGTTTTTTTTTCTAGCATTTATTTTTATTCTTTCCATCTCTCTGCTTATAATACCCATCTCTTCTTTCATGGTGTTCACTTTTTCCACTAGAATTCTTCACATATTAATCATAGTTATTTTAAATTCCTTATCTGATAATTTCAAAAGCTGTGTCTTTTCTGAGTCTGGTTCTGATTCTTGCTTTGTCTTTTTAGATTGTGTTTTTCTTGCCTTTTGGCATGCCTTGTAATTTATTATTGAAAACTGGGTAATAGCAACTGAGGTAAATAGGCTTTTAGTGTGAGGTTTCATATTAATCTGGCTGGGCATTGGACTGTGCTTAATGATTACTATAGCTGTAGGTGCCAGAGGCTTCAAATTTAAGTGTCCTTGTTCTTGTCTTGCCTGTAGTCTTTGGACTTCCCCATCAGTTGCTCCTCAGTCTGTGTATTGCAGTTATTTTTTTTGGCTGTAAGCCACTGTTATTACACAGGAGTTCTTTTGCTGTGGTGGTAAGGTTTGAAGGATGGCAACAATTCTATAATCCTATGATTGCATCTCAGTCTTTTAGGGGGTAGGCCTGTGCACTTAGGCTGTATCCTTCATAGGGATTTCTTAGTTCCCCTTCGGGTAGAGTAGGCCTTTGTAATGGAGAACACTATGGGCATATTTTAATGGTTACCTTTGCCCTGCCCCTGCCAGTGTCATTAGGGACTGTTTCTTGGCTGTTCATCTTGAAAACCTGGTGAAATCCCTGGATATAAAAGCCTGGAAAATGTGGGAGCCCCTCACAAGCCCCAGGGGTTTCTCACTCTCAAGTCAATGCACATTAGTCTCCAGCAATTCATTAAGAGAATTTCCACTTAAATATTCCTACCAGTTTATGACTCCAGGGCCTTCTCCAATAAACAGATATCAGCTGTGACTCTGGATTTGCTTGTCTCCAGATTTCAGGGCAGCAGTTTGCCCTGTGACCTCAATCATCTGATGAGTCCAGGAAAAGTCATGGGTTTTCAGTGACTTTTTCCCCTCATTTTCTTACTAAAGATAGGAGTAATGACTTCTAATCCCTTTACATAAAAGTTGGAGCTGAAACCAGAACTTATATTGAAATTTTGCTTCTCAAAAAGTTATGCCAACTTATAAATTATAGTGTATTAATTTGTAATAATAATAATGAATATCACTTGAGAACTTAGTTTGCATGAGGCATTGTGCTAAGTACTTATATGTCCTATTTGATAGAAACAATATGCAAAGTGGTTGAAGATATGTAGTTTGGAGCTAGGCTGCCTGGGTTGCTGAATCCAGGCTTTATCACTACTATGGGACCTTAGGGAAGTTACTTTTCTGTACCTCAATTTTATCATCTGTTCATGAGGATAATAATAAGACCTACCTCATAGAGATTCTATGAGGATTTAATGAGGTAACACCTGAGCAGTGCCTCGTACATTGTGAGCGCTGTGTGCTTGCTATTATTACCTCATGTAATCACATGATAATCCCCTGAAATGAATATTCTTTTGACAGAGAGGAACAAAGCCACAGATGGTTTAAATTACTTGACTAAGTGCTCTTCAGTAGCCAGTCCAGATTCCTAAACTATACCTATGACTTAGAGATAATATAGAAGAAAAATCCCCCATCCTAATTTTCATAATTGGCCACACAATTTTTATAACTTAATATAATGCTCCTAGCCTACAGAAATGGGTTAATGCTATTTAGAAATTAATTTTTTATATATGTGTAATCCAGATATTGTAGATTAGTTGTATGAATCTCAGAGCCCAGCCTAATCTGCACAAGTTTTGATCGGTAAAAAGTCTTTGTTGTAAAAAATATGAATCTGAAAGTGTTCCGATTGGGGCTCCTGCAGTGTCCCAATACTTTACCTCATCTGGTTAAATATTTGGTTTTTACAAGACCACTCATCAAATATTGAAATGATGGATAGCAAGATCATGCAGGGTTTACTGAGGGCCAGGCAATCTCAAGTCCCTCCATGTGTTCCTATTCAGTTCCCCAGGGAACCAAAATATTTATCGTTTTCATCTGATTCATCTCTTTTACTTTGGAACTTTCCTTCCCATTGTTTTATTCTATTTGGGTACCTGTGCTTCAAATCAAGCAAGTGTGTTTTTTTAAAACCTCAGCTTGTACTGGCACTGGGAGCACCAGACAATCACCAACATGATGAACAGGTTGTACGAATAATCAGTATTTACAGCATACGCAACTTCCAGCTTTCATATGCCTTTGTCATTATTGGCACAAGATGGCTCTCCACAAAGTTTTGTGCTTGCTGGTGGATTTTAGAGGTTGTTCTGCTTTCCCAAGTCTAACAGAAAACTGCAAAGTATGGTTTTCATTCTCAGGCAAACCATAAAACCTACAGTAAAAAAGAACAAAACTGCCAAACTCTTCTGAGAGGGATTCCCACTTGGTGAATCTTTAAAAGCTCGTAAATCCAGAAGTATATTTATTGCCTTTGATGCAGTTCTCTTCCAGGAGACTCCCCACCTTCCTCAGTCTCTTAAGTCCTGTATTACCCTTCTTAGATATACTGCACCCCAGTAGGATTTCCCTGAACTTTGGTAAAATCCCCACATACTAATAGGTCTTTCATTCCAACGGATATTCAGACCTCCTTCCCAAGCATTCGATTGCTTAGAATTTGGCCCCCGAATCCATTATTGTTTCAATATGTCTCATAGTAACTTGAAGGAGACACAGTACTTAAACAGTTTTGACTTCCTGCTTTTTTTTTTCTTTCCAGAAAGCATTACTCACATTCAAAAGAGGGGAAAAAAAAAACACCCTAGTTTAAGTAAAAATGATATACTGTGCTATGTGTCTTTGGGGGGGGGGTGGGAGAGGGGTGCACATGCTTTCAAGTGTATATGTACCAAATGGGATATTTTGACTGAGAAGAGGGATGAGGCTTTTATTTTCTTGGTGTGTTAAGTTAGGTGCCATCTTTCTCCCAGTAAATAAGTTTAAAATTAAACCAGGAATTTTGTTAAAGCCAATATGTCCCAGAAGGTAGTACATTATCCCTGTATATACATTTGAATTCAATTAATTTGTATAGTGAAGCTTGGAACTCCCCCAGCAAGTAAAGGGTCTTAAATACTTATCTAGTTAAGGTCAAAACATGTAAAAGGAAATAAAAACGTTTGCTATGGACAAAGGCGGGTGGGCAATATGGGTGGAGTTGATGGATATCTCATTGAAGATAAGATTGAACCCAGAATGTTATAAAGGAAGGGGAAATACTGGGAGTGATGTGGATTCAGAAATAGGACTTTTTTTAAAACTGAAGTATAATTAACTTACAACATTTTATTAGTTTCAGCTGTACAACATAGAGATTCAATATCTTTATGCACTACAGAATGATCACCATAAGTCTGGTTACCATATGTCACAATAGAAAGTTATTACAATTATTGACAATATTTTCTACACTGTACATTAGATCCCCATGACTTATTTATTTCATAACTGGAAGTTTGTACCTCTTAATCCCCTTTACCTACTTTTCCCATCTCCTCATCCCCTTCCACTCTGCCAACCACTAGTTTGTTCTCTGTATCAATGGGTCTGTTTCTATTTTGTTATGTTTGTTCATTTCTTTTGATTTTTATATTCCACATTAAAGTGAAATAATTTGGTATCTGTATTTATCTATCTTATTTCACTTATCAAATACCCTCTAGGTCTATCCATGTTATCATAGATGACAAGATTTCATTTATTTTTACGGTTGAGTATTATTCCATTGTAAATATATATATCTATATTTGGCTATTGTAAATAATGCTTCACTGAATACTGGGGTGCCTATAGCAAAGATAAACAAATGAGACTACATCAAGCTATAAAGCTTTTGCACAGCAAAGGAAACCATCAACAAAAAGAAAAGACAACCTAGTGGGAGAAGATATTTGCAAACAATATACCAGCATACCTCATTTTATTGCTCTTCACAGATACTGCATGTTTTTTACAAATTGAAGCTTTGTGGCAACGCTGTGTGAAATAAATCTGTTGGCACATTTTTTTCCAAAAGTATTTGCTTATCTTGTGTCTCTCTGTTACATCTTGGTGATTCTTACAATATTTCCAACTTTTTCATTATTGTTATAGTTGTTTTGGTGATCTGTAATCAGTCACCTTTGATGTTACTACTATGACTTGCTGAAGGTTCTAACGATGGTTGGCATCTTTTAGCAATAAAATATTTTTAAAATTAAGGTATGTACCTTTTTTTTGTAGACATAATGCTATTGCATGCTTAATAGACTACTGTATAGTATAAATACAACTTTTATATGCACTGGGAAACTAAAAAATTCACATGACTCACTTTACTGCTATATTTGCTTTATCACAGTGGCCTGGAACCCAACCCTCAATATTTCTGAGGTATGCCTTATCTGATAAGGAGCTTAAGTCCAAAATATATGAAGAATTCATACAGTCCAGTATCAAAATAAACCAAACAACCTGCTGAAAAATGAGCAGGCATCCTGAATAGATATTTTTCCAAAGAAGATACACAAATGAGTAACAGGTACTTGAAAAAGTGCTCAACATCACTCATCATCAGGGAAATACAAATCAAAACCACAATGAGATATCACCTAACACCAGTCAGAATAGTTGTTATCAAAAAGACAAGAAGCAACAAGGATTGGTGAGGGTGTGGAGAAAAGGGAAACCTTACACGCTGTCAGTGGGAATGTCGGTTGGTACAACCACTATGAAAAACAGTATAGGAAGCTCCTCAAAAAATTAAAATAGAACTACCATACAATCTAGCAATTCCACTTCTGGATGTTTATCTGAAGAAAACAAAAACTCTAATTTGAAAAGATATATACATCCCAGTGTTCATTGCAGCATTATGACTTAAGCGCCCGAGTTTTTTTTTGTTGTTGTTACTATAAAAAAGACTGCAGCTGGTTCTAGAACCCATGCTGAACTGGTTACCATGAGTGTGTGTGTGTGTGCGTGTGTGTGTGTGTAAATTAAAAGAATAGTCAGTTACACAGTGGGGCCTTTTTAGAATCTCAACTGATGGTGATGATGGCTGCAAATATTCCTCAGTATTTAATGGTATTTATCTTGAGTTATCAATTCATTGTTATTGAATTTGTTGAGCACTTGAAAGCTCCATTATGATTTTTTTCAAATTATGTGAAGATGGGTATTTCAGAAAAATATACATTGTGGGATAATCAACCAGGAGAGAAGCCTGGAGTCACTGAAAATTGAGGTTTTAATGAAGAGGTAATATTAGTTTTATTCCTGAGGTTATGAAGCCAATTCAAACCAGCTGTACCCTGGAAATGTATCAAATTATAATCAAAAAAGCCATGACAAGAAAAAATAAGTTGAGTATTATAGATGTCACATTTATCTTTGCTCTTGCTGACTTCTAACAACTTAGAAAATCCATTAGGTGAGTTTTCTTATATAAGTTCACTGACACCACTGTCATAATCAGTGACAACTGGACAATTCATTCTTTCCTCATTGGTGTCTGAAAGTAATTCCTTTTTCTAGACGAGATTATAATTCACAGAAAAGCATATCAATTATCTACTGTCTTAGACTGTATTGTCAAGGTATCAGTTTTCACATCAACCAGACTTGAATTTTAATCAATGTACTATTTCAGCAACATTGGATATGTTTTTCAGCCTTTCTGATATGCCTGTTTTTTTTGTCTATATACAAAGAATATAGTGGGATAAAAATTTTTAGAATGCAAAGGTCATGAATATTGAGCAATGAGCAAATTGTTGTGCAATGAGTGGTGTTTGCTGCGATTTAACATACTGGCCTCTCTCTTCTTGTCAACATTATTCCCAAGGGTATTGTCTTGGCTACATATTAGTTTCACATTATAGGTTGTTGGAATTTTATACATTGAAATAGGGCACCAGGAAGATTTGTTTGTTTGTTTATGAAAAGAGGTAAATCTTTTCATTCTAGAGTTTTTCTAACATTCTGTAATAGTACTATCAGCATTAACTCCACACAAAATTGTCTTAACTTATACATCTTTTAAGTCCTACATAATTTTCTGCTGTATTATTTAGAAGATGTTGAACCTGGCTTTATTGAATGTCAATTCAATGTAAGCTGGCGAGAACTGCCAAGTCATCTGATGTTAGGGAGCATATAATACAAATTTAACATAAAGCCGTACAATTTGTATAGGTAACTAGATTTAAAAAATAGAATCAGCTGTGATGTTTCATATCATAATCAGCATATGAAACAGTGAATTAGCTGATGCATTACTTTGAGCTATCATATTTAATGAGAATTATTTTTCATAAAGTTTGTAGCTGTGAAGAAAATTAATAAGGTTTTGAATAATGAATTCTTTTACATTTGGTAGTATTATTTTACTAATTGAGCTTTTTTTTCTTTGCTCAGAGGTTGATTTCTTAGATGTAGAAACTTAAGCGATACATACATTTTTTGTACAAGATACTGATATTTATTTACTCCACTAGTACTTAATAAATATTAGCTTAGTACATAGCAAACCTACTAGACATTGGTTGATGATATAGAAAGATAATAAGACAAGTTGTATATTAATTAGCTATATGAAAGTGACAGTGAACATGGAAGTGGCCAATTTTGGACTGAGGATGGACTGAGGAATTTATGAATTTTAAACTTGCATAATCATATAGTGGAATCATGACATATGGACTTAATTAGATTTAGCTACATAAATTAAAAATACTGAGGCATAAATGAGACAGTTTATTTTTGTTATACCTAAAACATTGTTGGTCAGGGGCTGCTGTGGTAGCCCCTAGTATCATCAGGGAACAGGGCTTTTTTCTTTCTGTTCTTTGATCATAAATTATTCATAGCTTCATTTATCAAAATTATTGTATCAGAAGGGCACCAAATCAAAGGCCACAGGCCAGATCCACTCTGTCAAATTCTGTATATAATGTTGTGTTGGAGTACAGTCACCCCCATTTATTATGTGTTGTCTAAGGCTACTTTCATGATACAAATGGCAGGATTGCATAGTTGTGACAGAGACTATAGTCCTACAAAGCCAAATGTTTGCTATCTGGTGCTTTATAAAAAATAGTTTGCTGATTCATGATCTAAGACAGTGCTATTAGAAAGAGTATAATGTGAGCCACATATATAGTTTAAATTTTCTAGAAGCCACATTAAAAAAGTAAAAATGAACCAGCAAAATTCATTTTAATAATGTAATTCTTAAATCCTTTATATCAAAAAATATCATTTCACCTTGTAATACATTTAGAAAATAATAATACATTTTACTTTTTTTTTTTCTAAATCTTTGATATTTAGAGTATATTTCAATTTGAACTGCTCATACTTCAAGTACTCAATGGCCGTATGTTTCAAGTGGCTATCATGTTGGACAGAACAGGACAGATATATCAAAATGAGTACATCCATATCCTTTGCTTTCTTCATAGGAAGAAGAAAGAGAAGTTTTGAGAGGAACAAATAGGATAAATATAAAACAAATAGCAATATTATATATATATAAGGACACACTTGTATCAATATTTACAATAAAGGTACATAATTTAAAGATCTCCATTAAGAGGCAGAGGTCATCCAATGGATAAAAAGCAAGAAAAAATGATATGCTGCCATAAAGAAAGTGATTTTAAATATAAACATGCAGATTTAAAAGTAACATGCAGGTTAAAAGTAAAAGAAGAGAAAAAGATATACTATGCTAACACTAGTCAAAGAAGACTGGGATGATTACGTTAATATCAGCCAAAATAGATTTCATTGCAAAAATATTACCAGGTGTAAAGAGGCTTATTTAGTAGTGATTAATGAGTTAATTCATCGTGGGAACATGATAATTATAAACGCTTTGGTATCTTATCCCAGAGCTTTTACTTCACTGACATTTATAGAACATTCCACCTAATAACAACAGAACACAAATTGTTTTCAAGTATACAAAAGTAAATTTACCATATGGACCATTTTCTAAGCCATAAAGCAAATTTAAATAAAGTTCCATGGAATCAAATCACAGAAAGCATGTTTTAAGACAATTTGGCAATAATTAGAAATAAATATCAGAAATAAATTTGAAAAATCATCAAATATTTGAAAACCTAAATAATAGACTTTTAAAATGATAGGTCAGAAAAGCAATCAAAAATGATGATTAGAAAATAAAATGCAAATACAACATACCAAAATTTGTGAGATATAGATAAAGTACTGCATTGAGGAAAATTTATAGCATTGGATGCCTTTATTATAAAAGAAAAGGATCTCAAATTAATTTTCTTCCATTCTAAAAATGTTTTTAAAGTATCAAATTAAGTCCTAAGTAATCAGCAGAAAATAAATAGTAGAGGTTAGTATGAAAATAGAAAACAGAAAAATAATAAGTAAATCAATGAAACCAAAAGTGTGTCCTTCCAGACAGAAATTTAAATTGATAAACCTATAACCAGAGTAGGAAAAATAAGAGAAAAGACACATATTACTAATATAAGGAATGAGAGAGGTGAAGATGCTGCTAATTCTACTAGTATTAAAAATATACCAATGGAATATTGTCAATAACTCAATGCCAACAAATTTTACAACTTGTATAAAATGGACATTTCTTCAAAAATGACAAACCCAAAGCTCAGTAAACAATAGATTAGCTGAATAAATTTCTCTATATTTGTGCTTGCAAAGGTAGGTCCAGATAGCTTCACTGGTGACATCTATGACATTTTAAAGAAGAATTAATATCAATTCTATAGAAACTCTTCTAGAAAATTGAAGAGGAAGAAATACTTTCCAACTCCTTCTGTAAAATCAGCATTACTCTAATAATCAACAAAAGGTAAACTTTTCCACAATGGCACTGGATCAATTTGAGATAGATAGATAGATACATACATACATACATACATATATGCACTTTGATCCATATCTGTAATATATGTAAAAACTAGTCAATATAGGCCTAATGGAAAAGAGAAAACTGTCAGACTTCTGGAAGATTATATAGGGGGATATTTTCATGATATTACTAAGGCAAAGATCCCTTTGATATAATATCATAAGCATGATCTCTCAAAAATTGATAAATTGGATTCATCAAAATTAATAATATATGCTGTTCAAAAGACACTATTAGAAGAATCAAATGACAAGCCAGAGACTGGAAATAATTACTTGTAGGTCACATGTCTGACCAAAGGACTTATCTTTGGGCTGTATAGAGAATTCTCAAAACTTAAAAAAAACAGATTATTAAAAAAAGAAATATTTAAACATACATATTATAGAAGAAGATATGTGGCTATTAAATAAGCACATAATAATGTATGCAACAATATTAGTCCTTAAGGAAATGCAAAATAAAACTATGATAAGGTATTACAACACACTTAATAGATTGTCTAAGACTGAAAAAGACTGACTGTATGGAGGTCAGGAGGATGTGAAGTAACCAGAACTCTCATGCAATGCTGGTGGAATGTACATGGTACAAGTACTTAGAAAAGACTTTGAATATTTCATTAAAGGTTATACATACACCTTCCATACTACCCAACAATTTCACGCCTAAATATTTACCAAAAGGAAATGCAGGCATATATTTACATAAATATTTGTATACAAAATTTATAGCATCTGTATTTGCCAAAAAACGGATATAACAAATGTCTGTCCGTAGATGAATTGATAGATTGTGGTATGGCCATAATTGAAGTACTGTATCACTGAAGAATAAAAAGGAATAAACTATCAGTATATACTAAAGATGAATAAAAACTAAAGATGGATAAAACTCAAAACTTATTGATTGAAAGAAATCAGATCCCCCCAAATCCATCCTATATGATTGTGTAAAATTCAAATATATTGACAGAAAACAGAAAGATCAGCACTTATCTTGGGATGAGCGTGTGAGGAAAGACAGAAATTATTTTATGAGAAAGAAGTCATGAGAAAGAAGTCATGAGAAAGAAGTTAAGAGTGATGGATATATTACTTGCCTTGATCGTGATGATGCCTTCAGGAATGTGTGTGTGTGTGTGTGTGTGTGTGTTTGTGTGTGTGTGTGCGAAACATTATGTCGTCCAATAGAACTGTTGAAAAAATATACAATATATTTCACCTCCCATTCTAAATGAAATGCATTTAAATGTAAAAGTGATATAAGTTAATGCCAGATATCCAAATGTACGTATTCACGGACCGGCTGAAAAAATTGGTTTGTTCTTGCTGTTGTTGTCGTCATTGTTTTTGTGTTTTTACAAATCATAGAAAATAGCTAGCTGGCTATATAGATGCTATGGTCTGAATTGTGTTGCCCCCAAATTCATTTGATGAAGCGCTAACCCTCAAGGTGACTCTATCAGGAGATGGGAGTCTTTAGGAGGTATTTGAGGTTAAATGAATCCGTAAGGATAAGGCTTTAATCCAGTAGGACTGTGATCTTATAAAAAGAAATGAAATATTTCTTTCCCTTTCTTATTTTCTCTCTCTCTCTTCAACATATGAAGACATTGTGAGAAGGTGGCCATTGGCAAGCCGGGAAAAGAGCTCTCACCAGAACCCAGCCATGCTGACACTCTGATCTCCAATTTGCAGCCTTCAGAACTGTAAGAAAATTACATTTCTGTTGTTTAAGCAGCCTAGTCTATGGTATTTTGTTATGACAATCCAAGCTTATTAAACAGAAACATATAAGTGTAGAGACCACTGTCTCTATAAGCCTGCAAATTAAGTTTTAAGTTTTATAATGATTATCAAATTTGAGTTAATATCTACAACAGAAAAGAATATTTAAAATTTAATTTGAGCACAATTTTATATCAAAGAGTAGAGATTAATCATCAATTGTCTTTTATTAATTTAGCATAGATAAGTATATATTACCTGAAATTTATTAATCATTAAATATTTATATAATTTATTAAAATATGGTTTTGAACATCTGGTGAAGCATGTACGGTTGACCCACTCAGTTATTAAGCATTTCAGATGCCCTTCTTCCTTCTCACTTCAATACAGAAGACAGAAAATCTATATACTTGCTTTCCTAGCCTCTCTTGAACCTATGAGTTCTGTCCAATTCAACATGACAGTTTGGGGAAGTTTCTGAAAAGTGTTTGGCTTTATCTGATATAAAGAAAAGAAAAAGTTTGTCTCCAGATCTCTCAGTTCGTTTGGCTTTGAATGCAAATACAGTGTTTACTGCCAGTAAGGCTATTTTGCAGTAATGAAGGAAATGGGGCAACTGAATGAACTTCAGTGCACACTTGCCTCTATGCATCTTGCTATATGTAAAAAAATCAAATATTTAAGCCATTGAAAGTTAAGTATTCTGTTTAATACAGCCAAACATTCTTAATAAGCCCAGTGCGTATTAAAAATATTGCTTGGCACCACAATTACAGAAATGGAAAGTGTTGATTTTGATTCTGAACACTTCAGAGTCTCCTGAGGATGATAAGCAAGTAAAGAAATGCTTAGAGAGAGTTTCTTCTGTAAGATGAAGGCATGGTGCTAAGGCATCAATCAGAAGACCATTATTCAGTGAGAGAAGGGTAGAGAAGGCTTCCTGGATATGGAAGCTTGGCAGCTTCCTACTTGATTATCCTGACCTACTTGATTATCCTGTTTTCTTCCCTTCTGTACTCACCCCCACCCCAAATCCATTTCTTACTAGCAGCTAGAGATATGTCTTTAAGAGAAAAGAGATCATGTTACTCCACTACTTTAAATCTTGCAGTAGACACTATCTCCCTTAAAATGTTTGTAAGTTATTCTATATAATAAATGTCTAAAAAGTATGAAGGCAAGTTAGAAAAATAAAGCAAATTGGGCAACCAAGTAATATCAGACTCTTAGAATTAAACCTGGATTATCTGAAGTGACAAATACATCAACTATAATATACAAACAAAACACATGTTTTAATGCTTTTTACACAACTAGCATCTTGACTGTAAGACTTATTCATTTTTGGGGGGGAAATGTTTCCAATGAAAAAAGAGGGGGTAGAAAAAGAAAGAAAACATTGCTGAACCAGTTGCCCTGAATGGCATTAAGCTCTCAGTGTGTACAGTGTGTGAAAATGAATCTGACCTACTTTATTACAAAATCAGTGAAATAGCTTCATGCAGGTTAGCAGGAAAACCTGGCTTGTATGCCGACATTGCTGAAAGTATTTATATGAAGGAAAAGCCAAGTACTCCCTGGTGTTAATACACACCATGATCTATTGTTGGAACAAGAGTCTGAGCTGTAAGCCTTTGGGAACATAGGGAACAAAATCTTTTGCCCATGACTTTATGCAGATGCTTTGTTTTTGCAAAACCTTTTTCACTTTTGCCTCTAGAAAGTTACTGAGATTTTCACACAGTGCAAAATGACTAAAACAATATATCACAGAGGAATGTGTATAGTATTTAGATGAGTCAAATAGGTTGGTTCAGGACAAGGATGACTCTCACAATACTGTATTGGCTTAACTTGAATTCAAGGGTCTGGGGTCAAGAATCAAGTTACAAAGTAATGTTCTTGGTTTTCTGATGGATGGAACTGTAACAAATGGGGTTGGGAAGTGGAACAGGGACAGAACAGTTATGAGAAAATTATGAGACATTGAAGTTATTAGCTGACTTAGTATGGCAGGTCATACATTACCAGAGAAAGTTCCAAGACTCCTTTAATTTTATGTTACCAAGAATGTGCTGTAGTTATAATGTGTATTGCTGTATATTTCTTCATCTCACTTTAAGAGCAATTTTGTGCTGGGTACAGTGCTACGTCCTAGGGTTTTCTTGATGTATAGCACTCAGTCATTCTTTCCTTAGAAACTTCTTGGTCCAGTTTGTGAAAGGAGACATTTGAGCAATGAATAACAAGTGCTCATCACTCAGTAGTTCAGGTTGTGCTGCATTTGGCTGAAGAAAGGATCATTAATTGTTTTCCTTAAGGAAATTAAAGGAGGCTCCATGGAGGTGGTACATGTAAGACAAATATTGTGATAAAAGTTTGAAATAATTTTATCTTCATGTGTAGCAAATGGGAAGTTAATAAGAATGTGAAGAGAAATAATATTGCTATTTGTAGGCTTTTGGTGTACTATCTTTTCTTCATATTAAATAACATTTCATTTATACAGAGTTTTATTTGTTGAATTACCTCATCTTCCAAAGCTTACATGCCACATGGTCAGTCCAGATATCTTCTCATTTTTACATTCATTTCTCATTTGCAATTAACGTATGATTTAAACATCATGCACTCATAATCAAATGTCTTTCATTAGTTCAGTAGAAAAAAGCAACTTTAAGAAATGAACATGTAGTCTACTATGTCTCCTTTGTATTTAGCTTAAATATTTATATGTTTAGCATAAATATTTATATATTTCACAATATAGCACTCTCTGAATTCATATCTACTGCTCCTGCTCTCACACTGCTTACTAGATGACTTGCATTTTGTTATTGGTCTGTTTTTCCTTTCCGCTGCTTAAAACACTTGAACAAATTAGTTATTTGCATGTAGTGTTTTTGTATGAATAAATCAAGGAAGAAAAACTAAACCTATACTTTGTAGAAATGAAATCGTTACAGTGGGCTCTGTATTACTTCTGAGTCTAGTTAGACATATTCAGCCACGGCACTGCCTGACACCTCTTTCTACTGTCACAGAGCAAGGTCTGTGACTGATGATGTATAACTCATGAAGAAAGGTGGCAGAACTGATGGGAATGGAAATTCAGAACGGCCAGATTTTGATTCAGGCTCCTAGAATTAGGCAGCCATGCTGATCAGTTCCCAATATTACTGGTGAGGTTACAGACATGGCCAAATGTTGTTAAATTTATAAGACATCAATTTAATGAAACTGCAGTCCTGCAGTCACCAGTGAGCATTTGTTTGCCACAGGACACAGAAAATAAGCAATCTTTCAGACCCAGTCTTTCAAGTATGGAGATGGGAGGAAATCAGCTGTGTGGAGCAATTCAAAATGAATAAAGAGACTATATTTTAAAGTGAAATAAAGTGGCTTCAGCCATGGTCACTTGTGTCAAATTCAATCTTTAACTGCAAATTTGATTGGTATGATGTTTTGGGATAGAGTTGCAGATGGGGTGATGAGGTCTTCAGAGTCATTATAGAACTGAGAATTGAGACAAGTTTCTTCTTGTAAGACATGGAAATCACAAACCTTATTTTTAGGTTGGTGAGGTTAAAATGAGAAAAAAATATATGAAAGATCTGAAGCATAGTAGAGTGCTAAATAAAAGGCAGTTTCCTCTCTTTCACTCAAGATTCCTTAGCAGTAATTGGGAACAAGTTATTCTTAGGAACTCTGGAGCAATTCACTAACTTTTGCCTGTTTAAATAATAGAAAGGAAATCCACCATAAGTAATTGGGGGAGAACTATATGATAGAATTTCCATCAGTCAAAGTAATTTTGCACTGCTGATAACCAAAATGGAGTCTGTGGTTTATACAGTGAGAGGTAAGTAATCGTCTGTTTTAAAGTCTCTAAATAGGTAAAAAGATGAGAGTGAAAGTTCTGGTCCAGATAGTGATGATTGTTGGTGTAAAAATGTGCATTTCCATAAGTGAGGAAATGGAGATATTCTGTAGGCAGAAAGAAAGCCTCTAGTAGAGTTAGATGAAATCAGAGAAATTGTTAAGGACCAAAGGAACTTTCATAAAGGAGTTGCATCAAACATGATAATTGACAGTGAAACACCTTCTCCAAATCATCTAAACACTCAAGAAGATTAACAGGATAAAAAAGTTCCCAGAGTTTCAATGGCGGAGAAGCAGAAGGTTTAGTTCAATGTAATTCAAAAAGCATGTATTAAATATTTATCAAATGGCAAATACTGTACCGAGCATGAAATAGTCATAAGACATTTTTAGTCCCTGTCCTATAGAAGCTCATGTTTCAGTAAAGAGGAAAGCAAGTTGGCAAATATTTCTTATGCCGTCTTATTTTAAGTTTGTTAAGTGAAACCCCCAACTTTAAGCTCCATGGGGCTAGAGATTTTTGATGTTTTAATTTTGTGTTGATTGTTTTATCTTGACTGATAAATCTGCAATACCTCAATTTATACCTCACTTTATATAATTGGTACATATTAGGTATTAAATAAATTTTATTGAATGACTGAATAATCAAATTAAAAAGGAAACATTCTGTTTAAATGGAAATAATTTTGATTTCCTATGAAAAACCTCTCCAAACTTCACACCATCAACCCTATTAGTAAAGATAGGCACACAAATATCCCCATCATAGGTATATGAATCTTTGTATGCAGGTACTGCTATGCTGATCTATTAAGAACATAGAGAGTAGAGAATAAAAAAAATAAAGATGAAAATAAGATAAAAATAAATAGGAATAGAAGTTTTAATATTTTTCTTCCCATTCACTTATAAAATGTGTGTGTGTGTCCCCTGAGGTTCATGAAATCAGTTTGTTTTATTTTGTTTTGTTGTGAAGGAACAAAGTAAAAATGTTATCTGACATGTATATGACCCAGTGTAAATTTAGGGTGATCTACACTTTTTTATGTCTATAATCCTAAAAGTGAGAACTAGAGGAAGACATGCTGTATAACTGGTAAAACTGAGTAAACAATCTGCTATATTTCATTTGGGCAGAGTCAGTCATGAAAAGAACATATGAAATGACAGTTATAATTGTATTGAGTGGATCCTTGAATGAATTAATTCCTGATCTGTAGGTAAAGAAAGATCCTTTCTGAAGATAATAGAAAAAAGTTTCCTGGCAAAATATATTCAATTGTATAAACTTTAAATGTACTTAAACAGTTCTCTCTTTTACTACAAATTTCTCAGAGCCCAATTAAGTAACTACTATGAAGACAATACAGGAAATGAAAAAAATACATTTCAAATTTAGTGGAACTTTATTAGCTAACATAAAATGATTCTTGATTAGGTTTCAACTTTTATTGAAGTTTTCTGTAGAAAAAAAAAAATCTGGTTTACTTGTTTCACGATTCTTTCCAAGGTGATGTGATTGATGGAATGTGGCCAACATAACCCAGGCAAATTGAAACAAGTTACCTGAATGTAGATAAAAGTTGCCAGAAAGTATGTAGTTACTACACACCAATTAACAGCTCTGTGATAAAGGTCAGGAAACCCTGCCCTTTGAAGTCCCCTAAAAGAAAGCTACTGCTTATACCACCCCTTGATGGCTTGAAGATCCTCTATGAAAAGCTCTCCTTACTAATTTATTGGCATTGTTTGATCCCAGTGGTCTCTGTCATCTGTTCTGGAGATCCTGTTTACCTTTAATTATGTGTACTGGTTATCATAGTACATTTAGGAATGGTTTTCCTGAAGGTCTAAAAGTGGGCTGGCTGAAGTGATAGTAGAACTTGGAAGTCGATGTTGAATTCTTCCTAAAAGAGGGCACTCAAAATGTCCAGGGACAAGTAACAGGAAGCCAGCCCAGCATATTGCGAGTGTTCCCTGCATGAGTCCGGTATATCAGTTTCCTGCGTCTACCATCACTCTCAGTCCTGGCTGAAATTTATTCCAAGGCATTATGATACTGCTGCACATTAGTAAATTTGGTCTTGGGCATCTGTGGCGATAGAACAGGTGGAATTTCCCATATGGATCAAAAGACCCAAAGATGGCTATCCATAACATCCTGTTTTACTTCTGACAGTGGTATTGTCTTAAGCCACACATGGTAGCCCTAGTACTGGCAAGATTCCACCACCTTTATCATGAATAATAACCTTAGGAGAATAGAATCATTACAACAATTTCATAAAACTCCCATTACTGAGGTTTATAAGCTGAAATTAAGTCATATGTACAGCTTCGAGCAACCACTGTGGCCAAGGAGATACAATGTTCCGATTAGCAAAATACTCTTTCTAAAACCAAATGTGTAGAAGTTGTTAAACATACCCAAACCAGATGTGCTATTTGATTCAGGGAGGGCTATTCCCAATTGCAATATCATTGTTATCTGAAGTCAAAATAGATGATGGTAATTAAAATTATCTCTATAAAGTAAAATTCTAGGACATTTCTCTCTTCAGGGAACTGTCATTTGAATGGCACCCACTTTCATTATAATAACACTCTTCCTAGGGAAGATATCTTGACATAGGCTACTCTGTGCCAGGGTGAACCTTTTCTTATGCAAGAGTCTTTCTAAATGTTCCCTTACAAAATTTGTCATGTATCTAACAACTATCTTAAAACACACCTGTTTTACAAATGCAGTGACTGTTTCATTTTATAGAGTTAGCATTTTCATCATTTTATAAAGTCTAATGCTTGATATACTTAAGAAACTGAGTTGAGACTCTACCATTAGGCATAAAATTTATGAACATCTAGTAGAAATTTTTTTTTTCTGCCTGAATCATTTTTCCTCAAAGGCCATCCTTTTGAGCTGGGAATTAGCAAATCATTCATGTTTTATGGAAGTTTATGCTTCTGGAATTCAGAAATCGCAGCAGTTAAAGATGAAAAGACCTTTAAAATGACCAGTACATCAAGCTTATGCCCTCCTGTGAAAGCAGGAGACAGAGAGTGAAAGAGACAGAGACTGTTACTGATCTTTATTCTAAAAAAATCTCTATACTATTAAACTTCTAATGTTGTGTTGAAATATAAATTTATTTCCAATTGCTGATAAAGACAAAGTTTTCAAACACTTTTAACTGAAAAATATTTGCATTCTTACCATGGTGTTTTGATTTGATTTGATTTTGATTTTTTTTAAATTGATGTATAGTTGATTCGCAACATTGTGTTAGTTTCAGGAGTACAGCAGAGTGATTCAGTTATATAGATGTGTGTGTATGTGTGTATTTTTCAGATTCTTTTCCCTAATAGGTTATTACAAAATATTGATTATAGTTCCCTGTGCTATATAGCAGGTTCTGGTTATTTATCTATTTTATATATAGTAGTGTGTATCTTTTCATCCCAAACTCCTAACTTACCCCCCCCCTTCTCCTTTGGTAACCGTAAGTTTGTTTTCAGTGTTTGTGTGTCTATTTCTGTTTTGTAAATAAGTTCAGTTGTATAGATTTTTTTTAGATTCCACATATAGGTGATATTATATGATATTTGTCTTTCTCTGTCTGGCTTACTTCACTTGGTATGATAATCTCTAGATTCATCCATGTTGCTGCAAATGGCATTATTTCATTCTTTTTTATGGCTGAATAATATTCCGTTTATGGTGTTTTGATATGTATCTTTTTTCAACTTAATTTATTTTAAAGGTGCAATCTGAATTACTCAGGAGCCTTTACTTAATAGCAGAAATTGAAAATACCTAATGGGATTTCAAGCAGTTTATTTAGGGAGGTAGTTAAGTTTATGACACATGTTTGGGGAAGAAAACTACTTTTCTATGTGTAGAGCACCTTGATTGTTTTTAGGTTATTGACAAAGTAGTTTAATAAGAGTCATATTATTTCCCACTGGTGCTAAATACATTTAATAAAACATTATTATAATTCCATTTTATTTTTAATCTTTGTTTTCTCACCACAATGTGAAATTTTCTTATCTAACTTTAAAACTGAAGAAAGCAAAATCTAGCACATGAGGATAGAAATAATGAAATAATGTGAAAATACACTACATTAAAAAGGAGATTATTATAATGTATCCAAATCATTTGAAAGGTTTCTCAAAGTAGCATTGTAAATGGGAACCCTGAACAAAATATCAATATTGTGGTATGTTGTATCTCAAAACATTCTCATCAAAAGTGATACAAATTTTTAAAAATAACTAATTTTTATATTTAATCACCAAGTGTTACTAAACCAGGTTTTTTCATTGCCAGACATACAGCTAGCCAAACGCTGAGATGCTGAGTTTTGCAGCAGAGAAAGGATTTATTCAGAAGGCAGCCAAGCAAGGAGATGTGAGAACAAGTCTCAAATCTGCCTCCCTGAAGGACAGGGGCTTGGGATATTTATGGAATAAAGAAGCAGGGTACTTCTTAGGTGTGGGGAAAGGAGTTTGGAGGTAGGGAAAAGGTGAGGTAATCTGTGTTCTATGCAGGCTTATCTGAGTTACATGCTTCTTCATGGGACGTATGTTTTAAAATGGAGGCGTTTAGCATGATCTGAGGGTGGAGTTTTGGGCCCTCTAACATCAAAAGGTCATTCATCGGACACCTGCACAGGTCCAATTTTAGGGTCGGTGGTCCCAACCAGTCTTAGCCAGCTTGAGCTCAAACAAGACACAGCTGACTCCAAGTTTCTAGAAAACACTTCAGGCAAACATCTGTTTAGGCTAGGTGAAGCTTGGAGTGTATGCAATTTGCACCAAATAATAAAGGCGAGCTTGCTCAGTGAAGGTGGGCTGCAAGTGGAGGGGATTTTAGCAAGCTGCAAGACTAGCTGAAGAATTTCTGTTAGTCACCAGTTTCTGTTAACCCTAAGGGGCATGGTTTCATAACAATCAAGAAGGGGTTAAAAAAGTACTTTAATGATTAACTCTAGAAGCTTTTTTGCAATCCTCAGTGTGGTCAGAAATGCCTTTTTCCACTTAGTCCTGACTACCTTATCACATCTGAGATTTTTCTAGGTTAACTGAATAAAGAGAGAAAGCATTCCAAACCTGAATAAAGAGAGAAAGCATTCCAGTATTTTTTCAAATACGCTGATTTCCTACCCTTGTTTAAAACTTTTTGATGGCTCCTATTTTGTCCAAATGTGCTTTTCACATTCATTAGATATTTTACTCAATTTCCCCCTTTTTTCCTCCAGCCTAGTGTTTCAATCAACTGTATAGCCATAGGGGGTTACTGAGGTTCTCAGAAATCACCCTACTCTGTTTAATTTGGCACCTTTGCAAAACTGTTCCATTTGACTTAAACAGCTTGGTTCAATTCTGCTCTTAATTTTCACAGACATAATTCCTGTTAACTTTTCGTATTCTTCTTAAACATCACCTTGTCTGGGAGCCTTAGCAGGTGACACAATATTGTATTACTTTACGCTTATATACCTTTCCAGAGTGCACTGTATCATAGCACTTACCATATGCTCTTAGCCTGAGTGTAATCTTGTATTCTTCCTTCTGCTATCTAATTGAGGACAGGCCTGTGTCTCATTTATTCCCAGAATCTAAACACTGCTTGACACATAGTATGGGCTCAATATATAGATGCTTTCATACATTTGTTGTGTTTCTAACGCATTTGTGGAATCGCAGTGAATTATTTGAAGACAATGGCAATTCTTCCAAAGCATCTCAAATAAATTAAAATTATTTCATCTATAATCATGTACTAAATTTGTTTTCAATTTCCAAATGCAAGTTATTTAAATCTTTTAAATTCATTATGAACTACATAAAAATATTCATTTTCCCAACAACTAGAGAAATATATAAAACACAGCTTAAAAAATCTGAACCTCCCACTGGCTGTCTGGAATTCTTTCACTCCACATTCTAAATGATTATTCAAAATAATGATTAGATTTCATCATAGTGTTTATTTGGAATGGATTGCATTATATATCTCAGCGAAAGTGCATATCTCAGCGTCATGCAACTTTAAGTCATATTTCACACACAGTACGGTGGAATTAAGGGATTATACTTAAGGAAAAGTTTAAAAAAACACAAAACTTTGCAAAACCTATTATCATTTTTCTCCTAAATTTCAAATTTTGGAATGTGACTCATACACAAAAGTTGACATAAAAAATTATAAAATAATAGTTTCCACTTCTCTAGTGTGACTAGCTCAGTATATCACTTGCACAGTATTTCATGTTATCCTGATGATGCCATGTGGATTTGGATACGTTGACAATTATGTTTGTAATGGTTGTGCTCGATAATTTAGCTAATATGGTTGTGATGTAGCAGTATTTTTCTACCAAATATTCCTCATCCTACCTGTTGTGTCATTTTCAGTAAGAGGATTCTATTATCCCCTTCTCTTTGATGACACTCTTGCCTACATGACTTACTTTGGCCAGTAAAATTGTGAGCCCGAGTGATGGGCATTATGTCTTTTCTGAGCAAAAGCTGTTTGAGTTACCTCACAGCTTGTCATGTTTATTTTTCCTCTATACCAAGACTAATAATGTCCCAGGTAAGGGCTGCTACAGCACTATGAATTCTGGAAGGATGGCATGAAGCAGAGATGTAGTTGACCACTTGAGATTCCTCCTTCCTCCTGGCTGCGTGAATTTTAACCCATTACTTAACCTCCTCTCTGAGTTTCAGTTTTCTTATTTGGAGTCATGAGTGTTGATACCTTGTCATATAATTTTTATGCATAATTAAATGAATATGAAGAAACTAGCTAAACACCTGGAAGTGCGTGTGTAAGCAATAAACGATGGAAATCTCTGTTCTTAATCTTTGAAATTCAGCTGGAAAATCACTCTGGGTTTTCCTTTAGCGTTAATGCATAAGTTTTTAGCATTTAGAAATCAGTATAAAATAATGTAAAAAAATCCCATATATACATTTAACAAGTATTAATATTTATTACTGATAAAATAATTAAGATTAGTGTAATCTTATTGTAATAATAAGTAGCCGTTATTACTACGTAACATTTTTCTCTTCTATGTGTATCTAAAATAAATTATGAATTCGCATTATTTCATCCCCAAATGCATTTCTAAAATTAAGGGCATCCTTAATACAGTGCAGCTATCATAGCTAACAAATTAGCAATTCCTTAAATTCAGTTAATATTTCATTTCAGTTAATATTTCAGTTAATATTTCATTCCTTAAATTCAGTTAAAATTTCATTAAATTTTACTAATTGTTTACAAAATAGTTGTACATTTGGGTTTTTTTTTTCAGGATTAGGATTCAAACAAGGCCTTCATATTATACTTTCTTATGCTTCTCGAGTCTATTTTTCATGTAGTTTTGGAGAAATTGTTTTATATATAAAGAAAAGTAGAAACAATGCAACGAACAGCTGTTTGTCTGGAATCTAGGTTCAATTGCTAGTATTTTGCTACATTTAATAAATCTATTTATCGAATCACCTGTCTAACTATATTGCTAAACTATTTTAAAGTAAATTCCAGAGGTCCTAACACTTAACCTTTAACAATTCATAACCCATTTAAAAAAACTATATTCTCTACCATATTTTATACCACAAACACCTAAAATTAATATTCCTAATATCCAATACCCAGTATTTTAGTATTTCTAAGATGTTACTTAGCTGGAATGAAAAGGCAGAGAAGTATATGCTGGAAAGTGAGGGATTAAAAGAAAAAGCTTGCATAAGTGTCTGCCTTCAGCCCTGCCTTTCACAGCACCCATATGCACATATTATTACAACCAAATGTGAGGCAAGACCCTTAAAAACAGCTTGGAAAGGAAATATATCACAAGTGCGCATTGTTCAGTGTATTAGACTATAATGAGAAGATAAATGGTACTCATCATTGTCAGGAAACCACTAAAAATATTGAAAGTCAATATTGAACTCTTCAGGGGAAAGCGAATAGTAGGGTGAAAGAGGCACTGGTTCATTGGAGAGTGGAATAGTGATAGGAGAAACTTTAGTGACATGTATGGAAAGGGAAACATTTATATAAAATGTGTGCCCATGGCCTTAGGAAGTTTCTGGTTTTATTTTCTGAGAATCTACTATGGAACACCAGAAGCTATGGTAAAATGGCCTGGCAAGAATAAGTCCAGTAACACAAAGCCTTAATAGAGAGAAGCCAAGCTGGTGCCCATCAGTTGTCCCTCGTGGGCTTACTTTTTGCAGAGTAGATGGGCACCCGCTGTCTGAAAACTTGGACAATGAATGTGAGAAACTAAGGCAATTTCTTAAATGCTGTATCTCATGGATTAATATGTGAATAAGGTATAGGAAGGAATTAAAAGGGAAGAAAAGTTAATAAAAGTTGAGAAGACAGAGATATGGAAAAGTGGGCTTCTAAAGACAATTTTAAAATAAAATTAATCCATTATGCTTACATTTAGGAAGGGTGTTCTTTCCTTCTTGGCAGATGATAGCACAATAGAATTCCTTAAACACTGTTGGAAGTGGCAGTGCACGGTGATGGCTGCTGATGTATTACACTAATACTTTTTTAGAGTGACAGCACTCTTGATGATGGATTATACTAATATTGTAGTTTATCACCTGAGCAGAACTCTGATGATGCATTACAGCAATATATCATCAAAGCAGTTGTGTTTATTTTCTTTCTCACCAATCTAAGTCAAGTTAAAAATTCTGTTAAAAGGGTAAATCTTTAAGTCCAGGATGGCTTTCAATCTGTTTGGGAAAAAAAGGGCATGACACTTGTAGTTACTATAAAAAATGCAAATGACTACCGAGAAGTCATTATTTTGCTTTAGTGCTTAACATTTACATCTCATAACCTTGCTTTAAAAAAGTATAGTATATATGTAATGAAGTTTTGCTTTGTATTGGCAGAACAAAATTTTATATCCACTGTATCTACAATAACATTCCTAGTCTGATAGAAAAGTCTGAATGAGGCTAAGGATAGAGATAATACTTTATTACATAATTCAGGGACTATGATGAATAAAATGAGGTCAAAGTGGTTGTATTAATTGTCTTAATTTGAGAAAAGTAGAAACTACTATCATACAATGAGGAATTAGCTCCTGAAAGTACCTCATTTTCTCCAGTAACCAGGTAAACTTTGATATAGATGATTATGTGATTAAGAGAACTAGAAAGAATGATTTAATTCTAGGTATTGTAGAGAAACTGAGGTTTACTGGTGGGATGGGCATTATATGGAGGGCAGCAGGAGAAATGAAGGAAAATTAAGGGGAATCAGAAACCTGTACTAGCAGGGAGTTTAGATCCATCAATAGTGGCTCCTAAGATCAGTTTGGACTGAAGGTTAGGGTTGATTATCAAGGGCAATTCCAAATGTAAAATGTATATTTATAAATGAAAATTATCCATAAGGATTTGGACTGAGAACTAGTCAGTACACAGAGGTGAGGTGGATGGGGGAGTAGTCTTGGTGTACAAAGAGTAAAGAGCAGTCTTAGAACACTCTTGACAACTACCTTTCACCCAACAAATCTGAATTGTGAGTTGTCTATTACTTTTTTTAACTTTCTAGAAATATAATTTATTTTAAAATTAAACAACTGCACCCTCTTTAAGTGTCAGCTCTCTTTTCTCCACATTTAAATCATTTCATTTACAGATTATCCTCCATGATCCATTTCATGGTGTTTTGCCTCTTTCCAGGGATATATACAACATGGAATTTAACCAGCAAAACATTTTTTTTCTAATGTGAGAGTGGGCGAAGTAGAACATTTGGACCAAAACACAGTGTCATAATATTGATGCTCTTGCTAATAGATCTAAGTTGTGCTTCTACAGATAAAATTTTTTTCAATAATCACAAAAAATATGTACAAAAATTATATGTATTGTAGCCAATTCAATGATATCTGTTGCCTTCATTTGATTTAGCAGATAAAAAATTTAATATTAATCGAAGTATGTGGCAGATGAAGGCTTTATTATTGTATATTTTTGCCTTCTTTTAAATGCCAAGTCTATGAAGCACAATATTTAATCATATAATGAAGTCAGTGAGTAGGTGTGACTGTATTAGTGTGTTTCTGTTAAGTTAGGACAATTGACAAAGGAGAACTAACAAAAGTAAAAGTCATATATCTTGCAATTAATATATTTATAGTATACTTGGGGAGTCAAATACTAATAACAATAAAAAGCTTTACTGTGTAAAGTGCTATGAAGTCCACAGGGCTGTAGTGTTCAAGATTTTACTTTGCCTTTATATTGACTCTGGAAGGTGAGTGGTACATGGGTTAAGATCTTGGACTTTGGATTTCAACAAATCTGGGTTTTGAATATCAGCTCTTTACCATATACATGGTTTTGTGACAGTTAAGTGTGTAAATCTCTTAATATCTCCAACACTCAATTGTTTTCATCTGAAAAATGGAGAATAGAAAGAATATATATATAATAGACATTGTGTGGAATTAAGGCGATAATATGATTTTTAAAGGTTTACTGCAGTATTCTGGGCATTGAAAGTGCTCAGTATATACCATTATTGTCTTTTTCTTCTGCATTTTCAAATTAGAAAACTAAGGACCAACTTTTGTCAAGGGCACCTAGAAAGGAAAAATGAATTGCAAACTAGTGCTAATGATTCTTGCTGATAGACAATTCTGCCTCTCCTACAAACTTAATCAGTGTTGGTGTTGGTAGCAATGGCTTAGTTTGTCCCTATGTTTTCTTTTCTGAAACAAAGAACTCTATGAAGTTGTTGGCTATATTAATTCAGGGAAAGCTTCTTAGATGAGGAAGCTTTTCTAAGAATTGTGGTAGGATAATTTATTGAATTAATAATTAAAGTTTGCTTTTTCTTTTTGAATATAAAACCTGACTTCATTAGTGGGGATGAAAAAGAAATGCCTACAATGATGTATTCTCCAAGCTGGAATGGAGCCTAGCTAGGGCTTAGAGTTGAAGATGGAGAGGTGACAAGATTGGGGTGAAGGGAAGTAAAGCGTTTCCCTAAAAAGAGAAAGATGCATTCGTTTCTGAAGGGATTCACACACAGTCCACAAGAAATGGATTTCTTCCAGAAGATTCCTGAAGATGGGAGGGAGAGGTGGGAATAAATACTAAGAATTACGGGCCTTGGGTGCCTTTTAAAAAACAAATAAGCACAAGCACAAGGAAGTCAAGGCTTTGCGGTGTCTACCTTCCTGTATGTTGATGTGAACATGCACAATGACCAGTGTGAACCCACGGAGTAGAGAGCCCGGCCACATTTCCTCTGAACTGAATATATGTATACATATTCATATAATTCATATATATATATATATATATATATATATATATATATGTACATATGTATACACACACACACAACTGAACAGAAGGAGGAGCGCAAGGAGCCCCAGAAACCACAGGACTTAAAGCAAATTACATTTGAATGAGTAAAAATGTCTATTTTCTTATAAACGAGGGAGGCTGGGTACCTTGCTAGTTAGTAGCACATAGTCAGTTGCCAGTTTGGCTGATGTGAACTTCCTATAAATTGTGGCAGGAACTTGAACAAGTTATTTAACCTTCCCATGCTTCAGTGTCCTTATCCGTGTGATAATATTAACAATACGTATAATATAGAGCTATTGGGAGAATAAGTTAATATAAAAATATAAAGTTAGGGTAATACAATTTAAAAAATATTTGTAGGGTTATGTGGTTGAAATAAAACAATTCTTATTGCTTATAAGAATAAAGGTGCTATGTAATAGCAAGTAATGATAAATTATTACAAGTAATAGCTGCGAGTGTGAACCAGGACTCAAGGATACAAGGGATGTTTCTCGGAATTATTTATAATAATTTGGGATAATTTATTTTCTAGTCACCGTGTATCTCTATACTTACAAAACTATATATTGCTTCTATAACTTAATAAAAAGGAAGCTACAAACTGGAATGGAATATTTGCATGATTTTATTAGTAAAGGTAAACAATGATCTGTTCTCTCTAGGATATAGTTTCTGTGAAAACAAAAGATAATTGAATTTAGAAAAACGTAACTCTGTGTTTAGTCTGGGAACTTTTATTTACTAGGTAGAGCTGTAGAATCACTGTTGATAATTATTATAATGACAGTAGCCTATCTAAATATTTTGAAAATATATTTGATCTCAGTCTATGAAAGATTTTGAACAATTGTCATATTATGGTTGATTTCAAGATAAAATTTCTTTCTAAAAATGAGCTTACATATATGTAGGCAATTTCTTAATCTCAAAATTAATTTACCCTGAGCAGCTCCCAAAATTATAATTGTCAGATAATTAAAAAATAAAACATTAATAGTGGAAGAATGAACATGCTTAAAAATTTTTTGATTAGGTAAGTTAAACTGCTTACTATTATGTTTTTTAAAATGCTAGCCTTTGAATACTGTAGACAAATCTCCTGTAAAAAGTCTTCTGATGTCTGTACTTCTAATTACACAGATTTGAAAATATATATTAGAATTCAATATTTATTACAAAATATAATCCTTAAATTTAAAGACTTTATGCAAATTAAATTACACTTATAAAATTATGAGGTCATTTTTTTTCTCTCTCCTGATACTGAAATACAGTGCTATGCATTTTCTTCTTTCCTCTCTAGAGGATAAATTGTGTTTTGATTGCTCTAGGAAGGACATAATTTAGACATCAGGGAAAGCTGTGTTTTATTGTTTTAGATTACACAATGTTATAGAATATTTGGTTTTGAAGGGACCTTTGCAGTTATTTAATCCACTGTCTCCCCTTTACAGAGGAGGAAACCAAGTATTCCACAGTGACATGCAGAAAGTCAAAGTAGCCATTGGCAACGCTAGAAATGGAAATCAGGCCTGTTTGTTTGTTTGTTTGTTTTCCTTCCAAGTTGTGGAAAAAACTATTCATTTTGTAGTATGTAAAATTTCTGACATTATTTACAGTTGTAATCAGACATCTTTGAGATGGGTGTGTTTGTGGTCAAATAGTGTTGGATTGGGTGGGGCATTTTTCTTTAACCCATTTTTCTTTTTTTTTTTTTTTAAACATCTTTATTGGAGTATAATTGCGTTACAATGGTGTGTTAGATTCTGCTCTATAACAAAGTGAATCAGTTATACATATATATATGTCCCCATATCTCTTCCCTCTTGTGCCTCCCTCCCTCCCACCCTCCAACCCATTTTTCTTTAATGGGTTTAACTGTGCCTCCATGAAGGCAGCTGCATAAACTCATTTTGGGTTTCTTCCCTGCCAGCCTGTTTCAGCCACAGGCTAGAGACAATGGAACGTGAAAGTTAACAGTATTTTGAAATCCATTAGTTTCTCTTGAAATGAGTGCTCAAATAAGCCTTATAGAAAGTTATAAACAGAAATAAATGAATAAATAGCTCTGTGTTAAAACAATTAAATTATATGTCGGACAGAAGGGAATGACAAATGTATCAGTGAAATAGGTCTCTGTGTGTCAGTGAGCATGCCTCTATTCTTACATTGTTAGCATTAAACATTATATTTAAACAAAAGAAATAAACACAGCTCTTAATGTTACGTGTAACCCCAGCACTGCAGTTATGTAGTTATTTGAGAAATCAGAGTGTGACCTAAAGTCCGTGAGGTGGTCTGCTCTGGTGCACATTGTGAGACAGCATGCTCCACTTCTCAGACTTTGAGCCAAACATTAATGAGATTAGACCAAAGAGAAAAATCCTCATCAATTTTTCCTTTGGGGCCTCATTTTAGTTTTGTGTTTTCTTAGCCTCTCATTCAGTTGTCTCCTGTGTCTGATCCCCCAAATTGTGTTACCATCCAGATTCTAGGGTAGTTTTATTTAGTTCAGATATTTCCAAATCTGAAGCCTGCAGAGGTCCTAATTTTATTTAATAGTCAAATGACCTAATCGAAGCTTCCTTCTTAGGTGCCTTAGGGAAGTATACTGATTGATCAAGTTCTTTCCCCCCAAGGATTTCTGAAAATCTTTGGAGAGTACTTGAATATTCCCTAAAGACCTCCTGTTTGCTTAAGACCATGTTGCTTGCTTCTACCCTAGTTTAAAAGCATGCTAAGTGATGTGTGGTCCAGGTCAGCTCACCTATTAAGGACACAGAAGAACTTCAGCAGGTACTAATATTTGATCTGGAGGGTCCCCTTGGCAACTGATCAAAGATTTGGCAACTCAGATTTGACCATGGCTCCTTTTTCACAGACAGAACTAAGAATTTGCCTGTAATTCTTCTCTTGACTCCTATCCCATCTTGACCCCCAGACTCTGAACTTCTTATTTATAGAATAAGTCTCCTAGTTTGATTTATTGTAATGTCAATTAAATGACTCCATCTTTGCAGGCAGCCCAGCTCAGTTCAAATCATACTTTATTGCCATTCATATAACCACAACATGAAAGGAGGCCAATGACAGCTTATTGGATTCTTAAATGACGCAGAAAATGAAGTGATCAAAACATTGTTTGGGGTTATTGTTAAACCCACTGAGTAGAAAGTCTGCTGCATATTATTTAACTTCCACATAAGAAAGTATTGCTGCATGTGCAGAAAGACAAAATGATAACAGAGAATTAGGGAGCAGACAGTTAAACATACCTGGTGATAAGTTTGTTCTGAAGTAGCTTTAAGTAGCTTTTCTTCCTTTCATCCCATTAATAGTTGATTTTCTGGTCAGGTGCACTATTGATCGATTTGCACTGAAGCCGTTTCTTCCTCATTAGCTTTCCAAACTTTTTCTTGCTTCAATTTTCCTAGATACAAAAGCCTTACAAGATTATAGAAGACGTGTTGCTCAGCAACAGTCTCATTCCTGTAACTGTCATGGTTGAGTGCACAATGTCACATTTTTGGGGGGAGAAGTCAGACATTTTCTTATTTCCAAAGTTTACTCCATTTAATTACCAATGTAAGATATTTAGTTATTTTTAATTATATCTTTCCTACATGAATGTTTTCAATTTTGGTAATTGTACACAGCGTTGAGACAGAACAATCGTTTTTATGCTGTACAAATATATCCAGAAACTTATTCCTGGTTAAAAAAAAATACTAGCGGGGCTTCCCTGGTGGCGCAGTGCTTGAGGGTCCGCCTGCTGATGCAGGGTACACGGGTTCGTGCCCCGGTCCGGGAAGATCCCACATGCCGCAGAGCGGCTGGGCCCGTGAGCCATGGCCGCTGAGCCTGCGCGTCCGGAGCCTGTGCTCCGCAACGGGAGAGGCCACAACAGTGAGAGGCCCGCGTACCACAAAAAAAAAAAAAAAAAAAATACTAGCAAGAAAAATGCCTGCTCTTTTTTACTCTCAGAAACTCTTTTCATACCTTAAACAAGAAATCTGGACACTTCTTATAGTAATAATGGCAATCAACTATTCTGTTCTAAAGGATTAGAAAATATAGAAATTTATAGGTAAACAAATTGCCTGTAGTAAATTCCTGTAACAATAGAATTACAGGAATTCTGTAATTCCTGTAAAAAGAAGTAACTTATGAAAAATAACTTTTCATAAGTTTTCTCTTTTCTACCAACACCTATACACCAATTATACCATTTGTATCTGTTTGATATAAACTATTCTATGTGTTTTGTATACAGAATTTAAATATAATTCAGAGATGCTCATGAATGTAGCTATTATGATGTTTTGTGACTACAATATAATTTTGTACAAAATTGAGCACACCAGTAGTGAGATGTAGAAATAAGACAAAGAGAAAAAAGTTGGAAATAATATACATAGTTGACCCTTGAAAAATGTAAGGATTAGGGGCACAGACCCCGTGTAGTTGAAAATCCTAGTATAACTGTATAGTAGGCCCTTTGTATCTGTGGTTCCACATCCATGGATTCAACTATAGGAGGATCATGTAGTGTGGTAGTACATATTTGCTGAAAAGAAATCTGCACATAAGTGGGCCCACAGAGTTCAAACCCATGTTGCAATAGCTCAAGAGTCAATTGTACAGCCATTTCAAAGAAATAAAACATATTCGAGATTAGAAAATTTTGTATCTACCACTGGGAGCAAGGCAAAGTATCTAGTGCACATTTTCCCATACTGCAAAATAAGTGTCAAAGAACTGAGGTGTGCAAAATTGGGGTTAAAAGCACTATACTAATAGCCTAACATTATGGGCCTCAACACAACTGGATGGAATGAAGAACAATTTAGAAAATGTTTTATTTATTTATCTATCTATAATTATTTTTAATAATTTGGAAGATAAATCAATCATGAAAACTTAGTAATTATCCTTGATGGTTATTTGGTGGGAGGTTCTATATGCAAAAATCTAGATCCTCATAGTGAAATGTGTTTTCAAATTTTTCATCTTTTATCAAATGCATTTAGTTATTTATCTGTTTATTTTTGCCTGCGTAGTTACTAGGTGACAGAGGGTATACACGATTGTGCAGGGAGATTGCTCTTGTCACGTGACTTCCCTGTATGCTGTGGGAGGGAATCCACATGAATCAGTCCTTGGGAAGCCAACTACAGAGCAACGTGTAACTTTTCTTATCCTCCTATTATTATTTATTCAACTTAGTGGCATTTCGGAAGACAAAGGGAATAAAATATTCATTCCATGGCAATGTTCGACTGGAATTCCACATTCTTATTTTAGATATGAGGACTAGATCAATTTTCTTACCAACATTAAAAAAAAGCACTTATATAGAGATCTGAAGTTTTTTTTGTTTTTTTTTTCGGTATGCGGGCCTCTCACTGTTGTGGCCTCTCCCGTTGCAGAGCACAGGCTGCAGACGCGCGGGCTCAGCGGCCATGGCTCACGGGCCCAGCCGCTCCGCGGCATGTGGGATCTTCCCAGACCGGGGCACGAACCCGTGTCCCTTGCATCAGCAGGCGGACTCTCTACCACTGCGCCACCAGGGAAGCCCTAGAGATCTGAAGTTTAATCACAGTTACTTTTTTTTTTTTTTTTTTAATGCTTCTGTTAGTAGGTGCCTGAGGAAGCATACTATTGTGCCTGGAAAGGGAATTGCTTTTATCGTGCCTTCTTTGTATGTTGTTTTGAAGCAATGCAATTAAATCATACCACAGAACTGACTGACAGCAAACCCAGGTATAACTAATACCTGAAGCCTCTAAATCTCACTGATCACCAATTGCCAAGATTTTGGACATTCGACATGAAAAGGGTGTTCCTTAGACGGTGTATTAGTTTCCTAAAGATGCTGTAACAAAGTGCCACAGACTGGGTGACTTAAGACAACAGAAATTTTGCTTTAGCAGTTCTGGAGGCTAAAAGTCCAAAATCAAGGTGTCTGCTGGGTGGCACTCTCTCTCAAGTCTTTAGGGGAGGATCCTTTCTTGCCTCCTCCAGTTACTGGTTCTCCAAAGTGTTCCTTGGCTTGTAGCAATGTAACTCCAACCTTTGCCTTCATCTTTACACGATGTTCTCCTTGTGTTTCTCTGTCTTCAGAAATCCTTGTGAATCCTTATGAGTTTTGAGTAGAGTCTTAGAGCATAGAATGTCCCAGATCATCAAATTAGTCTAATTTATTGACTAGATATTCAACTCAAATAATGGGAACTCTAGACCTAGCTTTCCTGATTTTCTCACACTATTTCCTGACTAAGGATGTTTTGTTTGGCTTACTATTATAAATATTATTATAATTTTATCAGAGTAGAATATTACTCTACCCACACACATCTTTTTCCTCAACATACTTTCATTGGATGCTGACTATTCATAATTATTCATAGTGATAGTCCTCTCTCTATTTTTTTGCACTTTTGCTAAATTAAAATATACATGCATGAAGGACAAATGCACATAGATAATACAAGAAAAAATATTAGTGTGACAAGAATTGAATGTTTTATTTTTAAAGAAGGTGATGTACAAATGATTGCTTTAACCTTACATCTAACTAATACCCTAAGAGATTGAGGTTGACTAACTTATGCACTCATATTTACAGGAATAAATTAATGGGTAAATAGATGGATCAATGGGTAGATGAGTGAATGGTTGAATGAATCACAGATTTATAGATTTATGAAGTCTTTGCAAATCAAATAGGTATTGATATTCTAAATAGCACATTAGAGGCTCATACTTTAACAGATTTCTTCAGTACAAGGATTTTATAAGAATTTTAAATTGATTTTCTAGTATTTGCTATATCTAGATGAAGTTTACATATGTAACCATATTTCATCTAGAAAACTTTTATTTTGATGTCAATAGGGCCATAATTTTCATTTATTTTCTTGTACTACCTGTGTACTTCCTGAGGGTATAAAAGACATATAGAAACATTCATAAAAACTTATCAATTCTGGGAACTTATTAATAATACATTAATATATCTAAGCCCTGGTTATACTGCCAGTGTGCTTTGGAGGATTTAGAATTCCTCTGGGTAATTTGTTTTGCTAAAAATGTATTGCTTAAGAATTCAGGCCACTAATGTATTGAAATTTTCATCAACACATTTTAAAAACAAATTCTCTACAGACACTTAAATTGTGAAAAATCTCAAAGTAGAGCCATTAAAATACTTTCAGAATTAATTAGGGTAGTTCCTCATTTCACATCCTTTATAATTATTTTGAATTGTGAATCAGAATAACAGTCATTGAATAAATACTGGATTCCCATGTGTACACAGGACCATTTCATTCAGGTTGGAGACTTTGATATTTGCACCCAAGGAACTTATTCTCTAATGAAATGTGCAGGGCTACCCTAGAAAATGCTAGTAGAGGGGAATGTAATTAAGTGATAAGACCTATATATATATATTTTAAAGTATCAAAACAGAGGAATCTAAAGGATTTCAAGAAGTTGATGGGACTTTTACTGACTCTTGAAAGTGAGAAAGTATTAGGCAAGGTATAAAAATAATAAGAAATAAAGTCTCAAAAGTAAAAATAAATAATGAAATATCTTCATCTTTGTAGGCTTAGGGTAATGTAGAAATCTATTTTGTCAAAGGGAATGATGTGTTTGGGAAGTTAATGAAAAATAAATTGGGGTGGCTTTATGGGGAGTTCTGAAAATGAGACAAGTTTCTGGAGTATTAAGATGCATTGGCTTATGAAATGACCAGACTTTAGAATATGTAATATTCTAAGTACAAATAATATATGAAAATTATATTGACCATATCAATAGTACTGTATTAAGTATTAATGAATACTGATTTATTGTATCAATATTAATTAATATAATAATATTAATATATTGTAATAGTATAATAAACTAAAAAATATAAATTAAAAAAAACCACAAGATCATAGGTACAGAGAAGAGATTGATGGTTGCCAGAGGTGGAGGGTAGGGAGATGGGAGAAATGGGTGAGCTGTTTATTTTAAAAATTTAAATAAATTGAATATATATATATATATTCAATTTATTGAATTCAATTTATTTATTCAATTTATTTCTTTTCTTTTACTTTTCTTTTATTTCTTTTTTCTTTTATTTCTTTTTTCTTTTATTCAATTTATTTCAATTCAATTTATTTTATATATATATATATATATATATATATATATATATATATATATAACTTTATTTCTCTGTAACTATAAATTCAAACTTTACCGAAAATTTATTTCTCACCTATGGTTGAAATCCACACATATTTTGGAAGATAATCTGCTTTAGTCAAAGTTACTGATTTAAATGTTAATCACATCTAAAATATGCCTTCCAAACAACACCTAGGTTGGTGTTTGACCAAACATCTGGGCACTGTAGCCTAGCCAAGTTGACACATAAAATGAACCATCACAGCTGCTCTTTGTTACCTTACGTGCTCCTACAGGTTACCAATTCTATTTTATCTATGAGTCTTATCTGTAACAATACTACTATACCTGGCAAATGAAAAGCATATAATACTGATATAAAAATCACTGATTCTGAGGCTGGGAAAGTGGACTTTATCCAAACAGTTGGGGATCAAACAGACTGAGGTCCGCCGTGGCCAAAAAAGGAAATTCTGCCTCCAGACTGCCTTCGAGTTTGAGCTTCAGCTCAGGTCAACTTTTTCTTAGGTCTTCAGCCTACAGGCCTGCTCTGCAAACTTCAGTCTTGCCAGCCCACCATCATGTGGGCCAAATGCTTAAACTAAGTCTCTCTCTATGTGTATATACATACACATCCTATTGGTTCAGTTTCTGTGGAGAACCCTGAGTAGTACAGTGGCCAATGTTAATTATCATGTTATAACAACACATTTTATATGCAATACTAGCAAGTGCTAACAAAACAGTAGACAGTTTTCATGGTAAGAGCACCTATAGAGAAGACAAAATAAATTAAACTGCAGATAATTCACAGGTTAAAAAAAAGAGAAAACTTAACCTTAAGGATTTGATATTTAATTTCAGATATGCTGACATGTTGCGCACTATTGTGAAGACTACTTGGCCAGAATTAACTTAGTATGAATACTGTCTCCCTAATTTAGCTCTGAAATGGCTTCACATTAAGTAACCAAAAACTCTGTACACCAAGGATTCATAATCTGTAAACTTGTATAATATCAATTACCTTCTGTTGACCATGCTTTCTTGGTGTAGGGTTCCTAGAAGTTTTTTTTCATTAAGCCCTGTAAGAATCATTTTGCAAGGGAGGGTGGAATTAGGATCTTTTGCTCAGAAAAGGCCAAGAAGCATGAAATGGTTTATTATACCCAATTCTGTGCTATGACTTGCTCAACTATGGTGTGATCATGACATTTCCTCTGAGCTAGCAGAGAACATGTATCAATGATATCAATTTGTATTGATGCTGCTTTGTTTAGAAGGGTGGTGTATTCAATAATTTATGGTCCTTGAATTGATATCTTCGTGTCTAAAATTGCCACCACTTACAAGTGAGCTCTTAAAATCCATTGGTCTACTTTAATGCAGAATATGCCTCCCTGTTCTGATTTACAGTAAAGCAATGGATTATAAGAGCTCACTTGTAAGCGAGGGTGGTCACCTATATGTAAGCAGTCTGCACCAAAGCTGTTAACTATGAGCAGGTTTGGAATTCTGGAATTTGAGTACCTGTCAGTTGTGTTTTAATTATCTGTTTGGAAGCAAGGCATACCACCACCTGGCACAGTGCATAGTTAATGACATGCAGTTAATAAATATTAAAATTTATTAAGTTAAGTATTAAAAGAATCAATTCATGACAAATGGTAAACTGGGGTATAGAACTTTGGTTCTGAAAAATACACAAGTAAGACTTCCTATATTTAAGGGACTTCAAGAAATAATTGCAAATTTTGGTATCCAGGAAGTTAATGACTTACCTAATATAAACTTACAGCTCCAGAAAAGAAGTAATTAAGGCTGTCTAAGAATCTAAAAATGTATAAGCCATTGAGCCCACCAAAATGGACAGAGAACTACCCTAGACCAGACATTAAGGATTCTCAACTGTGTTTAGTTAGGCAAAGTAACTGATTGGGGAAGCCAAGTATGAAGTGAGTTTGGACAGATCTATGCAGCAGGAAGAATTATAGTGTACACACACACACACAAAAAAGGGCTGAGTCATCACAAGAAATTTTTTAAATATATCGAAAGGAAAATATATAGCATCCATGAAAAAGAAAACATGGGAAAAACAAGGGAAAATGTGAGTCTTAATTAAGCAATGTGCACATGAGTCTATACACATAGACAAACCCATGTAGAATTTAGCTTTTGGCTTTGTTTATTATGAACACTTGACACTCATCTTAATTCATTCTGGTTTAGGAAACTGTGATCCCCCATGAGAAAATTGCTTTGTAATCTGTATTTTTAAATAAGGTAGACTGTGGTGTCTCATTGCTTAAAATAATCTTGGTACTATTCCAATTCTTGTGTGTGTATATGGGGAGGGGTGGGAAATACAGTGTTTCTCCATTTCAATATTTTCCTTTACAATTTATATCAAAATTTTGGCTCTCCTAATTTATCTGATAGTGAGAGATGACCAAAGTCCAACATAAATGAATAAACAAATTGTAATTATTTCCCCCCCCAAAAGATGTTGAAGTCCTAACCTTTATACCTATGAATGTGACTTTACTGGAAATATGGTCTTTGCAGATGCTCAAGTTCAGATAAGGTCATTAGGAGAACCTCCTTATAATATGTATTAAGGGGGAATTACGGCACAGAGACAGACACCATTGAGGGAATGTGAAGTGGAGACACAGAATGCTATCCACAAGCCAATGAATGCCTGAGGCAATCTAAAGCTAGGAGAGACTCATGGAAAAGATCCCTGAGAAGTCAACCCTGATTTTGGATTTCTAGCTTTCCGAACTGTGAGATGATAACACTTCTTCTGATGCTTAAATCACCCAATTTGTGGTACTTTGTTATGTCAGCTCCAGGAAATGAGAACAAGGTATACTTTAAACATGTTTATATGTATGTACAAATTGCTATGAAATAAAATATTTTGATCTATAATTTAAAAGCTTTTAAATTATAGTTACAGAGCTAACCTCAACTTTCGTCAAACTTCCATACATATTAGCAAATGCTGTTAATGTGGCTTATAAAAGGGATGTCAAGAATTCTAGAGGAAATATTTTCCTATTTAGGAGAAAAACTGGAAGATTCAGTTCAGTGTTATGTGAAAGTTTGGAGTCTATTTAAGTTTATGTAACCTGCTTATAACATTCTATTTTTGAGCAAGTCTGCAGATAAAGACTTTTTTTAAAAAAACAAACATTGTGCTAACATATCTTCATCTGTTGTTTTTACTGAGTTCCTTTCTCAGCTCTTACATAATATAGCTCTGCTTATGAACCTCTGTTTTCCTCAGTAGTTATTTCTGGAAACGTGGTCAATTTGGCTTTGTATATAGCGAGTCAAACTTTTTGTTCATTATTTACTATTTATGACTCACTGTCCCTCCTGGCATGGAAATATCTTTTACCTTTATGTGTGTTCTTTCAAAATATTATTTAACGTTTCATTTTTTAGCAATGAAAATAATTTTCATTTTTGAAGTATTGTTTTCCCCTTATCAAGAAATGCCACACATCATCTTTCTTCAGCAAAGGTTTTTTTTTGTGTTTTTTTTTGCGGTACACGGGCCTCCCACTGTTGCGGCCTCTCCCGCTGCGGAGCACAGGCTCCGGACGTGCAGGCTCAGAGCCATGGCTCATGGGCCCAGCCGCTCCGCGGCACGTGGGATCCTCCCAGACCAGGGCAAGAACACCCGTCCCCTGCATCGGCAGGCTGTCAACCACTGCACCACCAGGGAAGCCCCCAGCAAAAGTTTTAATTAATGTATTTCTGAAAGTGTGTGGTACTTCCATTATACTAGTTTTTGTTTTGAATTTTTACTTAAGTTTACGTTTTATTCCCTCTGGATGTTTTCCATGAAAGCACTGGCAAGTGTTTGGTAGTTTGTTATTTGGTGCTTTGGCAGCAACCAAAAGAGTAAAAGATAAGCAGGTGTGGTGGGCTGAATAGTGGTCCCCAAAGTGCTGCACGTATTAATCCCTGGAATTTGTGAATGTTACCTTATATGACAAAAGTGAGTTTGCAGATACCATTAAATTAAAGATTTTAAGGTGGAGAGATTATCCTAGATTATCTAGGCAGGCTCTAATGCACTCACAGTATCCTTATGAAAGGCAGAGAGAGGCTGATCTGACTACACGGAAGAGGAGAGGGTGAGTGACAATGCTGCTTCTAGCTGTGAACCTAGAAAGAAGAGCTGTAGACCAGGGAATGCAAGGAATGCAGCTCTAGCAACTGGAAAAGACAAAGAAAGAGATTCTACTCTAAAGCTTCTGAGGAAGCCTGGCTGTGCCAACACTTTGGTTTTGGCCTATTGAAACCATTTCTCACCTCTGGCTTGCAGAATTGTAAGAGAATAGATGCATGTTTATTTGAACCACTGATCTGTGTGTGGTTTTTTTGTTTTGTTTTTTTTTTGCGGTACGCAGGCCTCTCACGGTTGTGGCCTCTCCCATTGCGGAGCACAGGCTCCAGACGCGCAGGCTCAGCGGCCATGGCTCACGGGCCCAGCCGCTCTGCGGCATGTGGGATCTTCCCGGACCGGGGCACGAACCCGTGTCCCCTGCATCGGCAGGCGGAGTCTCAACCACTGCGCCACCAGTTGTTTTAAACCACAAGTATGGTGTAATTTGTTACATACCATAGACAACTGATAAAGCAAAGCTCCTCTTGGGAGGTGACCTTATGAAGAAGAGGGGGGCTCCCTGAACATCAGACCATTTGTGCCCATCTGCTGTGTGGGCTGATTTGCATTAGGAAAAGGGATGTGGAAGGAGATGAGGCTGTGAATTGAAGGGTAGGGGTGAGGAAGGGAGAGCTGGGAGAACAAGAATGGAATGGTGGGCATATGACTGCTTGGACTTTGTAGTAACAACCATTCCCTTACCTCCCCTCCTCTGAATCACCTATGAAAACATTTTATTAGCTTCTGTGGAAGTTCTTTGTAAATCACAGATTTAAGTGGCCCAGGGAGTATCACTTAGATACTCAACTGACAAAATGAAGCGGCATAGAAAAGAAGCTTATTATATCCCCTTGGTCTGGGAAATGAGCTCAGTTTAAGTCCAATAAATATCACATTGAAAAAGACTCCCTCAATCATCATAAGGGATCTGGACTTTTGGTACTTCAGAAGACTGACCATTGCTGCTAAATCTTTATTATGGTGGAGGGTTCCATCCACGGCAATGATGAAGCCCTGCCTGTAACTGGATTTACAGGCAGCAAGCGTCACTGATGGGGTCTGGAGCCAAAGAATCTGGAAAGTCTGTTTATGATCTCAAATGTGTCAGATATCAAGACTGCAAGTGATAAATGGATGAGATTTTTAAAGGACCATGGAAGTCTTATGTCATCAAGGTAGAGTTATAGCACGTTACTAGGACTTAATCTGAAGTAGTTAACCCCTCTTTCCAAACTTATAAGTAAATCTTAGGGCCTAGTGGACTTTCAGTTGTTGTCTAAAGTCACAAGGGCTCCTTTCTTAAAAGTTGCTTGCCAGGGGGAGGGACACGCTGTGCTTTTCCATCAACTCCATTCGCTAGTCAAATGATTGTCAGTGCTAGAAATACCTCTGTGAGGTTAGAAAAATAAAAGTACATGACTCTTCAGAGATTCTGATGAAGTATGACCAGGCTGAGTTTCCACATTGCTAATTCGGAATTATTCACACACACAGAAGGAGATTTCAGCAGAATGTGTTTCGCAGTCATCAAACTATGTTCTTTTTCATGCCTTATCAAACCCTTCCCAACTGAAGCTCTCTGTCTTGTAGGCAGCAGCCCTAACACAAACAGGCCACACTGGCAAGTAACTCTGGTTTCAAGAGGAAGAACACACAAAATCTGTAGTCAGTTCATTGGTAATTGTGTGTTGGCTCCTAGATGATCATTTTTAAAAAAAATAAAATTATGACTTTTATAAAATAATCACCCAAAGCTTTTATTTAACACATTAATTAGTGAAGGAACCAATAAGATGATAAGATGTTACAATCAGGAATTGTTACAAAGGAGTACCTGAATATTAAACATATATATATATATATATAAATATATATATACACATTAGCAAATTAGGAATGATAAATGAATTTGCCAAGAGATATAAAATATTTAAACTCTATAGGGCTATAAAACAGAGTATTTGTATTTATATATTTATAAATTTTTATTGAAATATAGTTGATTGACAATGTTGTGTTACTTTCAGGTGTATAGTAAAGTGATTGATGTTTTTATATATATAGAGAGAGAATATATATACATATTTTAGATTCTTTTCCATTATAGGTTATTAAAGATATTGAATACAGTTCCCTGTGCTATACAGTAGGTCCCTGTTGTTTATCTATTTTATATATAGTAGTGTGTATCTGTTCACCCCAAACTCTTCACTTATCCCTCCCCTCCCTTTCCCCTTTGGTAACCATAAGTTTATTTTCTATGTTTATGAGTCTATTTCTGTTTTGTGAATAAGTTCATTTGTATCATTGTTTAGATTCCACATATAAGCAGTATCATATGATGTTTGTTTTCCTCTTTCTGACTTACTTCACTTAGTATGATAATCTCTAGGTCCATCCATGTTGCTGCAAATGGCATTATTTCATTCTTTTTTATGGCCGAGTAATATCCCATTGTGTATATATGCCACATCTTTTTTATCCATTCTTCTGTCGATGGACACTTAGGTTGCTTCCATGTCTTGGCTATTGTAAACAGTACTTTACGAATATTGGGGTGCAAGTATCTTTTTCTTCTTTTATTTTTTAAAATACATCTTTATTGGAGAATAATTGCTTCATAATACTGTGTTAGTTTCTGTTGTACAGCAAAGTGAATCAGTCATATGCATACATATGTCCCCATATCTCCTCCCTCTTGAATCTCACTCCCACCCTCTCTATCCCACATCTCTGGGTCATCACAAAGCACCAAGCTGATCTCCCTGTTCTGTTCTGCTGCTTCCCACTAGCTATTTTACATTCGGTAGTGTATATATGTCAATGCTACTCTCACTTTGCCTCAGCTTCCCCCACCCCTGCCGTGTCCTCAAATCCATTCTCTATGTCTATGTCTTTATTCCTGCCCTGCCACTATCTTCATCAGTACCATTTTTTTTTAGATTCCATATATATGTGTGAGCATACAGTATTTGTTTTTCTGACTTACTTCACTCTGTATGACAGACTCTAGGTCCAACCACCTCACTACAAATAACTCAATTTAATTCCTTTTTATGGCTGAGTAATATTCCATTGTATATATGTGCCACATCTTCTTTATCCATTCATCTGTCGACGGACATTTAGGTTGCTTCCATGTCCTGGCTATTGGAAATAGTGCTGCAGTGAACATTGTGGTAAATGTCTCTTTTGTGATTATGGTTTTTTCAGGGTATATGCCCAGCAGTGGGATTGCTAGGTCATATGGTAGTTCTATTTTTAGTTTTTTAAGGAACCTCCATACTATTCTCCATAGTGGTGGCATCAATTTACATTCCCACCAAAAGTGCAGCACACCCTTTCCAGCATTTATTGTTTCTAGATATTTTGATAATGGCCATTCTGACCAGTGTGAGGTGATACCTCATGTAATTCTGATTTGCATTTCTTGAATAATTAGTAATGTTGAGCATCTTTTCATGTGCCTCTTGGACATCTGTATGTCTTCTTTGGTGAAATGTCCACTTAGGTCTTCTGACCATTTTTTAATTGAATTGTTTATTTTTTTGATATTGAGCTCTGTGTGCTGTTTGTATATTTTAGAGATTAATCCTTTGTCTGTTGTTTCATTTGCAAATATTTTCTCCCAAAATGAGGGTTGTCTTTTTGTCTCGTTTATGGTTTCCTTTACTGTGCAAAAGCTTTGAAGTTTAATTAGGTCCCATTTGTTTATTTTTATTTTTATTTCCATTACTCTAGGAGGTGGGTCCTAAAAGATCTTGCTGTGGTTTATGTCAAAGTGTGTTTTCCTCTAAGAGTTTTATATTGTCTGGCCTTACGTTTAAGTCTTTAATCCATTTGGAGTTTATTTTTGTGTATGGTGTTAGGTAGTGTTCTAATTTCATTTTTTACATGTAACTGTCCAGTTTTCCCAGCACCACTTATTGAAGAGGCTGTCTTTTCTCCATTGTATGTTCTTGCCTCCTTTCTCATAAATTAGGTGACCATATGTTCATGTGTTTATCTCTGGGCTTTCTATTCTGTTCCATTGATCTATATTTCTATTTTTATGCCAGTACCATACTGTCTTGATTACTGTAGCTTTGTAGTATAGTCTGAAGTCAGGGAGCCTGATTCCTCCAGCTCCGTTTTTCTTTCTCAAGACAGCTTTGGGTGTTCGGGGTCTTTTGTGTTTCCATATGAATTGTAAATTTTTTTGCTCTAGTTCTGTGAAAAATTGCCATTGGTAGTTTGATAGGGATTGCATTAAATCTGTAGATTGCTTTGGGTAGTATAGTCATTTTCACAATATTGATTCTTCCAATCCAAGAATATGGTATATTTCTCCATCTGTTTATGTCAACTTTGATTTCTTTCATCAGTGTTTTATAGTTTTCTGAGTACAAGTCTTGCTTCCTTAGGTAGATTTATTCCTAGGTTTTTTATTCTTTTTGTTGCAGTGGTAAATGGGATTGTTTCCTTAATTTCTCTTTCTGAGTTTTCATTGTTAGTGTATAGGAATGCCAGAGATTTCTGTGCTTTCATTTTTTATCCTGCAGCCTTACCAAATTCATTGATTAGTTCTAGTAGTTTTCTGGTAGCATCCTTAGGATTTTCTATGTATAGTATCATGTCATCTGCAAACAGTAACCATTTTATTCTTCTTTTTCAGTTTTTATTTCTTTTATTTCTTTTTCTTCTCTTCTTGCCATGACTAGGACTTCCAAAACTATGTTGAATAAGAGTGGCCAGAGTGGATATCCTTGTCTTCTTCCTGATCTTAGTGGAAATGGTTTCAGTTTTTCACCATTGAAAACCATGTTGGCTGTGGTTTTGTTATATAGGCCTTTATTATGTTGAGTTAGTTTCCCTCTATACTAATTTTCTGGAGAGTTTTTATCATAAATCTGTGTTGAATTTTGTCAAAAGCTTTTTCTGCATCTATTGAGATGATCATATAGTTTTTATTCCTTAATTTGTCGATATGGTGTATCACACTGATTGATTTGCATATATTGAAGAATCCTTGCATTCCTGGGATTAATCCCACTTAATCATGGTGTATGATCTTTTAATATGTTGTTGGATTCTGTTTGCTAGCATTTTGTTCAGAGTTTTTGCATCTCTGTTCATCAGTGATATTGGTCTATAATTTTCTTTTCTTGTGATATCTTTGTCTGGTTTGGTATCAGGATGATGGTGCTTCTAGAAGGAATTTAAGAGTATTCCTCTCTTTGCAGTTTTTTGGAAGAGATTGAGAAGGATAGGTTTTAGCTCTTCTCTAAATATTTGATAGAATTCACCCGTGAAGCCATCTGGTCCTGGACTTTTGTTTGTTGTAACATTTTGAATTACATTTTCAATTTCGTTACTTGTGGTAGGTCTGTTTATATTATCTAATTCTTCCTGGTTCAGTCTTGGAAAATTGTACCTTTCCAAAAATTTGTCCATTTCTTCGTGGTTGTCCGTTTTACTGGCATATATTTGTTTGTAGCAGTCTTTTATAATCCTTTGTATTTCTGTTGTGTCAGTTGTGATTTCTCAATTTTCATTTGTAATTTTATTGTTTTGATCCTCTCCCTTTATTTCTTGATGAGTCTGGCTAAAGGTTTAGCAATTTTGTTTATCTTCTCAAAGAACCAGCTTTTAGTTTTATTGATCTTTGCTATTGTTTTCTTCGTTTCTATTTCATTTATTTCTGCCCTGATCTTTATGATTTCTTTCCTTCTGCTGACTTTGGGTTTTCTTTGTTCTTCTTTCTCTAGTTGCTTTAGGTATAGGGTTAGATTGTTTATTTGAGATTTTTCTTGTTTCTTGAGGTGAGATTGAATTGCTATAATCTTCCTTCTTACAGCTGCTTTTGCTGCATCCCATAGGTTTGGGTCGTTATGTTTTCGTTGTCATTTGTTTCTATGTATTTTTTTATTTCTTCTTTGATTTCTTCAGTGATCTCTTGCTTATTTAGTAGCACACTGTTTAACCTCCATGTGTTTGTGATGGTTTTTTTCCCTGTCATTGATTTCTAATCTCATAGCGTTGTGGTTGGAAAAGATGCTTGGTATGATTTCAATTTTCTTAAATTTATCGAGGCTTGATTTGTGACCCAAGATGTGATCAATTCTGGAGAATGTTCCGTGTGCAATTGAGAAGAAAGTGTATTCTGACACTTTCGGGTGGAATGTTCTATAAATGACAATTAAATCTATCTGGTGTTTTGTGTCACTTAAAGCTTGTGTTTCCTTATTTATTTTATGTTTGGATGATCTGTCCATTGGTGTAACTGGGGTGCTAAAGTCCCCTACTATTATTGTGTTACTGTCGATTTCCCCTTTCATGGTTGTTAGCATTTGCCTTATGTACTGAGGTGCCTCTATGTTGGGTGCGTAAACATTTATAATTGTTATATCTTCTTCTTGGATTGATCCCTTGATTATTATGTAGTGTCCTTCCTTATCTCTTGTAACAGTCTTTATTTTAAAGTCTGTTTTATCTGATACTAGTATTGCTACTCCAGCTTTCTTTTGAGTTCCATTTGCATAGAATATCTTTTTCCATCCCTTCACTTTCAGTCTGTATGTGTCACTGGGTCTGAAATGGGTCTCTGGTAGACAGCATATATATGGGTCTTGTTTTTGTATTCATTCAGCCAGTCTATGTCTTTTGGTTGGGGCATTTAATCCACTTACATTTAAGGTAGTTATCAACATGTATGTTCCTATTACCATTTTCTTAACTGTTTGGGTTTGTTTTTCTGGGTCTTTTTGTTCTCTTGTGTTACCCACTTAGAGAGGTTCCTTTAGCATTTATTGTAAAGCTGGTTTGGTGGTGCTGAATTCTTTTAGCTTTTGCTTGTCTGAAAAGCTTTTGATTTCTCCATCAAATCTGAATGAGATCTTTGACGGGTAGAGGAATCTTGATTGTAGGTTTTTCTCTTTCATCATTTTAAGTATGCCACTCCATTCTGGCCTGCAGACTTTCTGCTGAAAAATCAGCTGATAACCTTATGCAGATTCCTTTTTATGCTATTTGTTGTTCTTCCCTTGCTGCTTTTAATATTTTTTCTTTGAATTTAATTTTTATTAGTTTGATTAATATGTGTCTTGATGTGTTTCTCCTAGGGTTTATCCTGTATGGGACTCTCTGTTTTTTTCTGGACTTGGGTGACTATTTCCTTTCCCATGTTAGGGAAGTTTTCAACTATAGTCTCTTCAAATATTTTCTCAGACCCTTTCTTTTTCTCTTCTTCTTCTGGGACCCCTATAATTTGAATGTTGGTGCATTTAGTGTTGTCCTAGAGGTCTTTGAGATTGTCTTCAGTTCTTTTCTTTCTTTTTTCTTTATTCTGCTCTTCAGCAGATATTTCCACCATTTTGTCTTCCAGCTCACTTATTCATTCTTCTGCTTCAGTTATTCTGTTATTGATTCCTTCTAATGTATTTTTCATTTCAGTCATTGTTGTCTTCATCTCTATTTGTTCTTTAGTTCTTCTAGATCTTTGTTAAACATTACTTGTATTTTCTCAATCCATGCCTCCATTCGATTTCTGAAATTCTGGATCATCTTTATTATCATTGCTCTGAATTCTTTTTCAGGTAGATTGCCTGTTTCCTCTTCATTTATTTGGTCTTGTACGTTTTTACCTTGCTCCTTCATCTGTGACATATTCTTTTTGCCATCCCTTTTTTTTTTTTCCTTTTTTTTTTTATGAGTGGCACTGTTTTCTTGTCTTACTGGTTGTTTGGCCTGACGCTTCCAGCACTGCAGTTTGTAGGCTTTTGTGTAGAGCTGGGTCTTGGTGCTGAGGTGAGGACCTCTGGGAGACCTCACTCCGATGAATATTCTCTGGGCTCTGAGGTTCTGTTAGTCCAGTTGTTTGGACTTGGAGCTCCCACCGCAGGAGCTTCAGCCCAACTGCTGCCTCATTAACTGAGATCCTGCCTCTTTTCTAATTATAGTTTTCTCTGGATATATGCCCAGGAGTGGATTGTTGGATCACATGGTTGTTCTATTTTTAGTTTTTTAACGGACCTTCATACTGTTCTCCATAGTGGCTGCACCAATTTTCATTTCCAACGACAGCATTGGAGGGTTCTTTTTTTCCACATCTTTCTAGTATTTATTATTTGTAGACTTTTTGAGGATGGCCATTCTGACTGGTGTGAAGTGATATCTCATTGCAGTTTTGACTTGCATTTCTCTAATAATTAGCAGTGTTGAGCATCTTTCATGTGCCTTTTGCCCATCTCTATGTCTTCTTTGAAGAAATGTCTGTTTAGATCTTCTACCTGTTGTTCTGTTGTTTTTATTATTATTATTATTATTATTAAACTATATGAGCTGTTTGTATATTTCAGAACTTAAGCCCTTGGTTGCATCATTTGCAAATGTTTTCTCCCATTCCATAGGTTTTCTTTACATTTTGTTTATGGTTTCCTTTGCTGTGCAGAAGCTTTTGAGTTTGATTAGGTCCCATTTGTTTATTTTTGTTTTTATTTCTATTATTCTAGGAGGTGGGTCAAAGAAGATATTGCTGCGATTTATGTCAAAGAGTGTTCTGCCTATGTTTTCCTCTAGGAGTTTTATAGTATCTTGTCTTACATTTAGATCTTTTATCCATTTTAAGTTTATTTTTATGTATGGTGTTAGAGAATGTTCTAATTTCATTCTTTTACATGTAGCTGTCCAGTTTTCCCAGCACCATTTATTGAAGAGGTTGTTTTTTCTCCATTGTATATTCTTGCTTCCTTTATCATAGATTAATGACCATAAGTGCATGGGTTTATTTCTGGGCTTTCTATCTTGTTCCATAGATCCATATGTTTGTTTTTGTGCCAGTACCATACTGTTTTGATGCCTGTAGCTTTGTGGTATAGTTTTAAGTCAGGGAGCTTGATTCCTCCAGCTCTGTTCTTTTCTCTCAATGTGCTTTGGCTATTCAGGGTCTTTCGTGTTTCCATACAAATTAAAACAATTTTTGCTCTAGTTCTGTGAAAAATGCCATTAGTAATTTGATAAGGGTTGCAGTGAATCTATAGATTGCCTTGGGTAGTATGGTCATTTGAAATAACCTTTTTATATGGGTAAAAACAGTTGTATCTCTGCCTGACACTTGCATTTCTATTGAAAAAAAAAACCACTTGGAATGTCTTCATTGTTCTATAACTTACAGATTTATAGTCAAAGAAAATAAAATTGCAAATCCTATAGTGTTAGGTAAGTACAAAACCCCCAGCAAGCCCAACATACTATTGAATGGACTCCCAAGCAACTTTTGCATATTTTAGAGACTTTTCACGTTTTCTCCTGACATGTCTCTATTACATACCAATTGTGTGAACATGGTTAAGCCATTGCAACTCTTTGCAAGCATAAGAAGAAAATAATTTCTTGTACCATAAGAAGGAAATAATTTCCAGATTTTTTTTTACTATATTCCACAGGATTCCACAGGAGTATAAAGTAGAAAAATTAATGTGTATAAAATAATTTTGGGTATAAAAATCACTTTATGAAATTCTTTAGGTAAATTAAGTGCTTGTAAACATGCTATATTTCTCAAGTAACACTATTTTTCCATATCCAAAAAACAACTTGAGCCACCTTTCCATGTTAAGAGAGTAAATCCTAAGATTTCTCAACACAAGGAAAGCATTCTTTCTTTTCTTTTTTTGTATCTATATGAAATAATGGATGTTCAGTAAACTTATTGTGGTAATCATTTCATGATGTATGTATCAGATAACTAAGCTGTACACCTTATACAGTACAGTCCACCTTTCCATACCTCAAGTCCAATTTCCAAAAATTCCCTTTTAATACTAAAGAGCCGATTAGTGTAATTTTTGGAAACTATCATATCACCCTAGCATAAAATTTGCAGGTAACTTTTAAAAACTAGAATTGTTTTTATTTTAACAAATATGTGTTATAATTTATACTTTAGATATGTATATGTTATATATATTTAACAAATATATGTTATAATTTAAATTTAGATTAATTTATATTGCATGCTAATTACCATAGATTAATATTGAAATGTTCTCTAAAGATTTTAGTTTCTAGAAACTACAATCTACCTTTAACTCATGCACTTAACAAATATATTAAAGATTAATCATATACCAGATAATGTTCTAGATAGTTAATAAAAATATGCTTGATCTCATAAAGGAGACAGTTTAGAAGAGGGAGCATACAAAACCAAGTAATCAGTTAAGTAAACTATTTATAAACTGTGGTATTTATAAAATAGTATTTTAAGAAAGAGTTTATGAAGGGAACTCTTCCAGAAAAGGTAGTCAGGAAAAACATCTCTGAATAATCAACATTTAAAATGAAAAGTTTAATAAAAAATAAAACCATTTAAAGAGTAGGATGAAACACTTTTCTTGGAGTGAGAACACAAAATGCAAACAATTTTGAAGTAGGAAAGAGCTTGATATATTTGAGTGTTTGAAAAAAAATCAAGTGACAGAAATTTAGTTGTTAAGAGAGATGAGTGAAAGCAGATGAAGTCACAGGAGTAGATATGGACAAAAACAGGCAAAGCCTGGAAGATCTTAGGAAGGAATTGTATTTTATACTACGTTCAATGAAAAACCATTGAAGACCTTTTCTTTTTTTCTTCCAGTTATATTGAGATATAACTGACACATAGCACTGTATAAGTTTAAGCTGTACAGTTTAATTATTTGGCTTTTATACATCATGAAATGATTATCACAGTAGGTCTTGTGAACATCCATCATGTCATATAAATACAGAAAAAAAAAAAAGAAAAAATATTTTTCCCTGGGACGATAAATCTTAGGATTTACTCTCATAACGACTTTCATATAAAACATACAGCAGCTTTATTATATTTATCATGCTGTACATTACATCCCTACTACTTATTTATCTGATAACTGGAAGTTTGTACCTTTTGGCTGCCTTCACTAATTCCCCCTCACCCCACGCCCTGACTTTGGTAACCACAAATCTGGTCTCTTTTGCTATGAGTTTGTTTGTTTGTTTTTGAAATATAATTGACCTACAACACTATGTTAGTTCCTGTTACACAACATAGTGGTTTGATATTTCTATACACTTCAAAATGATCACCATGATAAGTCTAGTTACCATCTGTCAACATAAGAAGATATTACATGATTATTGACTATATTCCCCGCACTGTGCTTTTCATATCCAGGACGTTTTTATTTTGCAACTGGAGGTTTGTACCTCTTAATCCCCATCAACTATTTCTCTCCTATCCCCGCTCTCTCTACCACTGGCAGCCACCTGTTTCCTGTCTGTATCTATGACTCTGTTTTTGTTTACTTATGTTTGTTTATTTAACTTTTTAGATTTCACATATAAGTGAAATTGTACAGTATTTGTCATTTTTTGTCTGACTTATTTCACTTAGCATAATACTCTCTGTTCCATCCATGTCACAAATGGCAAGATTTCTTTTTTTTATGACTGAGTAATAGTCCATTGTGTGTGTGTGTGTGTGTGTGTGTGTGTGTGTGTGTGTGTGTGTGTCTGTGTTTATACCACATCTTCTTTACCCATTTTTGTATTGATGAGCAGTTAGGTTGCTCCTGTATCTTGGCTAATGTAAACATGATGCAATGAACATAGGAGTACATATATATTTTCCAATCAGTTTTTTTTTTTCTTCAGAGAAATACCCAGGGGAGGAATTGCTAGATGATGTGATAGTTCTATATTTAATTTTTTGAGGAATCTTCATACTGTTTTCCATAGTGGCCATACCAACTTGTATTCCCACCAACAGTGCACAAGGGTTCCCTTTTCTCCATGTCCTCAGCAACACTTGCTATTTGTTGTCTTTTTTTTTTCCTTGAAAATTAAGTTTTTTTTTTAAAAGGTCTTTATTGGAGTATAATTGCTTTACAATGGTGTGTTAGTTTCTGCTTTGTTATCTTTTTGATGATAGCCATCCTAACAGTTGTGAGGTGATATCTCATTGTGGTTTTGATTTGCATTTCCCTGATACATTGAGCATCTTTCATGTGCCTTTTGGTCCTCTTTTATGTGTTCTTTGGAAAAATGTTTATTCAGATCCTCTGCCTATTTTTAATTTTGGTTGCTTGTTTTCTGATGTTTACTTGCATATGTTCTTTGTATATTTTGTATATTTACTCCTAAATGGTTATATTGTTTGCCAATATCTTCTCTCATTCAGTAGGCAGTCTTTTTGTTTCATTGATAGTTTCCTTTGCTGTGCAGATTTTCAGTTTGATGTAATCCCATTTGTTTTTGGTTTTGTTTTTAATTTATTTATTTTCTTCATTTTTTGGCCATATTGGGTCTTAGTTGCGGCACGCGGGTCTTTGTTGAGGCATGCCGGATCTTTCACTGTGGCGCATGGGCCCTTTGTTGCAGTGCATGGGCTTCTCTCTAGTTGTGGCATGCAAACTCAGTAGTTGTGGCATGTGGGCTTAGTTGCCCCATGGCATGTGGGATCTTAGTTCCCCGACCCGTGTCCCCTGCATTGAAAGGTGGATTCTTTACCACTGGGCCACCAGGGAAGTCCTGTCCCATTTGTTTATTTTTGCTGTTGTTTCTCTTGTTGAGGAGACGTATCTGAAAAAATATCAAGACTGATGTCAGAGCATACTGCCTATGTTTTCTTCTAGAAGCTTTATGGTTTTGTGTTTTACATTTAAGTCTTTAGTCTATTTTGAATTTAATTTTGTATATGGTGTGAGAAAGTATTCCAGTTTGATTCTTTTGCTTTTAGCTATACAGTTTTCCCAATACCATTAATTGAATAAGCTATCTTTTCCCCATTGTCTATTCTTGTCTACTTTGTTTTAGATTAATTTCCCACATAAGTGTGGGTTCATTTCTGGAATCTCTATTCTATTTCATTGATCTATGTGTCTGTTTTTGGAATAACTCTAACTGAAGAGGTAAAAGATCTGTACTCAGAAAACTATAAGACACTGATGAAAGAAATTGAAAATGGCACAAACGGATGGAAAGATATATTATGATCATGAATTGGAAGAATTAATATTGTTAAAATGACCATATTACCCAACGCAATCTACAGATTTAATGCAATTCCTACCAAAATACCAATGTATTCACAGAACTAGAACAAATAATTCTAAAATTTGTATGGAAACGCAAAAGACCCTGCATAGCCAAAACAGTCTTGAGAAAAAAGAACAAAGCTGGAGGTATCATGCTCCCTGATTTCAAACTATACTGCAAAGCTACAGTAATCAAAACAGTATGGCACTGGCACACAAAGCATTGAAGAATTTTAAGCAGTGGTGTAACTTAAAAAAAAAAAAGACATTCTATGGAATGTGGAAGATATTTAAATGAGGTAAAAATAAGGAAATAAGGTATCTGAATTATACATTTGGGAGGTATTGACTCAAGGTTGGTTCAACAATGTAGACAGAAAAGAGCAGAGCATCTGGAACAACGATTGGAGTGCTCATTTTTTTAAAGATTGATAATAATGGAGTGTATTTGAATGCTAAGGGAACTATTTAAAAAGAGAAAACTGCTAGAAGATGTAGGAGAGAGTGGGGATTCCCAAAAGAAGATGTATTTTTAAAATTTTCATTATGAAAAATTTTATACACAAACAAGCATACAAAGAATGGCACAATAAATGCTGATGTCTCTTTAACCTGGTTTCAAATTATCAAAATATGGTTCATCTTGTTTCCTCCATACTTCCTATGCTTCCTCCCCTCTCCTACTCCTAGATGTTGTTTTTAGGAAAATACCAAATATCTTATAATTTCCTTCATAAATACCCAAAGGAATGAAATCTTGAGAAAGTAAGCAAAAATGAGATCCAGAGCACAGTAAGCCCTGTCCAGGTCTAAGTGCCTGGTCAGATTTTGAAATAGAACAAAGTTCATGCTGGAAGTTTAAAGATCATAGAACAGCTCTGAAGCAGGTCCTATAGAGAATAAAGCTATTATAAGAGAAAAACTTTTCAACACTCTTTGAAAGGAACACTTCTATTATTTATATAAAAATAAAACCGTATCATTATGAAAAATAAAAATAACAAATAAAAGCCAACATTCATAAATGAGGGTGGTGTGTGTGTGTGTGTGTGTGTGTGTGTGTGTGTGTGTGTGAATAGATTACTGTCTATGAGTAAATATAGATAAAGGAGTTGTTGATTGTGTTTTCTAAAATTTTCCATGACTTCTCTGAGAGTTTAATTATGTCAATGCATTTCAATTAACCTCTGTCATAATTACTTTCTTACATATCTTATAAATTATATTGACATTTACCTGCCTTTGATAATCACCCTTTTAAAAAATAATTATTAGGGAATTTCTTTAAAAACCATTTTTTAAAACATGAGGAATGACTTCTCCCCAAAGTAATGAGATAGTTAGAGACTGAGATTTATAGAATTCATTGAAATAAAATTTCAAATCCAATGTGATTTGTGAAGGAGATATACATAAATAGACATTGGTATATTCAGGGTGTTTTATTGAGAGGCCAAGCAGAAATGCTGATTACTAAATGTACCATTATCCTAGTTTTAGTTCTTTCAGTGCATGTATTAGATCTGCAAAGGAGTTAAAACTTGGATAACCAATGATTGACTCCCCTCAGTGTATCACATTCATGTTATATTCTGAAGACCTTAAGGTTTTGCCAAATTGCTAAATTATATATGTATTATATAATTATACAATTTTGCTAAATTATGTATATGACTAGATATTGCTAAATTTTATATATATAAAATCAGTGGTTTTTTATATATATATAAAAAACCACTGATTATGGTAGTACTAGCCGTAGAAGAGTTCAGCAAGAATGAATTAGAAACATAAGAAGTTTTGAAATGAGCCACATAGTAATAATTTCATCAAATTTGTGATCTGGAATAAGATGGAAGGAAAAGACACATGCTGACATTTTGATAAAATGACAGGTATAAATTAGGTGGATATCTATTTTTGAATAAAAATACTACATTAAGGAAAAAGTGAGCTGCTATGTTGGGGAGGGACTTGTACCTTGATGTCATATCATTTTGTATATTGCCTCAAATGCTATATGTGTGTGTTTGTAAATTTTTAAGATAAGCAGAAATAAAATCACAGTTATATTTTTAAAGTTCTATATTACTTTATAAACTGTATACTAAAGTCATTCCAAGGTTCTTTCTAAACTGAATGTTCTAGAAGTCTTTGTAATAATAGCTAATTTCATTCTTCTGATATGTGTATAGAATGAAAATCTTAAAATATTTCAAATATATGTAATGAGAAGAATATTTAAATAGTCTTGAAAGCAATAAATGTGAGGAACATATATAATTAGTTCAAACCACTCTTTGACGACAAATACTACATTGCCTGTAAAGAGCCATCTTTGTGTCCAATTTTCCTCACCACTCCTGGTACATGCAGACATACGTATTTTCCTTTTTTGTCTCAAGGTATATCGAGAATCATACTGACTATTAAATAGAGATGTGTGAGCAAGTGGCAAGGAGCAAGCATATTCTAGTGAGTAATAGCAATAAACTTTACTATGCCAAGAATCAACTGTCAATCTGGTTTAAATGCAGATTTTGTTTCAGTCAGCTCAGAATGGAGACTGAGAATCTCCCTTTACAGCAATCTTCCAGGGACTGCTGACAGTGGTGTTGAATAGACAACAATTTGAGTATAAAGAGAATCAACTTAAATGGATTTGCACACCTTTGTCTTCCAGTGATAGAGGAATCCCCCCATCAGATAAAACCTACCACTAATAACCATTATAAACTTTGGACAAAATATTAAAACAAAAAATAGTACAACCAACTGAAGGTATCAAGGGGGAATTAAAAGTGTGCAAAAACTGGAGCAGATTGTATATGTGAAAGAAAGAAGTAGCAATTGGTGACTTTCCCATCTTTTGTGGATTTTTCCATGAGTGTGGACCCCAGTTAGTGTTCTGGATATTTTGTGTAGAAGGGCAGTAGAGATTGATGTAAATAATATTTTTCCCAGTGTGCTAGTGTGAATAGTTACCTCCAAAACTATGTATTCCTAATCCCTCGAACCTGTGAATATCAATCACCCTATGTGAAAAAAATGGGTCTTTGAAGATGAAATTAAGGATTTTGAGAATCGATCATCTTGTAATTCCAACAGAGATGTCCCTGTAAGAGACATAAAGACCAGAGACACACAAACACACAGAGAAGAAGCAATGTAAAGAAGACAGAGATTGGAGTGATGTTACCATTAGCCAAGGAACTCTTAAGGCCTCTGTGGAGCCACCAAAAGCTGGAAGAGCCAGGGGATGAATTATCCCTCAGAGCCTCCTGGAAGGAGCACCGCCCTGATGATACATACCTTTTCTCCTCCTCCTTCTTTTCTGCTGTGGATGTCTAGCGTTGTCTTCAGCTTTTCTCTGCCGATTTCTCAGTGGGCCACACTCGTAATAGAAGCCCCAACCTTCCTTAGGTTAAAGTTTCAAAATCATTAGGAAGCAATTTTCTGTCTAAATTTTCCCACAAAACCACTGTTGTGCTTTCTTCTCTGTTTGTCTGTTAGGTTGTCCAGTTGGTGGTAACAGGAGGTAAGGCGTGTTAGGTTGGATTCTGTGTCCAGAGGAGGAAGTGGAAGTTCACTGATCCAGTTGGTGTTACTATTATCCAAGGACGTTTATACCTGTAAACAATTGCTGTGCTCTTGATGAGTTGAGTGTGTTTTATTTTTTCCTCATGATTTAATATATTTTGTGGTCTAAAATACAAAATGATGATTTACACTCAGACTACCAGATTTTGAGTCCCTGTTTTGCCTTTTACTATCTGTATGTACATGGAAAATGTTGTAATGTCCTTGAGATTCAGTTCCTTTATCTGTAAAAAAAAAAAAAAAAAAAAGGTGAAGAATATTTACTCCATAGCATTTTTGAGGATTTTATGATAAAAAGTGTAAATTTTAGTGCAGTATATGCCAATTTGCTAAACTAAATTACAACATAGTATAGGCCAATTATTATAACGTGGCCCAGAAAAGATAATAAGTAATTCTTTACTTATCAATCTTGTAAGAGATTTCTAAGATGTCTGTACTTATTTATTTAAAGTGTACAGATATTTGCTTGCCTATTATTTGCACGTTACCATACAAGGCAGCCTACTGTTTGTCCATGCTCAGTCTAACCCGTGGCTCACTTCCTCTGTCTCTGGAGTCTCTCTTGGAAATATCAAGTGGCATACAATAAAGGATCATGATTTTCTTCTCTGCTGGTGACTTCAGGAACTTGGCACACACTACCAAATATTCTATTTTATATCAGTGAGCCATCTTGGTCTTAAATCAAGGAGTCTTTCCAAAATCTTATAAATCCTTCCTTAGTTTTATCCTATACTAGATATGCAGGATGTTCGTTATAGTAAACTCTTAATCCAAGTCTAAATGTTATTTACGCAAGTCTGGCATTTCCATGTTACCTCTGCCACTTACTAGCTGGGAGCAACTAGTAAGTTTAGTCACCTTATCTATAAAATGGAGAGAGTCATTCCTACATCCTGGGGCTAGTGTGAGATTTAGATAAAAAATTAATTGGATATAAAATCTGACATATGTTTGTTACCCCAAAAAATTATAGGTATTTTTAGTCTGTGATTATTTTTTTCCAAGTGACAGATTTTTTTCCTGCCTTCTGTTGTTTCAGGATTTTGCTTAAACAAATGTTTATAGTTTAATGGATTTTAATTATCTCTTCTTTTAGTCTTTTCTTTTAGGCTAAAGAAATGACACTTTAAAGAGTGTCTATTTTATGTGTTGTAATAATTCATTAACAAGTAAAGCCTATTACAGTGTAAAAGCAGCAGAGATAAAAAAAATTGTAGATAAACCAATGGCAGAGATGGATGGACATTCAAATATATAAATAGCAGATAGACTGAAAGAGATAGAATAGCAACTGATTGAAAAAGAGAGTTAGAAGGAAACAGATTTAAGATAGAAGATAGGCTAAAGATAGATGATATATGTGTATAAAATAATGGAAAGATACACAGATAATTGATAGTAGATTGATTTATAGATGATACGTAGAAAAGGTAGATGGTAGATTAAAAAAAGACAGTAGATAGATTAAATAGATGATAGATAACTGGAAGATAGATGACAGGGGGAATACTACAGATTAGTTCACATTTCCTAGTGTTTTAAAATTAGATAATATGAAATCATACAGAATTTTTTTTCCTATCTGGCACCTTTCACTCAACCTAATGATTTTGAGACTGATGTATATCATTGCATGTGATGGTCGGTTTATTTCCAGTTTGTCCCACTGTCTAAAAGTAAAGGCAAAGTGAAAAAAAAATTAAAAGTAATGAGAGGAAAAGGAGATATGTTTCTAGAGAAATAAAAATTGTGGGAATTAACCATATTAAAACAGATCTTAAATGGAGTTCTCCCAGCAGAAAAGAATAATTCCAGATAGAATCGTGGTAATGTAGAAAAACTGAGGAGCAATGAAAATTGAACGTAATGCTAAAATAGAAGTAAATATTTACTTATAAAACTAATTGAAATGCATTTTGAAAGTTAAAATATATGTAGCATCAAAACACGTAAAATAATATAAAATGATGCCAAAATATGGAGGGATGTAAATGGCTATATAGTGCTCTCAGTTTTGCTGTTACTAAGGCAGGATAAAATCAATCATTTCATTTTACTATAATAAGAGTGTATGTTTAGATCATTTACCCAGTAAAAGAACAAGTAAAATTGTTTTATTTTTAAAAAATGAAAAACTAACATTAAGCTAAAATAATAAATTAAAATAAGATATTTGACCCATCTGAAAGGAGGTAAACAAGGAGAAGAAAAGGAACTTCATGAGACAGATAAATCAAGTATTGCACAAATGGAAAGAAGGTAGATCTGAAACCAAATATATCACTAATCACATCAAATAAATGTGAATTTCAATTGAAAGGTTAATATTTAAAACTGAAATTTTAAAACATGGCTTCTAAAAGACAGGTTTTAAATATAAAGAAACAAAATGGTTGGAAGTGAAGTGATGGAAAAAGATATACCCACCAAGAAAGCTAGTATAACTATATTAGTACAAGATAAAGTAGACTTTAAGGAATGAAGTAGTACTTTTGGCAAAGAATGATATTTCATATTGATGAAAGTTCAATCCACCAACAAGATATAAAAATTCTTAATAGGTATGTACCCAATTAACATGGACTCAAAGCATATGAGATGGATGTTGGGAAGAGCCACTATGATCATATTGCAAAGGTAGATTTGTGGTCCAGTCCTGAAAGTTAGTATTCAACTGCCATCCCATACAGGGATTGTCTTGGCTTCAGAAAGCTGCCTCACCCAAAGTGACATGAAGACTAGGTTCTTTGGGTTACAATTATACATATGACATTGTGGAATCTGGCCTCCAAATCTGTTCCAATATTTTGCCGTAGATTTGAGAAAGAACCATTTCTATGCATCGTATAAACAGGGTTTGAAAACAAATCTTACGGTACTATGAAGAAAACTTGGCATCCAGCTCTGTTCTGCCACTTCTTCAGAATTCATTGTCAGGGAAGTAGCAGTCCCTCCTCTGTCATAGTCAGGGGATTGAAGTCTGAGTCTTATGGCTGCCTCTATATAATGTGGTGGACCAGTGGCACTTGGTCTTTACTTGCCACCTTCATGTTAGACCAGAATTCATTGATTCACAAAAACCATTGCTTGTGGTAGTGCTTTCGGAAATAGGTATCATTTCTGAAATGGTCCTTCACTGAAGGAAGACAAAATACAGTTAATCATTTTTGAACATGTTCAATCTCACTTCCCAGATATGATTTAAAATTCAAAATAAGGTTATCCCAAAAGATGGTATAGGGGTGCAGAGCACCTTAAAGTTTAGACAAGCATCCAGTAGGTTTGTCAGTATTTATCACATTTTGAGGCACTGGGATGTAAAGCGTCTCTCAGCTCTTACTCCCCAGGATGGAGGATAGTAAAAGTAAAACTGTCTCTTCAGAGAAAGAACCTGGGATAGTGGGCATATAATTAGAATAGTAACTTTGGGATAGAGAATAAGCCCAAAATTTAGTTAGCAAAACCAAGTCATACAAGTGACCCTTGAACAATGCAGGGGTTAGAGATGCCAAACCCTAGGCACAGGAAAATCTGCATACTGCTATCTCTGTCTCAAAACCAAAGGAATTGATGAATGACTCACCCAAGGGTGGGAAGCTGAAACAGTTTGGATATAATCATGACTCAAGCCCTAGTCCTTTTGATTCCATATATTGTGATCTCTAACTGAACACTACCTGATTTTGAGTCCCCACACTTTATTTTAAAGATCTGTAAAATGAAAATCTAGATACTATATTTATTGAATAAAAAAACGTGTATAGGCAGACCCATGCTGTTTAAACCCATGATGTTCCAGGGTCAACTGTATTATTAGTATCTAGGGATTTAAAATGTTAAGCAAATAGAATTATCAGAAATGAAACACTCCATAGAATAGATGTAAAGTGATTTGCTGTTGAGGCACCTAAGGTGAGAATGGGCTACTCAAGTACCTTTAAATTCCAAATTTTATTTAAGGTACTGAGGGAAGAGTTCAGCTAAAAAAGAGAGACCAAGTATTGACATTAGAAATGCAATGAGATGACTACCAGGATCATGGCTTGAGTTTATTGTAAGTCATTGTGCCTTAAGGCTATGTCTGCCTTGGTCATGTCACCTCAGTAAAGACCTGAATAATCAGATTAATAAACTATGAAGAACAATCAATGAGTAATGAATTATTTAATTATATAATTTAATCAATTGTCTAAAACTGGCTCTCACACACACACACATACAAACATACATACCTAAAGGTGCACACACACCTTTAGTGAAATAACCCACCTAAATATTTTCCTGGCTTACACCAAGAACATATTTACTTTTTAATTGTCTGGTTTTATTTTACTTCATTTTGTTTTATTTTAATAGCTTTATTGAAATATTAACATGCAAGTAACTGCACATATTTAATATATACAATTTGATGAGTTTGGACATAGGACATTGTAGTGACACGGTCACTACAATCAGGGTTATAGTCATGTCCAACACTTCCCAGAGTTTCCTGTCCTTTTGTGTTTTGTGTGTGTATCTGTTCTTTTGTGAAAAGAATACTTTATGTGGCAGCTATTATCTTAACAAGTTTTGAAGTAAACAAGACACTATTATTAACTGTAGGCACCAGATTGTACAGCACATCTCTAGAACTTATTCCTTTTGCATAAATGAAATTTATGCCCATTATATAACTCCTCACTTCCCTCTGCCCTGCAGCCTTTGACAACCACTTATTGTATTCCCTGCATCCATGAGTATGATTGTTTTAGATACTTCATGCAACTGGAGTTATTTGTCTTTCTTCAACTGTCTTATTTCACTTAGGAAAATGTCCTCTGGGGTCATCCATGTTGTCACAAGCAGCAGGATTTTCTTCTTTAATATTGAAAAACAGTCAGCATGTATTTACTTTATAATATCCACTGGGTAATTAAGCTCAAATTTCTGAGATAGCATGGTTTTATATTATTTTCATTTAATGATTACATTAGATTAAAAATGTGGACACAAATCAGAATTCTTAATTGTCATTGCAATTAGAGGTAAGGCTACTGGGAAAGATGCCTTTCCCATCATAAATTTGGTGGCATTTCCTATTTTAGATAGATGAGGCTTGTATAATTAAGTGATCATTAAATTCTAAGTTTAGGAAGCAGAAATACCTTCATTAAGTTACTGTTAATGACCCGTTCTTTTTTACTGTGGAGCTTTATTTGGAAACCATCACAGACATTTTTACTATCATCAGAGGACTCAGACAAACAAGTGGCTAAATAAGGATGAGTACAACACTGATGTTAAAATATTGATATGGCTCTCCTTTTGGTGAGAATATAAAATATTGACTTAAAAGAGAGAACTGTAGCTATTGATTTCTCTCCAAGGAGAAGTGTTTATGGAGAAGTGTTTATATTCCTTGTTTCATCTACAAATACTTAAAAGTCTGAATTCTACAGTTTACAGCTTGAAAAAAAAAAAGGCAAAACTCAACACACAGTAACAAGTGCAACCTTTTATTATTATCATTAAGTTGCCTTTTCTTCAGGCTGGCAAGACTCTTCAATATTACTAGTCTGACTGAGCTGCTGATCCCACTCCTCTTTGCCAATCATTATTTTATTTTATTTGGTAAATCTCTATGACAGTTTTATTGTGGACTGAAAGCAGAATCAATCTTAGCCCTAGTTTACTTAGACTATCTTTTCAAAGGATACAGATATTCTCCATTAATGGGAACTTTGAAGAGAAATAAAATTAAGTACAATCTTAGCCTAATCTAAAGCTCTCTATCCTGTAGCAATTTCTACTCTCATTATGTAATATTAACTCTTTGGATTGAAGTATCCATTAAAAAGAAAGGGACTTTTTTTTAAGAGTAAAATTATATTAAATATCTAATTCTTCACTTATATAACCTCAAAATGATTTAAAATGTCCTCATTCTATTTTGAATTTCATGTTTGAAAACCAGTCCATATGGCGTGGAATACTGCATCCTGCAGCATTATAGCACCTGCAGGGCAATCTGCTAGCTTCAGTGAGGCTAGCAAATCTTACAGCATAGCGTTTCTGCACACTTACTAAGATGAGTTATGTGGGAGCAGGGTTCACATTGCTTTTTAAATTTTTTGATATAATATTTATTAGAATGCATGCTTACACTGCTGTAGGTACTATTTTAGTAATTAAAGATACATATGTCAGTATCATTGATCTCAAAAACTAATGAACAGATATTTATCTACCACTGTGATAAATGCTTTAGTAGACATACGAATAGAGTGCTGTTGAAGCATGTTTAAGCAAGTAACATTGGATGAGAAGGCAAGGAGCAACTTTCTAAAGAAGACGGTAGACTGAAATTAAACACATAATTGGGAGTCACAGTCGGTCAGATGAAGACCGATGTTTAGAGATAAGGGCTCAGGTAATAGCCTGAGTGAAAGTCTGAATCATGGGACACCATGATAGGTTTTAGTAAAAAACATACTGGAGTAATTCAGTTTAAGTATTATTTGTGCTTGGGACTTCCGTGGTGGCGCAGTGGTTAAGAATCCACCTGCTAGTGCAGGGGACACGGGTTCAATCCCTGGTCCGGGAAGATCCCACATGCTGCGGAGCACCTAAGCCTGTGCGCCACAACTACTGAGCCTGCACACCACAACTACTGAAGGCTGTTCGCCTAGAGCCTGTGCTCAACAAGACAAGCCACTGCAAAGAGAAGCCCGTGCACTGCAACGAAGAGTAGCCCCTGCTCACCACAACTAGAGAAAGCCCATGTGCAGCAACGAAGACCCAACACAGCCAAAAATAAATACATAAAATAAATAAAAAATTAAAAATAAAAGAATTATTTGTGCTTGAACTAAGTTAGTAACAGTGACAGTACAATGCGGGGATAATATTGAAGAGACATGAAGAGATAGAATTGATAGAATTTTCTGACTGGACATAGGGAATTAGACAGAAGTTGTCAATGATAGCTCAATTTATAATCTTGAGCAACTTGGTAGATGGAGTATCATTCAGTGAACAGAGCAATAAATGAATGGATGAGGTGGAAGATGGTGTGGTCAGTTTGGCAACACATAGGAGGAGTCATTTATTATATATATTAGATCAGAAGTTCAAGTGTGACACCCATGCTAAAGATGGATATAAGTAATTTATATGAACATAGATGATAATTTAAGCAATGGGAGAGTGAATGAATAGAGAGTGATAAAAGAATAAAGAGGGGCATCTAGAAAACTGAAATGTAAGGGCCAGGATATGGAAAAAGACTGGTTTCGTGAAAGATTCTAGAAAGAAAAACAAATGGAACTACTAGGCAGGTAAGAGGAAATATAATTTCAAGAAGAAATGGATAGTCAGTGAGGACCCTGAATAAAAAAGTAATAAACACAAATTTGATAATTTGAAGATAATCTAATCAAGCAATAATTTTAAAAGGTATGGGCAACATGCAGGAAAACAGAAATAGTGTACTATCCCAGGTTTACAAACAGGGTAGATGGGGCCATTATTAACAGCCAGGTCCTGTTACTTCAAGGGACAAGTGGAGGGAGTGATTAGCTTAATTGGAGAGAGGCCACCTGACAGTCTGTGACTTAGTCTCATTCTCTCTTTTCCAAATCTTCATTGCTGACCTTAATGAGAGTGATTTAAAGAGAATACTTTAGGAAGAAATCCAATTGCAGTGAGTTGAAAAGTGAGTACAGATAACTCTTGGTCTTAATTAGCAATTTCTAGAAAAGTCCATTCAATGAAGAAAAGAAGCAATAATTATAAAAATACCAAGGAAAGGTGGCAAATGGAAGCAAGGGGCACACTAAGCACACTTGCCTTCTCCATTATTAAAAGAAGGATATAACCAAGTAAACAAAATACTACTTGCAATATAGAATGGATAAAGGTAGTAAGGTTTTCTTTATGTTTCCTTGAGGTCAGAGCATGGTAACAAGAGGGAAATTGAGACATCAGAACAAAAGGATCTGGACAAAAATATTCTTAGATTAGTATCCTGATTCTGAATTTTATAAACTTTCAGCAAAGTCAATGCTTTGTAACATTCAATTCTCCTTGACCTGCTGTCATTCTGTCATTGTCATTTATTCATATTGGACTTGCATTATGGGCAACGGGTAAAATTACTAACACTATTTTGTTTATTTATGTACAAACAAATACGTGTTATACAGACACACACACACACACACACACACACAAACACACAGACATTGGCATTGCTCCCTTTATGATAGAAATTGCCAAAGCTTTGTCAAAATGTAGCAACCTTTCAACAATTTGGATAAAAATGGCTTATCAATTCAGTCAAATAATCAGTCAATTTAATCAAAATGCTTTAAATACTATCATTTACAAACAGGAAAATAACCACTAAAACTGGAGGTATTCATATTTAGAAAATTTAATAGAATGTCTTGGTTTTTCTCACCTGGAGATCTAAGCTACATACTGTTTTCCAGTTTTAAACAATTTTTATGATGATCTTTTTATTTTATTATAACTTAATTAACTGAGAAACAATATAATTTTCATCATTATCGTAATCAATTATTTTTCAGTTTTCCCAAAGAAGAATCATTGTTGTACATAAAACAGTTGTAAAGGGAGACACACATATTTTAAAACTAGATACAAAGCAGTAAGGTTATAACTAGAAAAGTAGTCAAGTTTCTCTCGTGTTCTCTTGAAACTCTTGTTCTTGCTCTTCACCAACATGTGTTCACACACACACACACACACACACACACACACAAAGTTCCTCACCAACTGTTACTACTAATGAAAAGCATACCAAAAGAATCTCACTGATTGATAACATGTTGCTGTATTTCTGAAGCTGTTTGCTGCTTTAACTGAAAATATTCTTGTTCATATTTATCTCACTTTGTATGCACTAATACATTTCTCTCTAAGACTTAGTAGGAATGCTCATAATCTCTTCAGAGATTTCACAGAATTCTTGATTCTCCCTCTCTTGAGATGCATTTTAAAGGAATATATCCCTTCATAAACATGTTTTCTTCAGACATTTAAAAGAATAACTTTAGACTCAGTCTAGTAAACTTACTGTGCCCACAGTTAGAGATCTCAAGACAAAAATACATCTTGTAAAAAATATTGGGAAAAAACACAGAAAGTGTCTTAAACTTGAATTTCAAGTCTTACACTTGAAGTTTTAAAAATAGGCACATAGAATCCTTGAAATTATATCTACATAATTATACAATGGGACATTTATATATCTGTCTGAAGGCAGAAGATATATCCCTTCTTTTTATTTTATAGTTATGTATAGATAAATTGAAATATGCTGTCTAAATGATGAATGAACAACCATGAATTATTAGATTTACAATAAGAATAAATGTCTCTCAAAGAGAAGTTAGTAATAGTTAAAATGTGTGTAAAACATTTCACAGTTTATTTCACACTGTAAAGTGTACTATCATTCCTATCTTCATTACTGTCAGTATTGGGATTTCATTGTCGTATATAAATTGACATCATTTATTTATCAACAAAAGTAAGCTGGCAGAAGCTAGATGTAAAGTACTTTTCACATATCATATTTTATTTTCCAAAAGGAATATGACTTTTTGGTCTCTATCGCATAAGGAGAAGTTTGAATAAGAGCATCCAGAACTTTTTTTACTCACATTAACTTTATGGAAGTTTAAGCATATCCAACATATCCCTTTCCTAAATATGTCTACTGACAATGAGAATAAAGGGCAGAACCTTCTATATCAGAAAGAGATAATGGTCACACATATGAGAGAGCCTGTTCCTTTCTAAGATAATGACTCCTTAGAAGATAAAAGGAAATAGAGAAGGTATACAGGCTCCAGTTCACTTATCTATGTAAGTATCCATGCATCTATCCATCCACCCACCCATTATACAATTTCTGAAGCATAAACTGGTACAGAACAGAAAAAGAAAGATAAGAGTGATTTCTCTCTTATGCGATCTGTCTAGAGCGTGGTCCTTCAGGCAAAAATAAGTAAATATTATGTACAATAATCTCGTATGGAAGTGTGAAATTCAAGAACATGGAGTGAATAAACAATGTTGGAAGTAAGGGGACACTCTTCAGAGGAAATAGCACCTAAGATGATAATTAAAGAATTATCAGAAGCAGAGAGGGACCTTCAAGATGGCAGAGGAGTAAGACATGGAGATCACCTTCCTCCTTACAAATACACCAAAAATACATCTACATGTGGAACAACTCCTACAGAGCACCTACTGAACACTGGCAGAAGACCTCAGACCTCCCAAAAGGCAAGAAACTCCCCCACGTAACTGGGAAGGGCAGAAGGAAAAAGGGAAAAACAGACACAAAAGAATAAGGATGGGACCTGAACATATGGGAGGGAGCTATGAAGGAGGAAAAATTTCCACACACAAGGAAGCCCCTTCACTGGTGGAAATGGTGGGTGGGGGGGGGGGGGGAGAAGCTTTGAAACCATGGAGGAGAGCTCAGCAACAGGGGTGCAGAGGGCAAAGTGGAGAGATTCCTGCACGGAGGATCAATTCTGAACAGCACTTACCAGCCCGAGAGGCTTGTCTGCTCACCCACTGGGGCGGGTGGGGGCTGGGAGCTGAGGCTTGGGCTTTGGAGGTCAGATCCCAGGGAGAGGACTGGGGTTGGCTGCGTGAACACAGCCTGAAGGGGGCTAGTGCACCACAGCTAGCCAGGAGGGAGTCCGGAAAAAAGTCTGGACCTGCCTAAGAGTCAAGAGACCATTATTTCGGGGTGCGTGAGGAAAGGGGATTCAGAGAACTGCCTAAACGAGCTCCAGAGATGAGCGCGAGCCTCTGCTGTCAGCTCAGACACCAGAGACGGGCTTGAGACACTAGGCAGCCACCAAGAATCCTGTGTGCAAGCACAGGTCACTATCTACACCTCCCCTCCTGGGAGCTTGTGCAGCCCTCCACTGCCAGGGTCCAGTGATCCAGGGACACCTTCCCCAGGAGAACACACAGTGTGCTTCAGGCTGTTGCAATATCATGCTGGCCTCCACCCCCGCAGGTTCGCCCCACATCCTGTACCCCTCTTTCCCCCCAGTCTGAGTGAGCCAGAGCCCACTAATCAGCTGGTACTTTAACCCTGTTTGGGCAGGGAACAGATGCCCTCAGGTAATGCAGAGGTGGGGCCAAATCCAAAGCTGAACCCCAGGAGCTATGCGAACACAGAAGAGAAAGGGAAATTTCTCCCAGCAGCCTCAGGAGCAGTGGATTAAATCTCCACAATCAACTTGATGTACCCAGCATCTCTAGAATACATGAATAGGCAATGAATCATCCCAAAATGGATGTGGTGGAATTTGGGAGCAACTGTAGACTTGGGTTTTGCTTTCTGCAACTAATTTGTTTCTGATATTATGTTTATCTTAGTTTAATATTTAGCTTATAATCATTGGTAGATTTGCTTATTGATTTGGTTGCTCTCTTCTTTTTTCTTTAATTTATATATATATATATATATATATATATATTGCTTTTTCTCTTGTTGTTAGTGTGTATGTGTAAGCTTCTTTGTGTGACTTTGTCTGTATAGCTTTGCTTTTTACCATTTGTCCTAGGGTTCTGTCTGTCCTTTTTTTTTTTTTGTATAGTTTTTTATGCTTATTGTCATGGTGGATTTGTTTTTTGGTTTAGTTGCTCTCTTCTTTCTTTTTTAAAATTTTTTTAAAAAATTTTATTTTAATAAATTTATTTTGTTTTTTATTTTTTTCTTCTTTCTTTCTTTTTTTTTCCTTCCTATTCTTCTCTGCTGTGTGGCTGACAAGGTCTTGGTGCTCCAGCCAGGTGTCAGGCCCGAGCCTGTGACATGAGAGAGCTGAGTTCAGGACATTGGACCACCAGAGACCTCCCGGCTCCACATAATAGCAAATGGTAAAAGCTCTCCCAGAGATCCCCAACTCAATGCTAAGACCCAGCTCCACTCAACAACCAGCAAGCTACATTGCTAGACAACCTATGCCAAACAACTAGCAAGACAGGACACAACCTCACCTATTACCAGAGAGGCTGCCTAAAATCATAAGGTCATAGACACCCCAGAACACACCACTGGACATGGTCCTGCCCACCAGAAAGACAAGATCCAGCCTTGTCCACCAGAACACAGGCACTAGTCCCCTCCAGCAGGAAGCCTACACAATCCACTGAACCAACCTTAGCCACTGGGGGCATACACCAAAAACAATGCAACTAGGAACCTGCAGCCTGTGAAAAGGAGACCCCAAACACAGTAAGTTAAGCAAAATGAGAAGACACAGAAATACACAGCAGATGAAGGAGCAAGGCAAAAACCCACCAGAACAAACAAATGAGGAGGAAACAGGCAGTTTACCTGGAAAAGAATTCAGAGTAATGATGGTAAAGATGACCCAAAATCTTGGAAATACAATGGAGAAAATACAAGAAATGTTTAACAAGGACCTAGAAGAACTAAGGATGAAACAAACAATGATGAACAGCACAATAAATGAAACTAAAAATTTTCTAGAAGGAATCAATAGCAGAATAACTGAGGCAGAAGAATGGATAAGTGACCTGGAAGATAAAATAGTGGAAATACATACCACAGAGCAGGATAAAGAAAAAAGAATGAAAAGAATTGAGGATAGTCTCAGAAACCTCTGGAACAACATTGAACACACCAACATTCGAATTATAAGGGTCCCAGAAGAAGAAGAGAAAACAAAAGGGACTGAGAAAATATTTAAAGAGATTATAGTTGAAAGCTTCCCTAATATGGGAAAGAAAATAGTCAATCAAGTCCAGGAGGTGCAGAACATCCCTTATAGGATAATTCCAAGGAGAAACATGCTAAGACACATATTAATCAAACTATCAAAAATTAAATAGGAAGAAAAAACATTGAAAGCAGCAAGGGAAAACAACAAATAATATACAAAGGAATCCCCATAAGGTTAACAGCTGATCTTTCAGCAGAAACTCTACAAGCCAGAAGGGAGTGACAGGACATATTTAAAATGATGAAAGGGAAAACCTAAAACCAAGTTTACTTTACCTAGCAAGGATCTCATTCAGATTAGCTGGAGAAATTAAAACCTTTACAGACAAGCAAAAGTTAAGAGAATTCAGCTCCACCAAACCAGCTTTACAACAAATGCTAAAGGAATTTCTCGAGGCAGGAAACACAAGAGAAGGAAAAGACCTACAATAACAAACCTAAAACAATTAAGAAAATGGTAATAGGAACATACATATGGATAATTACCTTAAATGTAAATGGATTAAATGCTCCAGTCAAAAGACATAGACTGGCTGAATGGATACAAAAACAAGACTGGTACATATGATGTCTACAAGAGACCCACTTCAGACCTAAGGACGCATACAGACTGAAAGTGAGGGGATAGAAAAAGATATTCCATGCAAATGGAAATCAAAAGAAAGCTGAAGCAGCAATTCTCATATCAGACAAAATAGACTTTAAAATAAAGACTGTTACAAGAGGCAAAGAATGACACTACATAATGATCAAGGGATCAATCCAAGAAGAAGATTTAACAGTTATATATAATTAGGCACCCAACATAGGACCACCACAATACATAAGGCAAATGCTAACAGCTATAAAAGGGGAAATTGACAGTAACTCAATAATAGTAGGGGGCTTTAATATCCCACTTTCACCAATGGACAGATCTTCCAAAATGAAAATAAATAAGGAAACACAAGCTTTAAATGATACATTAAACAGGATGGACTTAATTGATATTTATAGGACATTCCATCCAAAAACAACAGAATACACTTTCGTCTCAAGTGCTCATGGAACATTCTCCAGGATGGATCATATCTTGGGTCACAAATCAAGCCTTGATAAACTTAAGAAAATTGAAATTGTATCAAGTATCTTTTTCGACTAGAATGCTGAGACTAGATATCAGTTAAAGAAAAAGTCTGTAAAAAATACAAACACATAGAGGCTAAACAATACACTACTAAATAGCCGAGAGATCACTTAAGAAGTCAAAGAGGAAATCAAAAAATACCTAGAAAAAAATGACAATGAAAACACGACAAGCCAACACCTATGGGATGCAGCAAAAGCAGTTCTAAGAGGGAAGTTTATAACAATACAATCCTACTGCAAGGAACAAGAAACATCTCAAATAATCTAACCTTACATCTAAAGCAATTAGAGAAAGAAGAAGCAAAAACTCCCAATGTTAGCAGAAGGAAAGAAATTATAAAGATCAGATCATAAATAAATGAAAAAGAAATGAAGGAAACGATAGCAAAGATCAATAAAACTAAAAGCTGGTTCTTTGAGAAGATAAACAAAATTGATAAACCATTAGCCAGACTCATCAAGAAAGAAAGAAAGGGAGAAGACTCAAATCAGTAGAATTAGAAATGAAAAAGGAGAAGTAACAACTGATGCTGCAGAAATACAAAGGATCATGAGAGATCACCACAGGCAACGATATGCCAGTAAAATGGACAACCTGGAAGAAATGGACAAATTCTTAGAAATGCACAATCTTCTGAGACTAAACCAGGAAGAAATAGAAAATATAAACAGATCAATCACAAGAACTGAAATTGAGACTGTGATTAAAAATCTTCCAACAAACAAAAGCCACATGTCTTCACAGGTGAATTCTATCAAACATTTACAGAAGAGCTAACACCTATCCTTCTCAAACTCTTCCAAAATGTAGCACAGAGAGGAACACTCCCAAGCTCATTCTACAAGGCCACCATTACTCTGATATGAAAACCAGACAAAGATGTCACAAAGAAAGAAAACTACAGGCCAATATCACTGATGAACATAGATGCAACAATCCTCAACAAAATACTAGCCAACAGAATCTAACAGCACTTTAAAAGGATCATGCACCATGATCAAGTGGGGTTTATACCAGGAATGCAAGGATTCTTCAATATACACAAATCAATCAATGTGATAAATTGTATTAAAAAACTGAAGGAGAAAAACCATATGATCATCTCAATAGATGCAGAAAAAGCTTTCGACAAAATTCACCCATTTATGACAAAAACCCTCCAGAAAGTAGGCATAGAGGGAACTTACCTCAACATAATAAAGGCCATATATGACAAACCCACAGCCAACATTGTTCTCAATGGTGAAAAACTGAAACCATTTCCAGTAACATCAGGAACAAGACAAGGTTGTCCACTCTCACCACGATTATTTAACATACTTTTGGAAATTTTAGCCACAACAATCAGAGAAGAAAAAGAAAAGGAATCCATCTTGGAAAAGAAGAAGTGAAATTTTCACTGTTTGCAGATGACATGATACTGTACATAGAGAATCCTAAAGATGCTACAAGAAAACTACCAGAGCTAATCAATGAATTTGGTAAAGTAGCAGGATACAAAATTAATGCACAGAAAACTCTTGCATTCCTATACACTAATGATGAAAAATCTGAAAGAGAAATTAAGGAATCACTACCATTTACCAATCCAGAAAAAAGAATAAAATACCTAGGAGTAAACCTTCCTAATGACACAAAAGACCTGTATGCAGAAAACTATAAGACACTGATGAAAGAAATTAAAGATGATACAAACAGATGGAGAGATATACCATGTTCCTGGATTGGAAGAATCAATATTGTGAAAATAACTATACTACCCAAAGCAATCTACAGATTGCTTGCAACCCCTATCAAGTTACCAATGGCAATTTTCACAGAACTAGAACAATAAACTTCACAATTTGTATGGAAACACAAAAGACCCCGAATAGCCAAAGCAATCTTGGGAAAGAAAAACTGAGCTGGAGGAATCAGACTCCCTGACTTTAGACTGTACTACAAAATCAGACTCCCTGACTTTAGACTGGGACAAAAACAGAAATATAGATCTATGGAACAGGAAAGAAAGCCCAGAGATAAACCCACACACATGGGGTCACAGTCTCTTTGACAAAGGAGGCAGGAATATACAATGGAGAAAAGACAGCCTCTTCAGTAACTAGTGCTGGGAAAACTGGACAGCTATATGTAAAAGAATGAAATTAGAACACTTCCTAACACTATACACAAAAATAAACTCAAAATGGATTAAAGACCTAAATGTTAGGCCAGACACTATAAAACACTTAGAGGAAAACATAGGCAGAACACTCTATGACATAAGTCACAGCAAGATCCTTTTTGACCCACTTCTTAGAGAAATGGAAATAAAAAGAAAAATAAATGAACGGGAACTAAAGAAATTTAAAAGCTTTTGCACAGCAAAGGAAACCATAAACAAGACAAAGAGACAACCCTCAGAATGGGAGTAAACATTTGCAAACGAAGCAAGTGACAAAGGATTAATCTCCAAAATATACAAGCATCTCAATATTAAGAAAACAAACAACCCCATCCAAAAATGAGCAGAAGACCTAAATAGACATTTCTCCAAAGAAGATATACAGTTTGCTAGTAAACACATGAAAGGATGCTCAGCATCTCTAATCATTAGAAAAATGCAAATCAAATTCACAGAGGTATCACCTCACACCAGTCAGAATGGTCATCATCAAAAATATCTACAAACAATAAATGCTGGAGAGGGTGTGGAGAAAAGGGAACCCTCTTCCACTGTTGATGGGAATGTAAATTGATATAGCCACTATGGAGAACAGTATGGAGGTTCCTTAAAAAACTAAAAATAGAACTACCATATGACCCAGTTATCCCACTACTGGGCATGTACCCTGAGAAAACCATAATTCAAAAAGAGACATTTACCTCAATATTCATTGCAGCACTATTTACAGTAGCCCAGGCATGGAAGCAATCTTAAGTGTCCATCGACAGATGAATGGATAAGGAAAATGTGGCACATATATACAATGGAATATTTCTCAGCCATAAAAAGAAATGAAATTGAGTTATTTGTAGTTAGGTAGATGGACCTAGAGAGTGTCATACCGAGTGAAGTAAGTCAGGAAGAGAAAAACAAATACTGTATGATAACACATATATATAGAATCTAAAAAAAGAATAGAAAAAATGGTTCTGATGAACCTAGAGGCAGGACACGAATAAAGACACAGACCTAGAGAACGGACTTGAGGACATAGGGAGGGGGAAGGGTATGCTGGGATGAAGTGAGAGAGTAACATTGACATTTATGTGCTACCAAATGTAAAAGAAAGAACTAGTTGGAAGCAGCTGCCTAGCACAGGGAGATCAGCTAGGTGCTTTGTGACCACCTAGAGGGGTGGGAGAGAGGTGCAAGAGGGAGGGGATATGGGTTATATGTATACATATAACTGATTCACTTTGTTATATAGCAGAAGCTAACACAACATTGTAAAACAATTATACTCCAATAAAGATGTTAAAAATGTTTTATATTTTAAGTCATTTTCATTAGGGAAATTTATTGATCTCACTGTTGGAAAATATCAGACGTGTACTTTGTTTGTCTTCATTAGCATGGTCAATCTTTAGATTGTTTTCAATTTCAACATATTTAAGCAATGTGCTGCCTTCTCAGTTTACCATATCATAATAGTATGATAATTATTGTCTGTTTAGAGTCTTATGAGGTTCAGATAGACAATATTGGGAAAGTTCAGCATTTGGAAGAAGATTCAGCTTAGTATAATTTTAAAAAATTAATCACAATCCTTATTTTGGATTAGAGGATTGAAGTAGAGGAATGAATCTTAAGACAGAAAGTTAATATCCATATCATTGATTTTTCTGAAAAACTACATATATAATTTGAAAACATAAAAATGGAATTTAATTGAATGTGATGAATTATTTACCTTCATAAAAATGCTTTTTTTGTTTTTTCATTGCAAGAAGTACAGATCTGTATTCAGACTTCAACTGCCATCTCCTTTTCTTTATTGTTTTGATTTATAAAAGTATTCAGAGGTGCTCTATTAACATTTTTCTTTTTTTCTTCCAGTTTTATTGAGATATAATTGACTACAGCACTAAGTTTAAGGTGTACAGTATATTCATTTAACTGACTTACATCATTAAATGTATGCCACAATAAGTTTAGTGAACATCCATAATCTCATGTAAATACAAAATAAAAGGAAAAAAATTTCCTTGCGATGAGAACCCTTAAAATTTGCTCTCTTAACTACTTTCATATAAACCACACAGCAGTGTTAACCACAGTCATCATGTTGTACACTACATCCCCCGTACTTACTTGTCTTTTCACTGGAAGACCCCCTCCATCCAATTCCCCTTCCCTCCACCCTTCACCTCTGTTAAGCCCAAATATGATCTCTTTTTCTGTGAGTTTGTTTGTTTCATTTGAAGTATAATTGACCTACAACACTATGTTAGTTCCTGCTGCACGACATAGTAATTTGATGTTTCTGTACATTGCAAAATGATCACCACAATAAGTCTAGTATCGTCTGTCACCATACAGAGATATTACATTATTATTGATTATATTCCTGTTAACTTTTTTTCTTAAACTTTACTTACAAACTCTTATGATCTGCTATTCAACATTATTACCGCCTCTTCACCGAGGGCAAAAATGGAAAACAAAACATATATATTTATGTATATATGTGTGTAGATAGATAAATAACACCTAAATATACATAATACTACCTAAATATACATAAATATACATACTTTACGTCTATACAAAAGAGTAACAATGTTAAGAAATGATCATTGGAGTCAGACTGCTAATATTAGGTTTTTGGTTCCCTTACTTACTAGATTCTTGAGGCCTAGGGCAAATCAGGTAACTTGCTTCCTTTAATTTCCTCACATATTAAATGGCAAAATTATTAGCACCAACTTCTCATTATTGTTGTCAGAACTGAATGTTAATATATATGAGATAATAAGTAAAGAGCTCAGTAAATGATAGCTCTTATAATTCATAAATAGGTGACTAGAAGTAGACCTTTACTCTTGAATTTCAATTCAATTAATCCAAAAAACAGCTATGTAGAAATTCTTGTTTCTTATGTATTTTAATATTGAGGAAAAAATGAGTAGATGTTTCAATATAATATCCTGTTGTCACTATATATCCTTAAATATGAATCCTCCCTGGGAATTCATAATAGTGATTATAAGAAAATAGATAATCATTAATTTTCAGAACTTAGTCATAATATATACCATTATTTCTGAAAACTAACCTCCTGTTTATTATTGTCACTAAACTCTTAACATTTAAAGTGTTCATTCTAATTGGGAGCTCCAGATCTCTGAACTTCATCACTCCTAAATGCAGAAAACTGTCTCTTACACTGAGTGAGATCCTTGAGGCCAAGAAGAGTATCTGCATAGTGACCTTCTTACAGATTACCTGACACACAAAAGGTGGTCAGTTAATATTTGCTAAATGAACTAATGAATAGCTAATTAATTAAGGCACTGTATGCATATTGAATTACCAAGATTTTTATATATGTTACAAATGAAGGGATGCTGGGCAAACTTCCAAATATTAGTTGGTCCTCTGTTATGAACCTTTTTCTAAGACAAGTGAATTCTGCTTAACCATCTAAATGCATTGATCCAAATGTTTCCTTATGCTTCTTCTCAAGAATCAGATGGCATAATTAGAGTACAGATTTTACCCCATTTGACATTGATTCTCCATAGTAACTATTTCTAGAATCCTGTCACCTTCCATAAGGGCAGTGTCAAACAGGAGAGTTTCTGATTAACAGTAGTTCTTGGCTATAATTATTCTAGTATAATATAATTACTAGTCTTCAGTGTGCTGTATATGTGTATGTGTGTGTAACAGGTATGGTGAGGTACAAAGGGATCAGATCTGTGATTATATAACTTGTTAACTAATGGATTAAAAAACATTGTATTACTACCTCTAAGGGGGTTTCTTAAGAATAATGATTTCTAATATGCAATATTAATGTCTAATATTGTTTCGAGTATGACATTTTACTAAATTAACATTACCCGATTATGGATTTATTGTAAGTCTATTTTCTAAGCATATCAAGGTGTTTCTGTTGTTGACATTTGTTGGTTTCCTAGGAATCAATAAATTTGCTAAGTCTTTGAAACACAAGGGAGGCAAGTAAAACCAGAAGTTTCTTGTGAATATTAATTTGGGGACATGTATTTGATTTTTATCTTTGCATATAAGTAATACTTATCTGGTCATATAGAAGGCGAGATACAGTTTTTTGTTTTCCTGAAACTAGCTAACAGTGCAAATAGATTCCACAAATATGTTTTAGAGAGTTTGTTTTGATTTAATAAGACCCTAGTATTTCTATATAAATATAGCCACAACTATTTAATCCTTTTTCCTGGGATATGTGTCCAAAGGAATTTTAGCAGGAGAGAAAAAAATATATATATATATATATAACTGGAATCAGTAACAATGGCCACTCTTCTGGATCACATTCTTACGTAGTACAGTTTCTTATCGTTCATCAATCAAAGTTACTTTCCTCTTCTTCCCAGTGTCACAAGGGCACCATCAATCAAAAAAAGGATACTTTGTTGAACAGGTGAGTGTCACAAATGACTACTCACTTGAGAAAACCATTTACCCCATTAGAGACACAAAAGTTCCCGTTGAATTTTTCACCAACACCAGGGTTTAAAGAGCAAGACTTCTGATATATCTAAGAGGAGTGAAAATGTTTTATGTCACAAGATTTTGAGACTCATTGACTGTTAGGGTTATGACTTTAGGGTCATACTTTGAGGTCAACAGCAAAGATGGTAAGCAGAACCAATTTTTGGTAATTTGGATTAATTTCTTTATTTCTCTGGCATCCCTGACTCATGATAAATTATGAAACTTCTACTGCGATTTAGCTAAGACATATTTTGTACTCTCTTTGAAAGAACTTTTGGGAAACTAACGTTATTTCTGAATATAAATATACCATTTGGTGTTACACAATGAAAAATGAAGGAATAACCAGGAACTTCCCTAATGCTGAATGCTCTTTGTATAAATGTTAAAGTTCTGACCTGACAGTGATTCACTACATGCATGGGCTTCACCTTCTTTGGCTCCACTGGGTCTTTGGATGTTTTCCTGAGGAAAACGTCTAAATCAAACTTTGTCAAAGCTGATTTTGCCCTATATTCCTATGTTGCTGAAGTTCCAGATCATGGTTTTTATCCAGTGAAGCTTCACATGAATAGACAATGCTTTGTTTTATTTTATTTGGGGATTAACAGATCTTCTCATTTTGTGATATTCTGTTTCTGTGGGACTTGCTTTCTTCTTTCATTGTATCACTTGTCCTCCAAGAGACCTGTTCTTTTCCAAGATATTTTCCTCTCTTCATAAAATATCACCTTCCCAGATTACCTTCTCTGGTCCCACTCACTTTGAATTCCTTTTCTTTAGGTTGTTCTGTAGACATTGATCTGGTCTGTCATATCTCAGACTAGTTGTTGGAAGTTGACACACAGCTTGAGACTCTCTCTTTTTGAGGGTGATTGTGTGTGTGTTTTGCTTCTGCTAGGATTCCCCTGTCCTATCCTCTTCTCTGCAAGGTCTCTCAGACTGCTTGTTTGTTATAAACTCTGAACCCAGCTCTGCTGATTTCAGGTGTTTCCTTTATGTATGTATACACTGACATTCTCCACTTATATGTGTAAATTGAACTTTAGTGTTTTCTCTCTCCTAATTATGCTATACACATAAGTGTTTCCATTCCATGTTATATGTTTTTTTGGAATGGAGGCAGTCAGTATTATCTCATGGGAAAGTGGAAATTGAAAGGGATCTATTTTTTCTTTTTTTTCCAATGGGAGAAAATACTTGCAATTGATGCAACTGACACGGGATTAATTCCCAAAATATACAAACAGCTCATACAACTCAATGTGAAAAACACACACACACACACAAATAACACAATCAAAAAGTGGGCAGAAGACCTAGATAGATATAAAGATGGCCAACAGGCACATGAAAAGATGCTCAACGTAGCTAATTATATGAAAGAATGAAAGAGATGTATTAAATTATTACCTTTAGGCCCAAGAATGGTAGTCCAGTTAATCAACTTCATAAATTATTCACCTTTTATTCTATAACCCTCATCTCCTTTCCTGCCAAAATATACAAGGCTGAGGCTAAAGAATGGATACCTATGTGGATTCAGACCTCTTGAAACTTGGCTTCTATGTGAAATAAGGTTATTTGTTGTGTTTATTGCATTAACTCTGGCTCCAACTCTCTATCAGTGGTCCTCAAATTTGATGATGTATCAGAATCAACTCAGAAGATATTTTTAAATGATTTCCAGGAACACAGTCCTAGAGACCTAATTCCATAGGTCTTGAGGGGAGAATATAATTTACTTATTTAATAATTACTATGAGCTCCTTTTGATGTAAATATTTCATAGACCATATGTTGAGCACTGGAGCAAGGAAGATCATTTTTGATACGTTTATCAGAAATGGTGTGAATCATGTGGGTGGCTGGGGGAGCGTAACATTCTGGGCATTGGGAAAGGGATTTGAAGTTAGAGTTTCTTAGTACCTTGGAGGCTTAGTGATAAGGCCAGTGGAGGTGGACTTGAGTGTGTGAGGAAGACAAAACTAGAAGATGAGATCAGAAACTTCTCTGGCATTTACAGATCACCATATGGAAGAAATGGGCCAAAGAGACTGAGAATGTCTGAATAGAACCAAGAGAGAATCACATACAGCTGAAGACAGAATGTCATATGTATCAATTACATCAAATTCTGCCTAAATGTCAACTAAAATGAGAACTGAGAATTAACCAATTGATTTTGCAGCATGGAGATCATCATTAATATTGACAAGAGCAGTAGTAGAGACAAAAGCCCTTAAATGCAATTGTTTCAAGAGTGGATGTAAAGAAGAAGAAAATGTAAATAGAGAATAAATTAGAAATTTGATTGTTTTAATTAGTTAACACATGTTTTAAGTCCTATAGAAGCACATCAATTAGGAAATAAATTTAAAAAGAGTACATTGAGAAAAGGACATTCTTTTTCTTTTCCTTGAGATTGCTGTTAAAGAAAAAAAGTTTTTATCTAGGAGAAAGTAGATGAAATTGTGAATAGGAATGAGATATTATAACAAAATCATCATCTCCTGTCTCTGCATATATTGGCTTCTTCAATAGTGAGTCAAATGTGAGGCAAGCAATTTGTGTTTTAAATAGTTATAGGGAATGCCCCTTGCAAGAGAAGTTTTTGATAGACAGCTCAGAAATATTCCATGAACCATAGATTTTTACTGATGCATACTCCCTCTCTTTTTATGTATTCTATTATTTAAAGACAGAGAAGATAAATCCTCTTACAACAGCAGCATTGCCAAAGTAACAATGATAAAATCCTTCTATTATGTGACCCTTCTCAAAAAGCAATTTGTATTTTTCACACCCTGCCAAGCAGGTTCTTGGGAATTTTTAAGTAGTGTCTTTAAGCACACAATTTTTATTTTTTAGGGTAAAAATAGGAGGCTTTACTATAATTTATTGAATGTGAATTGTTCAACATTTCAAGAGAAAATAATCCTTAATACCAGGTTAAACTGACTTCAAAGGTCCAGGACACCAAGTTGTTTTAATAGTAGCAGGCATGGTCAGCCTCATGGAACATAATTCTCTTTCTGCTACTCTTAACCTATCTGTGGCCAAGTGTAATGGGAAGACTACTGAAGTGTGTTTCAGGAGGCATTGGCAATAAAATCCTGCTGTGCAGGCATGGTTTGCTTTGATCAGGTAATGGGAACTGTTCCTTAATAAGACCTTGAACAGTTTGAAACGACTATTCTTTCCTCCATTAAATTGTCCTGGGACACTTGTGGCAAATATATTGACCATAAGTATAAGGGTTTATCACTGGATCTCAATTCTATTCCATTGATCTATGTCTATCCTTAATGGCAATACAAACCTATGTTCATTACTGTAAGTCTGTAGTAAGTTTTTGAGATTAGAAAACAGGAGCCCTGCAACTTTGTTCTTCTTTTTCAAGATTGTTTCAGCTGTTCTGTGTTCCTTGCATTTTTATATGAGGTTAGGGATGGCTTGCCATATCCTGCAATAAATTAGCAAATAAAAAAAAACAGAGAGAAAACACTGTTATTTTGATAGGAATTGTGTTGGATTTGAAGATAAATTGGCAATTATTGCCATTTAAAAATTCTATTTTCTAATCCATGAACACAGGGTGTCTCTTCATTTATATAAATCTTATTTAGTTTATCCCAACAATGCTTGTAATTTTCAGTATGAAAGTCTTGCTCTTTTTTTGTTAAATGTATTCCTAGGTATTTTATTGCTTTAGCTGCTATACAAATGAGATAATTTTCTTAATTCAGTTTTGAATAGTTTATTTCTAGTGCATAGAAATATGATTATTTTGTATATTTATCTTGTATCCTACCATGTTGTTACACTCATGTAACAATAGTTTGTTTTAGTCCTTATGATTTTGTACATATATGATCATTTCATCTTCCAATAGAGAGTGTTATAATTCTTACTTTTCCATATAAATGACACATTTATTTTTATTGCCTAATTGTTTTGGCTAGAACCTCCAATAGAATGTTGAATAGTAAGGGCAAGAATGGACATTCTTGTTTTGTTCCTGACTGTAGGGGAAACCCATTCAGTCTTTTTCCATTAAGTATAATGTTAACTGTAGGTTTTTCACAGGTGCATGTTATCCAGTTGAGAAAATTCCCTTATAGTCTTAGCTTGGTGAGTTTTCTTTTTGTTTGTTTTTTGTTTTTGTTTTTGTTTTTTACGATCAAAACAAGTATTTGTCCTGGTTTTTATTGAATAGCCTTTTTTCCAAGTACAGATTGTCCCAATTAACTTTATTTTCTCTTTAAAGATTTGTATCCTATTTAGTGTCTACAGAACTTTACCCCATTTGCCTTTAGGTTCCCTCTGCCCTTTGATATTCTTTCACATTCTTATTTCCCAAACTTGACAAGTTCTTACTCTTCCTTGTTAACAAATCTGTCCCCTGTGGCGATTACATTTTAGTTCCTGAGAATGTTACTTAAGCTTCTTAACCCAAACCACCGCTTCCCACTGAAATAGCTTTCCTTTCTCTGTAATGATAAAAGTAAGACATTTTCTTTATAAACATTACAGTATGCTGAACACTTACTAGTTACTATGTGCCAAGTGTTGAACTAAGTACCTTATAGTTTTTAGTCTGATTTTAATCCTCACAATATGAGGTCAGTGCCATGATGAGCTCCACTGCACAGAGAAAGAGAGGTTAACCAAAATGTCAAGGTCACAACACTAGGAAGGAGCAGAGCCAGGATTTGAATCCAGATCTCTGTTTCCAAACCCTGGCTCAAACAAAACAATAATTTAAAAAAATAAAACAAAACAAACAACAAAGTCTATCTCAAGCTGCTGTGTCAAACTATAGTATCCTTCCCAATCTTTCCCCAGTTAGAATCACTGATAACATTGGTTTTATCCTTCCGAAGTTTTTCCCCAGCTTTATTGTTATATAATTGATATATACATTGTATTAGGTTAAGATGTACAACATAGTGATTTTATAAATGTGTAGATTGCAAGATGATTACCACAATAAGGTTACTTAACACTTCCATCACTGCACAGTTACAAATTTTTTCTTTTTTATGCTGGGAACTTCTTAAATCTACTCTCTTAGCAACTTTCAGATATACTATATAGTATTGTTAACTACAGTCAGCATGCTGTACTTTACATCCCCAGAATTTATTTTTATCATGAAATGTGTTTTGTTTTGTCAAATTATTTTCATTGTGTGGATTCAAGTTACTGTCAGTGGCCTGTCATTTCAGCTTGAAGTACTTCTTTTAGGGCAGTTCCACTAGTAACGAATTCTCTCAGTTTTTATCTATGAGTATCTTAATTTATCCACTTCTGGAGGAGAGTTTAGCTGGATATAGAATTCTTGGTTGATAGTCTTTCCCTTTCAATACTATAAAGATGGTTCTCACTGTCTTCTCACCTCCAAATTTCATAATATTCCTATTGAGGAGGAGTTCTACATGATACATTTTTATTCTCTTGCTGCTTTCACATCTTTCTCTTTGACATTTGTCATTTGACTATGATGTGTCTAGATGTGGATAACTAAATTTACCCTTTTTCAAGTTTTTTGAGCTTCTTTAATGTGTCAATTGGCATTTTTCATCAAATTTGGGAAGTTTTTGACCATTATGTCTTCAAATACTTTCTTTCTGCCTCTTTTTATTTTTCTCTGGGACTCTTACTGTGCATATGTTGGTATGCTTCATGCTGTCCCACAGGCCTATGTGCCTCTGTTCATTTTTTTCTTTACTAATTTTCTTCTGCCGCCGTTGTATAATTTTGAGCTATCTGTATGTTTGCTGATTTTTCTCTTCTGTCAGATGAAATCTACCGTTGAACCACTCTAGTGAATATATCATTTGGTTATTGCATTTTTGACCACAGAATTTTGTATCGTTAACTCTTATAATTTCTTTCTTTTTAATGGTATTGCCTGTATTGTGAGACATTGTTGGCATACCTTCTTTAGACATGGTTTTCTTTAGTTCTTTGGACATGTTTATAAAATTAAATGAAGTTTGTATCTACTAAGTTAAAAATATGAGCCTCCTCAAGGAACATTTTATCTTTTTCCACCCTATGTGTATGTGGCATACTTTCCAATTTCTTTTAATGTCTCATAATTTTTTTGTTGAACACTGGACATTTTAGCTAACATATTATAACAACTCTGGTACCAGATTCCTCAAGTCTCCACCCAACCTCTAAAGTTTGTTGTTACTGTGTTTTTTATCTTTTTCTCTCCATTGTTTCAAATGCTTATTTGTTTATCAACTCTCCTGAGCTAATTCTATAGGTTCTGTATTTCCTGCAGTGTGTGCACACTGAGTTTTTTTTTATTAGCTAGTTGTTGTTGTTGTTGTTGCTGCTGCTGTTAAGTTCTTGCATTTATTTTTAACCCTGGCTTTCTGTGGGGCACCCCTCTGTCAGTATAATTTAGTGTTCAGCCAATGATTAGTCAGAAGATTAATTATCTTGCCTATGGTTTTTCTATCCTTTGCAAAGGGATTTGTATGAGAAGAATACCTTCAAACTTCAAAACAGTTTACAAGACAGCCTTAACTTTCACTGCCTGCTGGCACAGTGTCTCAAGATCAGACTTCTCCTTTCTCGTGTTTTTCCTGGGCATATACACAGCCTTTCACATATACTGAAACTTTTAGATTCCCACATATATGTTGGACCTTTCCAAGTTCCCTTATCTAGTTCTTCCATATTTCCTTTTAAATTCCTGGCCAAACTACCCCAACTGAATTCACAACTGTAGGCAGCTGAGATGTTGCCAGCAATTTTATTTTGTTTCAGTAATGCTCTGGAAATTGGCTCACCCTACCTTGCTGATCTGAGGTCTGTGTCAAATGAAATGGATGTCACACTCAAAGAATATAGATTTTCTAAGAATCTGAAAGTTTGGACAAAATATTGACTGTGCTCTGGGAACGGTACTTTTAATGGAAACCCAGAAGAGGGGAGTCATCTTCTTAGGCTAAAAGACTGATGGCTTTTCTCTGTTACAACACCACCGAGTGAGAGAGGGGGTGGGTGGGAATAACCTGAAGTTATAATGTCATAGACCTCACTGTCTCACCAAGATTAAACATTTTCTCTTGGATAAATTTAGTTTATTTTTAGTTCATTCTGTGACACTAGTTAGTTTCCAGAGTTCTGAAAAGGTTAATTTTGTTTACATTTGTGTTAGTTTTGAGGGAGAACAATTTTATAAATATACTTCCTTTGTAATTCTGGAAGTCAATTGCGGCTCTGCTCCTTTAATGCCACAGACTACTTCAGCCAACTTCCAGCCTCTTATTAACTATCTCCGTACCCTAACAGAGTCTAGGTGACACAGGCCAGGCTTTCATTTTGGTACTCTTGAAGCCCTTTTGCCTCATTTGAAATCAAGGTGATTATCATGCAGTCCCCTGAAGGGCAGATCAACAGATTTCCTTAAAGGGATTTATTTTCTCAATCACTTCAATCTCATTTCTTTCATACCAGTATTGATCAGGATGTGGCAACATCTTGAAATTTAATGTAATATTTATTTATTTATTTATTTTAAATTTACACTGTTAGTTCATTTTAGGTTGGTGCAGTGTTCCTTTCTATATAGAGACTCAGGGACCAGTGTAACAGAGACTCCCCCATAATGTAGCTGTGCTATCTGGTACTTGCAGCATCCTCATGTGCTAGGAGAAGTACATGGAGGTCTCATCACTGCTTTCCCATGCTTCAGCCCAGAAGTGCTTCCTGCCAATTTCTCTCACAGCAAATTGGATAGAATTAGTCACACGGGTTTACTTAGCTCCAAGGGGATTGAGGTTTTTCTTGCCCTCCTTATGACTAGGAAAAAAAAAAAAAACAGAAGAACCCACAATCTACTACACTACTCTTTAAGCTGAATGCTGGTTAAGTGTTGCAAAAATCAGGTTCAAGCCATTTCCTCTTAGAGTCCTCTGTGGGCAGTCTAGCACTTTACTTTTGAATTGGGGCATACTTGGTATGTATTATTTTATTGTCTACTGGAACCTCAGCTGGAACTAAACAAGGAAAATCTCATTTTACTTTCTTGCTACACAAAGTAGAATTTTTTATAGTTAGGATATTTTCTTAGATGCCTTTTCACAAATTGTCTCCACAACTGCCAGCAAGAATTGGCACTCTACCCAGTCCTGGTCCAGGAATGAGAGCAGCACTATTTCTTTTCATCTTTTCTTCCAACTGGCTCAGAGAACAAGAAGTTGCACTGATTCATTCTGACAGTCTGTCTGGCAATATCCACCTAAACAAGAAATGGTTTTCAAACATTATTAACAATAACTTTTGCATTGCTTTTCTAAAATTAATGTCTAGCTTTAGATCAGCTATTCTGTCCAACATAGAAAATTTACTTCATAAAGACTGTCCTAGCTGCACAAGATTGCTTAGTCACACTCTACATGGGGCCTCTATCATCCATCGCTCAAAAACGTAATAAACAGAGAGGTCTTGTGTTTCTACTACAATCAGCCCTCTGTATCCATGGGTTCTTTATCCACTCATTCAACCAACCACAATCCTAAGTTGGTTGATTCATTGATGTGGAACCCACAGATACAGATGGCTGACTGTACTACACCACTGAATATAAGGGACTGAATATCAACAGATTTTGGTATCCATGCAGGTCCTGGAGCCAATCCCACTGGGATAATGAAGGATGACTGTATATGCTAAGGAGTGAGTTAAGATCTTAGACTTTAACAAGTGTGTGAAACATACATACTTATTATCCTCATGCAATTTCTAGTCTATTAAAAATAAATATTAGAAAATAATTATACAGTCACCACATTCATTCAGTAATGCAATACATATTTATTTAATATATTGAACATTTATTAGATGCTAGGTACTGAAATTCCAAAAGCAAATGGGGCATTATCTCTGTCCTTCAGGTTTAAAGGTTATGAAAATTTAATTGATTTATTCACTTCCCTTCATCATAACAAACAAAAGTATATCAGGACTTAATTATGCTGCCTAAAATTTCTAATGTAAGTCTGTTTTGCTTCTGCTGAGGTCTGGTAATTGTGCTTCAATGTTAATTTCCCTAGTATAGTCTAGAGGGGACAGAACTTCTGAAATGGAAGAGTAAAGAACTTGATAGATCTTCTTCCCAACCATACAACCATTTAATTAGGGGAAATTATAAAAATATCATGTAACATTTCTAAAAATTTTCCTTAGTGCATATAGAAAATGGAGAAGCATTGGTTCAATAAAGTTTACTGAATCTTGTTAAGAACAGAGAGAGTCTGGCATTTGAGCTCTCACCCACTCTCTTCCTCCCCTCCCAGTTTGGTATTATGGATACTCTAGTTTGGATGAGTTATGGCCAAGAGTATCAAGTTGGACTTAACAAGTTGAGTAAACACAGAGTTTATTACTGTCTTACACAGTGAGTTCTACACCCAGATATATCATAGCCAAAATGTTGAAAGCAAACATAAAGAGAAAATCTTGAAAGTAGCGAGAAAAAACCACTTCTCTTCCAAGGAGTCCTAATAAGATCAGCAGCTGAATTACCATCAGGAAAACAAAACCAAAAACAATAACAACAACAACAAAAGTAGCTATAAGGCAGTGGGATGATGTATTCAAAGTATTAAAAGTTAAATAAAAAGACTGTCAGTCATAACTTTTTCCCTGAATAGCCTAACAAAATAGATATTTTCCAAATTATTTTAATATACACAATAATAAAATCACATATTCTAAGATGCTATCCTAATGCCAAATGAAATCTACATTTCCCAACTAAATGCTTTCCACACTCTAGCAGAGCAAAAGAAGACAATGTGATAAAATAGTAAGAACACAGTATTTGCACGTAAAGAACACTACATTTAAATCTAATTTCTGCATTTCATAGCTCTCTTGTAATGTGTAAGAATTATAGTCTCAATATGTCTAAAATAGGAATGATGATACATATGTAACAGGGTCATGATAAGAATTAATTATTGTGACACATATGTGGTGCTTCGTACAGGGCAGTTACTCAATAAATGTTTGCTCTAGTAAAGAAAATTCCTATTCTTAATATATGATGGACATTTCACTAGCAGTGTTGCACTAGTTCACTTTATTTATTTTGCCTAGAAGCACTGGATAGACAGTGATATCACTCTATTTTAAAGTGGATAAATGGTAGCACAAGTATGTAACAGAACTCAACCAATATCTTACATTTATAACACATTTTATTTTAAGACTTATACTTCTAAATTCTGAGTTCTATGACTTTTGGTTGCTGTTTTCACTGCAGTTTTCCTAATGCCTAAAACCACAACTAGAAGGTGGCTGATAGCAATAAGTATTTCTTGGCGAATGAAAGCCAATCTGAATCTCATTTCAGACATAACATTGAGTCATGCTGAAATAAGGGAACTGCTAAAAACCTTAATATTCAATAAAACATAACACTTTGTATTATTATTTTTTAACATCTTTATTGGAGTATAATTGCTTTACAATGGTGTATTACTTTCTCCTTTATAAAAAAGTGAATCAGTTATACATATGTCCCCATATCTCTTCCTTCTTGCATCTCCCTCCCTCCTACCCTCTCTATCCCACCCCTCTAGGTGGTCACAAAGCACCGAGCTGATCTCCCTGTGCTATGCGGCTGCTTCCCACTAGCTATCTGTTTTACGTTTGGTAGTGTATATATGTCCATGCCACTCTCTCACTTTGTCCCAGCTTACCCTTCCCCCTCCCCGTATCCTCAAGTCCATTCTCTAGTAGGTCTGCATTTTTATTCCCGTCTTACACCTAGGTTCTCGGTATTTGTTTTTATCTTTCTGACTTACTTCACTCTGAATGACAGTCTCTAGGTCCATCCACCTCACTAAAAATAACTCAGTTTCATTCCTTTTTATGGCTGAGTAATATTCCATTGTATATATGTGCCACATCTTCTTTATCCATTCATCTGTTGTTGGACACTTAGGTTGCTTCCATGCCCTGGCTATTGTAAATAGAGTTGCACTGAACATGTTGGTACATGACTCTTTTTATATTATGGTTTTCTCAGGGTATATGCCCAGTAGTGGGATTGCTGGGTCATATGGTAGTTCTATTTTTAGTTTTTTGAGGAACCTCTATACTGTTCTCCATAGTGGCTGTATCAATTTACATTCCCACCAACAGTGCAAGAGGGTTCCCTTTTCTCCACACCCTCTCCAGCATTTATTGTTTCTAGATATTTTCATTATGGCCATTCTGACAGGTGTGAGATGATACCTCATTGTAGTTTTGATTTGCATTTCTCTAATGATTAATGATGTTGAGCATTCTTTCATGTGTTTACTAGCAAACGGTATATCTTCTTTGGAGAAATGTCTATTTAGGTCTTCTGCCCATTTTTGGACTGGGTTGTTTGTTTTTTTGATATTGAGCTGCACGAGCGGCTTATAAATTTTGGAGATTAATCCTTTGTCAGTAGCTTCATTTGCAAAGGTTTACTCCCATTCTGAGGGTTGTCTTTTGGTCTTGTTTATGGTTTTCTTTGCTGTGCAAAGGCTTTTTAAATTTCATTAGGTCCCACTTGTTTATTTTTATTTCCATTTCTCTAGGAGGTGGGTCAAAAAATATTTGCTGTGATTTATGTCATACAGTGTTCTGCCTATGTTTTCCTCTAAGAGTTTGATAGTGTCTGGCCTTACATTTAGGTCTTTAATCCATTTTGATTTTATTTTTGTGTACGGTGTTAGGGAGTGTTCTAATTTCATTCTTTTACATGTAGCTCTCCAGTTTTCCTAGCACCACTTATAGAAGAGGCTGTCTTTTCTCCATTGTATATTCTTGCCTCCTTTATCAAAGATAAGGTGACCATATGTCCGAGGGTTTATTTCTGGGCTTTCTATCCCATTCCATTGACCTATATTTCTGTTTCTGTGCCAGTACCATACTGTCTTGACTACTGTAGCTTTGTGGTAGAGTCTGAAGTCAGGGAGCCTGATTCCTCCATCTCCGTTTTTCATTCTCAAGATTGCTTTGGCTATTCGGGGTCTTTTGTGTTTCCATACAAATAGTGAAATCTTTTGTTCTAGTTCTGTGAAAAATGCCAGTGGTAGTTTCATAGGGATTGCATTGAATCTGTAGATTGCTTTGGGTAGTAGAGTCATTTTCACAATGTTGATTCTTCCACACCAAGAACATGGTATATCTCTCCATCTATTTATATCACCTTTAATTTCTTTCTTCAGTGTCATAATTTTCTGCATACAGGTCTTTTGTCTCCTTAGGTAGATTTATTCCTAGATATTTTATTCTTTTTGTTGAAAAGGTAAATGGGAGTGTTTTCTTAATTTCACTTTAAGATTTTTCATCACTATTGTATAGGAATAGAAGAGATTTCTGTGCATTAATTTTGTATCCTGTTAGTTTATCGAATTCATTGTTTAGCTCTACTAGTTTTCTGGTAGCATCTTTAGGATTCTCTATGTGTAGTATCATGTCACCTGCAAGCAGTGACAGCTTTACTTCTTCTTTTCCAATTTGGATTCCTTTTATTTCTTTTTCTTCTCTGATTTGTGTGGCTAAAACTTCCAAAACTATGTTGAATAATAGTGGCGAGAGTGGGCAACCTTGTCTTGTTCCTGATCTTAGTGGAAATGGTTTCAATTTTTCACCATTGTGGACGATGTTGGCTGTGGGTTTGTCATATATGGCCTTTATTATGTTGAGGAACGTTCCCTCTATGCCTACTTTCTGGAGGGTTTTTATCATAGATGGGTGTTGAATTTTGTCAAAAGCTTTCTCTGCATCTATTGAGATGATCATGTTTTTCACCTCAGTTTGTTAATAATGGTGTATCACGTTGATTGACTTACGTATATTGAAGAATCCTTGCATTACTGGGATAAACTCCACTTGATCAGAGTGTATGATCCTTTTAATGTGCTGTTGGATTCTATTTGCTAGTATTTTCTTGAGAATTTTTGCATCTGTGTTCATCAGTGATATTGGCCTGTAATTTTCTTTCTTTGTAAAATCTTTGTCTGGTTTTCATATCATGGTGATGGTGGCCTCATAGAATGAGTTTGGGAGTGTTCCTCCCTCTGCTATATTTTGGAAGAGTTTGAGAAGGATACGTCTTAGCTCTTCTCTAAATGTTTGATAGAATTGACCTGTGAAGCCATGTGGTCCTGGGCTTTTGTTTGTTGGAAGATTTTTAATCACAGTTTCAATTTCAGTGCTTCTTATTGGTCTGTTCATATTTTGTATTTCTTCCTGATTCAATCTTGGCAGGTTGTGCATTTCTAAGAATTTGTCCATTTCTTCCAGGTTGTCCATTTTATTGGCATATAGTTGCTTGTAGTAATCGCTCATTATCCTTTGTATTTCTGCAGTGTCAGTTGTTACTTCTCCTTTTTCATTTCCAGTTCTATTGATTTGAGTCTTCTCCCTTTTTTTCATGGTCAGTCTGGCTAATGGTTTATCAATTTTGTTTATCTCCTCAAAGAACCAGCTTTTAGTTTTATTGATCTTTGCTATCATTTCCTCCATTTCTTTTTCATTTATTTCTGATCTGATCTTTATGATTTCTTTCCTTCTGCTAACTTTGGGGTTTCTTTGTTTTTCTTTCTCTAATTGCTTTAGGTGTAAGGTTAGGTTGTTTATTTTAAATGTTTCTTGTTTCTTAAGGTAGGATTGTATTGCTATAAACTTCCCTCTTAGAACTGCTTTTGCTGCATCCCATAGGTTTTGGGTCATCGTGTCTCCATTGTCATTTGTTTCTAGGTATTTTTTTATTTCCTCTTTGATTTCTTCAATGATCTCTTGGTTATTAAGTAGTGTGTTGTTTAGCTTCCATGTGTTTGTATTTCTTACAGATTTTTTCCTGTAATTGATATCTAGTCTCATAGCGTTGTGGTAGGAAAAGATACTTGATATGATTTCAGTTTTCTTAAATTTACCAGGGCTTGTTTTGTGACCCAAGATATGATCTATCCTGGAGAATGTTCCATGAGCACTTGAGAAAAATGTGTATTCTGTTGTTTTTGGATGGAATGTCCTATAAATATCAATTAAATCCATCTTGTTTAATGTATCATTTTAAGCTTGTGTTTCCTTACTTATTTTCATTTTGGATGATCTGTCCATGGGTGAAAGTGGGGTGTTGAAGTCCCCTACTATGATTGTGTTACTCTCGATTTCCCCTTTTATGGTTGTTAGCATTTGCCTTATATATTGAGGTGCTCCTAAGTTGCGTGCATATATATTTACAATTGTTATATCTTCTTGGATTGATCCCTTGATCATTATGTAGTGTCCTTCTTTGTCTGTTGTAATAGTCTTTGTTTTAAAGTCTATTTTGTCTGATACGAGAATTGCTACTCCAGGTTTCTTTTGATTTGCATTTGCATGAAATATCTTTTTCCATCCCCTCACTTTCAGTGTGTATGTGTCCCTAAATTTGAAGTGGGTCTCTTGTAGATAGCATATATATGGGTCTTGTTTTTGTATCCATTCAGCCAATCTGTATCTTTAGGTTGGAGCATTTAATCCATTTACATTTAAGGTAATTATCCATATGTATGTTCCTATTACCATTTTCTTAATTGTTTTGTGTTTGTTATTGTGGGTCTTTTACTTCTCTTGTGTTTTCTGCCTAGAGAAATTCCTTTAGCATTTGTTGCAGAGCTGGTTTGGAGGTGCTGAATTCTCTTAGCTTTTGCTTGTTTGTAAAGGTTTTAATTTCTCTGTCAAATCTGAATGAGATCCTTGCTGGGTAGAGTAATCTTGTTTGTAGGTTTTTCTCCTTCATCACTTTAAAAATGTCCTGCTACTCCCTTCTGGCTTGCACAGTTTCTGCTGAAAGATAAGCTGTTAACCTTATGGGGATTCCCTTATGTGTTACTTGTTGTTTTTCCCTTGCTGCTTTTAATATTTGTTCTTTGTATTTAATTTTTGATAGTTTGTTTAATATGTGTCTTGCCATGTTTCTCCTTGGATTTATCCTGTATGGGACTCTCTGTGCTTCCTGGGCTTGACTGACTATTTCCTTTCTGTTATTAGAGAAGTTTTCAACTATAATCTCTTCAAATATTTTCTCAGTCCCTTTCTTTTTCTCTTCTTCTTCTGGGACCCCTATCATTTGAATGTTGGTGCATTTAATGTTTTCCCAGAAGTCTCTTAGACTGTCCTCAATTCTTTTCATTCTTTTTTCTTTATTCTGCTCTGAAGTAGTTATTTCCACTATTTTATCTTCCAGGTCACTTATCCATTCTTCTGCATCAGTTATTCTGCTATTGATCTCTTCTAGAGAATTTTAAATTTCATTTATTGTGTTGTTCATCACTGTTTGTTTGCACTTTAGTTCTAGGTCCTTGTTAAACGTTTCTTGTATTTTCTCCATTCTATTTTCAGGATTTTGGATCATCTTTACTATCATTATTCTCAATTCTTTTTCAGGTAGACTGTGTATTTCTTCTTTATTTGTTAGGTCTGGTGGGTTTTTGCCTTGCTCCTTCATCTGCTGTGTTTTTCTCTGTCTTCTCATTTTGCTTAACTTACTGTGTTTTGGGTCTCCTTTTCGTAGGCTGCAGGTTCGTATTTCCCGTGCTTTTGGTATCTGTCCCTAGTGGCTAAGGTTGGTTCAGTGGTTTGTGTAAGCTTCCTGGTGGAGGGGACTAGTGCCTGTGTTCTGGTGGATGAGGCTGGATCTTATCTTTCTGTTGGGCAGGTCCACGTCTGGTGGTGTGTTTTGGGGTGTATGTGGCCTTGTTATGATTTTAGGCAGCTTCTGTGCTAATGCATGGGGTTGTGTTTCTGTCTTGCTAGTTGTTTGCCGTAGGGTGTCCAGCACTGTAGCTTGCTGGCCGTTGAGTGCAGCTGTGTCTTGGTTTTGAGATGGAGATATCTGGGAGATTTTCGACGTTTAATATTATGTGGAGCTGGGAGGTCTCTTGTGGACCACTGTCCTGTACTTGGCTCTCCCACCTTAGTGGCACAGCCCTGACGCCTGGCTGGAGCACCAAGAACCTGTCTTCCACACAGAAAAAGAGAAAAAGGGAAAAAAATATATATATCATTACTCCCAAAGTCCACCTCCTCAATTTGGGATGATTTGCTGTCTCTTCAGGTATTCCACAGATGCAGGCTACATCAAGTTGATTGTGGAGATTTAATCTCCCTGCTCCCGAGGCTGCTGGGAGAAATTTCCCTTTCTTGTCTTTGCTCAGCTCCTGGGGTTCAGCTTTGGATTTGGACCTGCCTCTGCGTGTAGGTCGCCTGAGGGCGTCTGTTCTTTGCTCAGACAGGATGGGGTTAAAGGAGCAGCCGATTCGGGGGCTCTGGCTCATTCAATCCAGGGTAGGGAGGGGTGCGGATGCAGGGTGAGCCGGCGGTGGCAGAGGGCGGCGTGACGTTGCACCAGCTTGAGGTGTGCCGTTCGTTCTCCTGGGTAAGTTGTCCCTGGATCCCGGGACCCTGGCAGTGGCTGGCTGCACAGGCTCCCCAGAAGGGGGGTGTGGATAGTGACCTGCGCTCGCACACAGGCTTCTTGATGGCTGTTGCAGCAGCCTTAGCATCCCATGCCCGTCTTGCGGGTCCACGTTGATAGCCGCGGCTCGCACCCGTCTCTGGATCTCCTTTAAGTGGCGCTGTTAATCCCCTCTCCTTGCGCACCAGGAAACAAAGACGTGAGAAAAAGTCTCTTGTCTCTTCGGCAGCTACAGACTTTTTCCCGGACTCCCTTTCGTATAGCTGTGGCGCACTAGGCCCCTTCAGGCTGTGTTCACGCCACCAACCCCAGTGTTCTCCCTGGGATCCGACCGAAGCCCGAGCCTCAGTTCCCAGCCCCCGCCCGCCCTGGTGGGTGAGCAGACAAGCCTCTCGGGCTTGTGAGTGCCGGTCGGCACCGATCCTCTGTGTGGGAATCTCTCCGCTTTGCCCTCCGCGCCCCTGTTGCTGTGCTCTCCTCTGTGGCTCCGAAGCTTCCCCCTCCGCCACCCGCAGTCTCCGCCCACAAAGGGGCTTCTAGTATATAGAAACCTTTCCTCCTTCACAGCTCCCTCCCACTGCTGCAGGTCCCGTCCCTGTCCTTTTGTCTCTGTTTTTTTCTTTTTTCTTTTGCCCTACTCAGGTACGTGGGGAGTTTCTTGCCTTTGGGAGGACTGAGGTCTTCTGCTAGCGTTCAGTAGGTGTTCTGTAGGAGTCGTTCCACATGTAGATGTATTTGTGATGTATTTGTGGGGAGGAAGGTGATCTCCGCGTCTTACTCTTCCGCCATCTTGAAGCTCTTGTTGACTCTGTATTATTTAAATTAACAGAAAATCTTAGGAGGCTCATGTATTCTTTTAAAATTTTGTCATAATATTCCAAAGTCAATATTCCAAAAAGTTAGTCTTCCTACAGTCAAGGTGAAAACAAAATCTAGCTATTCTGGATTTTTACCTGGTTTCTCCCAAACAGTAGTTTACTAGATCTCTGACCATCATAAATTTAGCTGTATAAACTCCCAAAGTAATCTCACAGAACTCAACATATGGACAATATGTGATACCCACCATATGAAAATGTGAGATGTAGGGTATATTATATGTAAACAATCATTATTTAGTTAAAATTGGACATTTCCCAATGACTCACATCAGTGTCATTCATTAGTCCCTGTTCCCGCTCCCACAGATGATCAGGAAGTTCAGGAGCTCACATATTAGTCAATAAAATTCTTCAGATCATAAATCTAATTTTATCTGATTCACAAAGTTTCAACACTCAGGGGATTTTGACAAAGGCTTGATTGCCAATTCTTGACTACAGTAAAAGGAGATGATGCTTTAAAGTATTTCTTTATTCTGTTATCTTAGGTAGGTCTTAAAGTCTGGAGATAAAAGCAAATTTGTTGTAAAATTTGACACATAAAAATGGAATCATTGGAATCCTTCTATATCATGACTCAGCAGTAGAATATAAATCAGTATAAGTCAACTAATTAGGCTTAAGTTTTTGCTGTGACTCCGAGCTGCTCATAAAATATCCACTTCCTTTTATTACTGGGCACCCAGAAATACATTTCTTTGACTGTGGTACAGTTGGATGAGACCATGTGACTGTGTTTTTGCTAATAAAATAGAATTACATGTGGCATTTCCAGACCAGGACGTTATGAAGCAAGTGGCCGCTCTGCATTTTCTTCGGCTGGCGGCATGCAGGAAACACGAGAGTCATGGGTATACCAGAGTCATGAATGTCCTTTTAGCACCTTGTAGAAGCAAGCTGACCCCCAATCATATATGTTAATATTCATGGATAAATGGTCAAGCATAAAAATTCTAGTATGTTTGAGCCATTACATATTTTGGGATCTATTTATGGCTTACATCCTTTCATCACAAACCAAGTATATATTAGTAAGTATAGCAATAATTAACGCAAGCCATTTTAATAATTGAAGTTAAAGGGATTTTATTTATCCACAGATTCCTAGAGTTAGTTTAGGGCCTACTTTTAAGCTTTGCATCAACACCAGGGATAAAATAATAAATAATGCTTGGTACCACCTGGTAGAAAATCATATTTGACTCCTTGAATACTCCCTGAATAAGTAAAACATCCGTGTTTATATTTGGAATGCACAATACATGGTAAGCTTTTATATTTTCAATCAACAGCAGAATATTTATTGTAATATTTATGTTGCAAAACTAAGTGTTACAAATTGTTTTTATTTCTGACTCTTAACTCACCAGTCTAGAAAATAAATAAGTCTGGATTGAAATATACAGAACTGGATGGATGGCAGGAGGAAGAAAATCCAGAGTTCAACTTTATGCTGTAGGAACAAAGAGTATTCTACGTAAATATTTTTACTTGAAAACAAAACATAATATAATGTAGTGAAAATGCATGTATTGAATGAAATATGAAATATTTAGCAATAGTAGCTTTTAAACATTTCTGGGTTTAGTATAAATGGTGAAACCACTTTGAAAAACTGTTTTTCAATTTATCATATATTTTAACACACACCTATTCTAACTCTACTTTTCTACTCCTAAATATATATCTAAAAAGAATGCTTAAGTCCATAAAGCATTTTATACAAGAACATTTATAACAGTTTTATTCTTCATACCCAAACCAATAAAAAGTCCACATATTTTTCAGCGGGGAAGTAAATGAATTGTGATATATCAGTATAGTGCAGTACTACATAGCAATCATGATAAACAAACTTCTGATACAAGTGACAGTGCAAATATGTCCCAAAAATATATTGAGTGGAATAAGGTAGAAACAAAGGAACGCAAATTTTGTGGATTCGTTAACATGTAGCCTGAGAACTGAACAAATTAATTTGTATTAAACGAGTACGAACAAGATTACCTCTGTGAGGGGGGCATTGACTAAGAAAAGGCATGAGGAAACTACCTAGGGGTATGAAAATGCTCATTATCTTGATTTAATTAGAGACCACCTAAGCATGTGAATATAAACAAAGTAAAAACATTTAATTAAAAATCATAATTAAAATACTTTTGAATACATGGTAACACCTCTTCGATTGAAATACTTAAGTCTCAGATTCATTTTATCACTTATTTATTCTGTCAATAGACATTAAATATTTATTAAGGATTTACTGTGTACCAACCAAGCTCAATGGTGGGAATTTTAAAAAAAATTTTTTTTTAAAACATTTATTGGAGTATAGTTGATTTATAATGTTGTGTTATTTTCAGGTGTACAGCAAAGTGAATCTGTTGTATAAATACATATATCCACTCTTTTTTAGATTCTTTTCCCGTATAGGACATTACAGAGTACTGAGTAGAGTTCCCCGTGCTATACAGTATATTATCTACTTTATATACATATAGAGAGAGATAACTAATAACTGTATATGTCAGTCCCAATGGTTGGAATTTGAAGTGAGTAAGATATTAACTCTGCCTTTAAGAATCTCCCAGTCTAGTAAAGAAAATGAACACAAGAATCCATAATATATGATTAAATCCTTTCTGTATCAACAGTTATTTAATTGCATGTTGTATATTGTATATGAGATATATGATTATTGCGGGAATGCAATGGAAAAAGCAAGGAAGCATACCTAAAAGATGGCATCTTCAGTCTTACATTAATGTAATTACCACTATGTAAAATAATTCCCCCCACCCAAAGCACAAATAAGAGAAAGCAATTTGGCTAAGCAATCATGTGCTTATTAGTTCGGTTCCGTTAGTCCTAACTGGTAGACTCGAAATTAACCACAGGGCTTCCCTGGTGGCGTAATGGTTGAGAGTCCGCCTGCCGATGCAGGGGACACGGGCTCGTGCCCCGGTCTGGGAGGATCCCATGTGCCGCGGAGTGGCTGGGCCCGTGAGCCATGGCCACTGAGCCTGCGCGTCCGGAGCCTGTGCTCCGCAACGGGAGAGGCCACAACAGTGAGAGGCCCACGTACCGCAAAAAAAAAAAAAAAAAATTAACCCCATTTAATTCTAACTCCAGCCACCAGGAAAAGATGGGTTGCTATAGAATGGCAATTAATGAAATCCCTTTTTTAGACATATAATCCCAAATTCATCATTGGAAAGACTAAAATGACATATAGGAAAAAAATCCCAAGCCGAGTTAGAACCAGAAAATTTAAGAGAAACTTGCAAAGAAAGTATCTAAAAATTTGGCATAACTTTTATACCTTGAGAATATTTTCCTTCCTGGAAAAAAGAAGGAAGGTTTCTTTCTTGCCATTGTATTCCTTCCTTCCAGTCTGAAACATAAGGCCCATCTTAAAATTGTCTTCTTCCCTACCCACTACTAAAAGCACCCAGATAGTCTATTCCCCTCTTGTTAAAGTGGACTTCTCCCATAGATTTTGCTTTCATTTAGTGATTTTCAACTCCAATAGAAGTTCCCTCATACTGAGTTACAGTGAAAGCTGGCTGGGTGCAAGCTGGGATCTTTCATGGGTCCTTTCCAGCCTACCTATGATTAATGTGTAATATTTTCAGTTTCTTTCTCAGAGAGTAGTTTTAATGCTATATTGTTCTGAAATAAAATAAGAATATGTTGTTTATGCAAACTGTAAGCTCCCTATCCTTAATTACAGCATCAGTAACTTCCATGAAAAGTCATTGAGCTTAGAGTTCTAGCAGAGTAAGGGTTAGGCTTTATTTTGAAATTTCTTACTTAAAAGTCCAAAGCATTAAATTGCATGGTTATAAACTCACAGCTCAAATAAAAAATCAAGTCATGCAAGGCGAATACTATTCCTGTAAAAAAGTCACATAAATAGGGAAAAGCTGAATCGAGTGGAAAGCTTGACAAATATGTAAATATGCTAACAAAAGCTATTTTCTTACCAAAGCCAGATTGGTGCCTCCTGTCCTTATAAAACAAATCATATTACTGCCTAGAAATCTCAAGCTTTGTAAAAATGTGTGGTTAAAGAAAGAATGATCTAGGCAAATGCACATGATGTAACATATGCTGAATTTTACCTAGTGATAAAAATAGAAAATTGTAAAATCAAACAACAGTGGATTTGAAAGAGTCTTTAGAAACTGCCGAGTAGGTTCTGTTTGTATTACCATCACCAAATGAACCAAGAACACCAGATTCGGCACAAACCGCTGCTCATTCTCCCACCAGAAACATTCAGAGGCATACACATCTACAACCGTCCAGGAAACAATCCATGTAAAGGAGCGCATGAGTGATGGAGCTTATACACAGCACCAAGAAAGGACTAATCTCTCAAGCTGTTCTTTCAGAAGAGGATGTGATTAGCACATGACACTGGGGGTGGGGATGGGGAAGTGGATCACAATTCTAGTCGCTAGATCCTGTCTTTAGGACCTTACTGTGGGAATAAAGCCCTCAGCCTCAGGTGTTTGTTTTACCTTTTTTTTTTTTTTTTTTTAAATTGAAGTATACTTGATTTACAGTACTGTGTTAGTTTCTGGTGTACAGCAAAGTGATTCAGCCATATATATGTACCACATCTGCTTTAACCGTTCATATTTTGATGGACACTTAGATTGCTTCCACGTCTTGAATTTTTCCTCTTTCTTAAAGAGAAAGCACTCAGTTTTCACCCACCATCCACATATGCAGGCTCATCTCCTGGCTTTGGGTGGGAAGGTGGTGTCATTTTTTTAAAAATTTTAAAATAAATTTATTTATTTACTTATTTATTTATGGCTGAGTTGGGTCTTTGTTGCTGCACGTAGGCTTTCTCTAGTTGGAGCGAGCAGGGGCTACTCTTCGTTGCCGTGCGCGGGGTTCTCATTGCGGTGGCTTCTCTTGTTGTGGAGCATGGACTCTAGGCGAGTGAGATTCAGTAGTTGTGGCTTGCAGGCTCTAGAGCACAGGCTCAGTAGTTGTGGCGCACAGGCTTAGTTGATCCGCGGCATGTGGGATCTTCCCGGACCAGGGCTCGAACCCATGTCCCCTGCATTGGCAGGCATATTCTTAACCACTGCACCACCAGGGAAGCTCCAAGGGTGGTGTCATTTTAATAGGTATGGGTGCATTCATGGGAGGATTTGCGTGAGGTATTGCGAGGGGCGGGGGGTTGTTTTCCCATTTGTTGTCTGCTTCTCTAGAACTGAAGAAAGGTGTTCCAATGAGTTTTCAATGTCTTTTTCCTAATACAAAAGAAAAAACAGGTAATATCTCACTGGAGTAGAATTGATTGATTCTGGAGTAGAATTGATTGATTTAATTTGAAAGAAAGCCCTCAAATGTAAATTTGAGGGCTTTCTTTCAAATTAAATATTTTGTTTATCCTGGGAAAGCTTCTATCATTTGGCAGCATGGAAGAAAGTGATAGGCCATGGGACGGAAGTGAGGTCTCCAGGAATTCTCTCATCTTTTCCAATCTTATCTAGACAAAGTGCTTCCTTTTATTTTAGCAGTCTCAGAGAAGGAATAGGTGGAAGTGCCCATTTGGCCTTTTTCAAATAAACATACAACATAATATAACTCATAAATATAAAAAGCAAAGTTTGTGTCCTTGCCAATAACCTTATCTTTGTTATCAAATATTACCTTATCAAATTAACATTAAAGAAAAATCTTTCACTGAGGCATCAAATCTCCTCCATTTATTTTCTTGTCTCAGGAGCCTTTCTATATTCTCTTCCTTCAACTCTCTGCCAAAAGATTTCACTTCCAGAGAAAACATAAATTTATATTGCAGTAGTGAAATGCTGCTGGAATGCAGGCTGTCATTTTGTCATGATAGGCCAACGTTCTTCTTATAATGTGTTAGTAAAACGGAACATCAAATAGTTACTTTTCCTATGTGCAGTCCAGTAAAAATTATAAACTCTTTCACTTACTTTTACTATAAGGATTACCTGTATTTCTTCAGTATTCCTTATATGATGTTTAGTCTTTCATGATTTTAATGTTTTATCTTCACAGTTTTAGATGTTTTCATCTGTGAAAGCAGGAATTTCCTGATAAGCTACAGATTCATCTCTATTTATCTTCTCTTGTACTTAATAAATAGAAAATATTTTAAAATAGTTTAAAATTAAACATGAACAGTAATCACTCTGACTTCTCAGGATGTATGTTCATGTTCAAAATCTATTCTTTTTTTTAATCATGTAACTATTTCAAACAGAGAGGTTATTTTCATGGAAGTAGCCAGGTGTTTCATTGGTCCCATATACTGAATTTTGATATAACAGGACAATATAATTGGTGATAGTTCCAAATCAGTGTGCATAACTATCGTACATTAAGTAGGGACAGTACCAGACTTATAGACTTGGTTAGATATTTTTTGTAAGAAATTCCCCCATGTGTGAGAGAATCATTATATAACAGCTAATTTCTGATGAAACACCAATAAACACTCAAATATATAACTTAAATCATTGATCTCATCAAAGCACTCATACCATTCCCAATTTAACTGTTGATTTTTGCACAAATTGATGTGTATATTATTTTGCTTTTTTTCCCTGGATGAGTAGAAAATTCATTACTTCTAAATTTTTAAATGATTAGCATTATATACTACAGTTCACACTTAGAATCACTTGTCATTGACCCTGCCAATCTGTAAGTAAATTTCTATCCATAAGTAAATTTCCCATTGCCATCCTTTTCCTGTTTATCCAGTACATAGTCAGTAGTCTGCAATTATAAGAAGCACTCTTTTCCAAAAACCCATAGCTCTCTTCCCTTTATTCTTACATTTTCCTAATTTAGCAGCACATACCTGTTTTCTCCGTGTCTTTAACCGTGCAGTTGAGCACTGATGCAGAAAATTCCACCACTCCAAAAATTGATAATGAGAGTCAAGAGTCACAAATGCACATGAAATCTAACAGGCACACAAAAGTGTCTGCCCATCCTACTAATAGTAATGTGACTCTCCCAGTTTCAAAGAAGATTGTTTTGCATTTTTTTATATCTAAGTCTCATAGTCACCTTTACTTTCAGCCAATTCTAGCCTTGCAGTTTTACTTACGATATAGAAGTCACCAGGTTTAGACTCCCAGATCTTTCTATCAGTGATCCCAAGCTTTCCAAGAGCAATTCCATTCTAGTTAAAACATAAGCCCTTTCATTACTTGAGCACCTATTTTTACCATATCTCTCTTTCTACCCTGTGCATTTGGAGGCCAGCAGTTTGCTAGGCACCTTGAATTCAAAGACAAAACACAGTAATTGAGGGGCTGCTAATTTCAGAATCATACTATAAGCTCTGCAACAGAAGAAACAATGGGCTGGTTGTTGAATGAATGAATGAATGAAGACTCCCATGATTAATGAAGGTGTGCATGGTAAGAATTTGCAAAGCTGTTGAAGAAATATGATTGTGCTGCTATAATATGAATTGTTAATAGATATCTGTTTACCCTTACAGATTACTTATTAATCTTTATTCATTTTTAACAAAAACAAAAGACTTTAATCAATAACATGGTAAATGGAAAATGTTGACATATTTTTGGCTTAATGAGGAGCTACATAAAGAATATAACCATCAGTAAAACCAAGAGCTATCTTTTTTTAATTAGGTATTTACTTTATGTCCATCACTATGTTAAGTGTTTTAGAAGTATTAAATCTTTACTCCATTTTGAGTTGGTCACTGTCATTAAAATTAATCATCACACCACCATTTTATAATTGAAATAGTCGATGCTTAGAGGCAGTGTGCAATTTGCCTAGGATTATTCAGGGCCTTCGAATCAGGAGTTTATTTCAAATAAAATTTGAAAAAAACACTTCAATCACATGGAGAGAGAAGTTTGCATTTTTTGTCATGTAGAAAAGACCTACATTCAGATTAGAAAGTATCTAACAATTACTTTTTTTTTAAATGTCAACAATTGCTATATTCTTAATACGTCCAGTGAAAGTTAGTCTTAAATACTGCTTTACTATAAATAATCTACTGTCCTAAGACAAAAAATCCTAAATACAAATGTCTACGTTCAATTTTTTCACATTGGATAGGTTTCATTTTAATCTGCTTTGTTTATCTGTTAAATACCTAGGGATCCATGTCTCAGTCAATACCCATATCTGTTCAAAATAAATTAACCTCCTTTAGGTAGATAGCCTGATAAAAATGATTTAAGTAGCTCAAACAATTTGGGTTTATTTCCCTTTCCTAGTTTGAATCCTTTAAAATAGGTGCATTTTTTATTTTGAAATTAAATTACTGATACCTGTTGAGATGGCTGTAAATGAGCAAGTAGTAAAGTCAGGAAAATACACTCTAGCTATGTAGGTAGTCACTTTTTTTTTTTAACCTAATATTTGTTCCTTAAAGAATCCTAGTGATTTTTTATCCTGTCTTTCCTTACTGTTTTACTACAAATAATTCACAATTTGTAAAGCCGTGTTTCTAAATGAAATATTGCAAACTAAATCTTATTTAAAGTTGTCCACATTTTGTTTGATGTTTGGACTTGTCTTGAAATGAACTCTCTTCAGAAGTAGAAAATATCTTACAGGTGATAAATTGAGATATCCTGGTTTAGTTAGTTGAAACTATGTTAGATGAACTCTTTCCTGGATTCACCTTCTAAATGAAGAAAATTTAATTGCTTAATGTCAAATTACAAAATAGTAATGGATGCAGATTATTTTCTCTTTCACAGTAATTTAAATTTTTTTTAATTGTAAAGATATTATATGAGTAATATTGAAAGAAAGCTTGTCATGAGTTCAGATATAATTAAAGGGAAATAATTTCTGTCCAGTTATGACTTGCTAATAGATTTGCTCGCATGTGTCTTATTTCTGCTGTTTAACACTGGCTGTCAAGGAAAGAATTGTCAACTTGAAACAAAAGCACAAAAACATGCAGAAATTTTACACATGTACAAATTAAACCTAGGGAATGAATTGTATATTAAAGACTTAATTATGTTAAAGATTAAATTAGCTTTGTGCAGTGACTCACAAAATCTATTTTTATATAGATATAGATAATTTGTTTTAATTAAAATTTGCATTTAAGTTCATTTACTAATTTATTTCCCAAGAAGGTAATTCTCCAGTGAACAGTTGAACTTTGAACGTATTGACTCATATGTCCCAAGCCCTTTCTTATTATAAAAAAATAACTATAAATGAACATCATTGTGAACTATAACTTTTTTTTTTTTTGGCTGTGCTATGTCTTCCTTGCTGCACGTGGGCTTTCTCTAGTTGCGGCGAGCTGGGCTACTCTTTGATGAGGTGCGCAGGCTTCTCATTGTGGTGGCTTCTCTTATTGGAGAGCACAGGCTCTAGAGTGCGCGGGCTTCAGTAGTTGTGGCGCATGGGCTTAGTTGCCCCGCAGCATGTGGGATCTTCCTGGACCAGGGATCGAACCCCTGTCCCCTGCTTTGGCAGGTGGATTCTTAACCACTGGACCACCAAGGAAGTCCCTATAATATTCTTTCCTACTTAAATCTTGAAGGTTATACTTTAGAACAAACACAACTCTCTGTAAAATCACACTAGGATAAATTAAATTAATAACACTAATAGTTTGTGTCTTAAAATTTAGCAATATTTTTGAATCTTTAAGCTATCTAAGGATATGAATGAATATAAACACATTTATTATAAATAATGATCATAAGTACATAAGGTTTAGAATTACATGCTTTCTACTGAATTGACTGCCATCACTCACTTGAATTTTGCAGTTGGTTGAGAAATTTTGTTTGAAATAAGCTATTTTTGAAGCAAGAAATTTCATTTTCAAGATAACTATACTTACCTCCCTTTACATGTTTCATGAGCAAGATGTGGGTTTCAGGTTTTTTTTTTTTTGGAGACCACATCTTTGGATGCTCATATCTATATATACATTTTTTTTCTTCTGTGTAGTCTAGTGAATGGGCAACATAGACGTAGTACCTCTGTGTCCATCCTAAAAGAGAGTTGTTGATTTATCAGTCCATTTAGTAGGTGACTGGGTTAATCTAAATCCTTAGGAATTCTTGAATGAGTTTGGAAACTGGCTTTTTGTAAGAAATGCAAGGTAAATAATTGAGCAAAACCCATTTTAATCTAGAAATGAGTGTTATTGTGTTTATTAAATAATTATTTTTAACAAAAAATAAATCACATGCATCCCCCATACCCATTCCCTACTCACATGAGTTAGTCCTACTGATTTGCTTTCTAAAATCTATTGAATCTCTCCCTTCCTTTTATTCCCACTGTTATTGCCTTAGTTTATGATGCCATCACAAATGTCGCTGTCCATTGTATTTTGTACTGACTTCTTTCTCTAAATTAGAATCTTCTGTCCTCTATTCCACCTCTATTTCATTCTCCATATCATCTTTGGAACAATCTTTTTAAAACACCATTCTTCATTCTTCCTGAGAGAAAAAAAGGGCAAAAATTTGCCCTGGCTTAAGTTCTTTCACAATTGACCTCCTGCTCTGCAATTTCCATACCTGACCTACAAAAGACCATACTCAATTATTTGATATTCCCCAAATATATCCCTGCATGTTTTAATGATTTTTCATGTCTTTCTCCTTTTCCAGAAAAGCCCTTCCCCTGCATGCATATAACAAACACTCTTTCAAACTATTTTTACCTTACATTTCTCTGGAAACATGTGACTGTTCCCCTAATGGGAGTCTTCTCTGAGCTCCAGCAACCTTTGACCATACCTCTGCTGTGTTGAGTATGATGTGAAAAGAGGATTTTTTTGTCTCGTGTCTTCATCCCTGTATCTGCAACAAAGTACATGGAAGCTAGAGGGTAATACGTTTTTTTTTTAATTACTTTTTATTTGAGTATAGTTGCTTTACAATGTTGTTTTAGTTTCTTGCTGTACAGCAAAGTGAGTCAGTCATACATATACAAATACCCACTGTTTTTTAGAGTTCCTGGTAGGTAATAAGTATTGAAAAATATTTGCAGGATGAAAGTTTTTTTTTTTTTTTTTTTTTTGCGGTATGCGGGCCTCTCACTGCTGTGGCCTCTCCCGTTGCGGAGCACAGGCTCTGGATGCACAGCCTCAGTGGCCATGGCTCACGGGCCCAGCCACTCCGCGGCATGTGGGATCTTCCCAGACCGGGGCACGAACCCGTGTCCCCTGCATCAGCAGGCGGACTCTCAACCACTGTGCCACCAGGGAAGCCCAGGATGAAAGATTTTAATGAAACTGTATGTTTACGTATCTTTCTGCTTTATTATTCTGAGTGCATTGAGGATTGGTGCCAAATCTCATTCACCATTATCAATAATAAATTTTAAAATAAATGCTGTACTGTTTTCTCCAATTTAAGTAATATATAATTATTTAAATTAGAAGTAAAAATATTCCATTTTCCCAATCCAGTTTTGCTCACCTTCCCTTTCACTTACTCATCATCAGAAATAATTTCCATTAGCAGTTGACATATCATTCTGATTTCTTTTCTGACTATTCAAATATTTAAATGCATACATAAACAATGACATTTGATTTATTTAAAAATGATTTTTATATATGTGTGTGCATATATACATATGCATATACATATATGTGTGATTCTGTATCTACACATCTGAAACTTGTCTTTTTATTATTATTATTATTTTATTTAATGATACTGGATACCTTTTTCCACTCTAGTTTATACAGATCTACCTCATATTTTTAGTGACTTCCTAGTTTTAGATTATTTGGATATGCCATATTGCACTTGTCATGATTGGCAGTGAGGATCCAATAGCTTTTTCAATCATTTCTTTAAGATTGTTAGTGTTGGAAGTATATTTGAAGTTATTTATTTATTTTTTGTAAGAAGATGTTGGGGGTAGGAGTTTATTAATTTATTTATTTTTACTGTGTTGGGTCTTCGTTTCTGTGTGAGGGCTATCTCTAGTTGTGGCAAGTGGGGGCCACTCTTCATCGCGGTGCGCGGGCCTCTCACTGTCACGGCCTCTCTTGTTGTGGAGCACAGGCTCCAGATGCGCAGGCTCAGTAGTTGTGGCTCACGGGCCTAGTTGCTCCATGGCATGTGGGATCCTCCCAGACCAGGGCTCGAACCCATGTCCCCTGCATTAGCAGGCAGATTCTCAACCACTGCGCCACCAGGGAAGCCCTGAAAGTTATTTTTAAAAACACATTTCAGTGTTAGATAGTATCACTTGGCTTCCAAAATGAAAAATTAAATTATTATTCTTTCATATTTTTCTCTCTACCTTCTGTTTATCATGGTGTGTAGTATTTAATTTCATTTGTAGCTATAATCTCTCTGACAATTAATTTTTTATTATTTGATATTTAGCCAACACTTCTTTATTATTTTATTTAAAAAAATTTACTTATAGGCTTAATTTCATCACTAAGTACATTAGATAAGAACATTCCACGAGAACATTCAAGTTTGAAAGGATATCCCCATTATAACAATCTTCTCCAGGCTTGTTACAATACTTATAGGTCATACTTTCATCCTCCAGAATTTATCAACATGGTTTATTTGTGTTGAACCTTTGAATAATGCTCAAGTCTGAGGTAGGCTGTTAGACAAGCTGGATGACTGAAAAATCTTTCTTTATTCAGATGTGTGCTGAGTTCAAATTTCCTATTTTAAGATTTGACCTTTCAGTATGAAGATACACTATTTCTTTCATTTCAGTGAAATTTCTTTTCTTTAAATCTCCCCAACAATTTTTGATTTTAGTTTCATATATTGGATGTTTTACTTTGGGAATTACTTTTATGGCATTTGCCCTTCATATATTTTATTTTTTCCCTTAAATGCCTTAATATGTTTGTTTATATTATATGAGTTTATTATGATATCTCTTAGTCTTTTCTCTGTATCAGATATTGAATTTTTAACAATTTCTAACGTTTTCCTGGACAGTATTGTCAAATCAGCAATTCCAGAAAACTCTAAAAAATGGTAAACTTGGTACCAGATCTCTTGCTTCAGCTCAGGCTTTGTTGTTGTTGCGTTTTTTCTTCCCCAGACTGTAAGCAATATACCTTCTAATTAAAGTATATCAGTGTAAAATCTCAATTTGCTTGTCTTTCTTTTTAAGAACTGCTTTGTGGTATACAGGAAGAGGATAGAAACTTGCCATTCCAGAATTTCTGTTTCTTCATATGGCCACCCATATTCCAGTTGTTTAAAATACATTGTTTATGGGGTTTTTTGTGGGCTTTTTTAAGGTTATTAAGAAATAGAAAGTATTTGATGAAAGTTTATTCCACGAAAATTATTTGGATGTTTTCATATGTTTCTTATCTTACTTTTCATGTGTTTATGTTTAAGCATATAGAATATATTTCATGTGTGTGGATCTGTGTATAGGAAAATCCAGAGAATAAAATTTTTAAGACTGCTTAATTAGCCAACTTATGAACTTCTATGGTGTTTTTTCAATAAATTTTATCTTTCAACTAGAAAAGCATATTAAGCACATATAATTCATTCTGTCCCTATTTTTTCAATAGTTATACATGTACTTTGTTCTCCTTATCTTACTATATAGGTTAAAAGAGTGATTTTTAAAAGTACATTCTATGAAGCCCATAGGCAAGAAGGTGATGAGGCTTTAGATTCATGCTCTTGTTAAATCCATAGCAGTCTTATGTATTTGTGATTCACCTATTACATTTCTGCAAACAATTTTACAAAAGTATTAAGCTACTGAATTGTTTATTTTTCATAAATAAAAAAGGATCTAAACAGTAGGTTCACAGCAAGCATTCTCTTTTCCATCTATTTAATTAGCGTACCTGTCAGGTGTTTCTATGTATTTTTTAAAATCTTATTCTTGTTTTCTTTCTTACAATAATTTTAATATACAATTATTTTTATTTTGGTTCATGAGCTCTTTTAAATGACCTGAACTCAGTTTAAGAAAAAAAGAGAGTACTAAATATTTTTATTACATGTTTATATTAAATTTTAATCAAACACAAATAAAATAAACAAGGATATACAACTGTCTTCCATTCTGAACATATCCCCTCCATGTTTTCCAAATTCAAATTCCAGATCCCTCCTGCTGTTCAGTTAAAAATTTTTTCTAATATTTTCTGCTTGGAAAACTATATTTTCTGTACTGATTATTAATGGAAAACTTATTTTAGTTATAGTTTAGCTATTTGGCTGTGATTAAGTGAAACTAGTACAATCTCACTCAGTAACTACTTTCATATTATCAGATGTGGCTCTTAAAATATGTGGAAACAGGGCTTCCCTGGTGGCGCAGTGGTTGAGAGTCCGCCTGCCAATGCAGGGGACACGGGTTCGTGCCCCGGTCTGGGAAGATCCCACATACCACGGAGCGGCTGGGCCCGTGAGCCATGGCCGCTGAGCCTGCGCGTCCGGAGCCTGTGCTCCGCAACGGGAGAGGCCACAACAGTGAGAGGCCCGTGTATAGCAAAAAAAAAAAATTAAAAAAAAATGTGGAAACAACTTAGTACATAGTGTTATACATAGCTTGAGTTGGTCAAACAACCATTATGAGGATATGTTTAGTGACTTAATTTCAATATTTCAACTCTGAAATGTGTTAGTTTTCAGCAGTAGATACAGTCCGATATTGGTACATTTTTTGACTTAGGTTTTTTGTGTGCTCATTCTTGTGGAATGTTTTCAACATTATGATTTTCTTCACTTATCCTCTGTAATTTTAGAGAAATAAATTGCCTCAGTAGGTTTTATGAGATAGTTTCAGTCTCTGCATTATTTGAAAGACTTAATGGTTCACAGAAAATCAGAGATATGTTTTATGTCTCCGACTTTAAAATATCTACTTCATTGGAAATGAAGCCGGAAACTGAGATCTTATTATATTAGTGACAACAGTAACTGTGATAGTATAATTTAGATTCATTAATGTATTCAGTTATTCAAGACTTTTTTTTTTTTTTTTTTGCGGTACGTGGGCCTCTCACTGTTGTGGCCTCTCCCATTGTGGAGCACAGGCTCCGGACGTGCAGGCTCAGCGGCCATGGCTCATGGGCCCAGCCACTCAAGGGCATGTGGGATCTTCCTGGACCGGGGAACGAACCCGTGTCCCCTGCATCGGCAGGCGGACTCTCAGTCACTTCGCCACCAGGGAAGCCCTCAAGACATGTTTATCGAGAGCCTACCATTTTGCCAGGCATTTGAGACAGAGCAGTGAACAAGTGGATGATCATACATATCCTGCTATAATGGAGATTGTATTTTAGAAAGTGAATACAAACTCTGTGTGTGTGTGTGTGTGCATGCATGTGTGTGTATGGACACACTGTGTACTTGTACTGGGTAAGTGAGAGAATAATAAGTGCTATAGGAAGAAAAATGAAGTAGGAAAGTGAAGAGTGTGTATTTGCAGAGGGGAGATCATTTTTTAAATAGGTTGTTTAGGGAGAGCTCACTGAAAAATCTGTGGTGAAACAGAAATGAACAACAAGAGTGAGTGAACAATGAAGATACATGGTAGAAATTCCAGGCAAAGTGAAGAGTCAGTTCAAAGACAATTATGTTGCAATGCATTGGGGAAATGACTTGGAAGTCACTAAAATGTAACTGAGAAAGTAAAGAAATAATAGGTTCATTCAAAGAGGTAACGAGGGACCACATTGTGTGAATCTTGAAAAAAGAGCAGTGGCATAATATGACTCATGCTTTGAAAGGATAATTTTGTTGCTATGGTATAAATGGACTAATAAAGACAAGAACAGAATTAAGGAGATGAGTTAGAAGATTATTATAATAATCCAGATAAGAATGATAATGATTAGATCAGCTCTGTTGTGACAGTGTTATTGAGAAGCCTTTGGATTCTGTATATTTTAAAGTTAGAGCCAAAAGAATTTTCTGAGAGATTAGATATGAGATTGCTGAGAAAGCAGGGGATCAAAGATGATTACAAAAATATTTTGACAAGAGTAACTGAGATCTGTAAGAACTTCAAGAGAAGACGGTTTCTAGGTCTCATTTGTTAATTTTTGCTTTTATTTCTTTAACTTTAAATTTAAAAGCTTTTGCACAGAAAAGGAAGCCATCGATAAAACAGACAATTAATTTAATGGGAGAAAATATTTGTAAATAATATGACTGATAAGGGGTTAATATACAAAATATATAAACAATTCATACAACTCAATATAAAAAAAAAAAAAGAACCCAATTACAAGGGCAGAATATCTGAATAGACATTTTTCCAAAGAAGATATACAGATGGCCAACAGGTATATGAAAAATTGCTCAACATTGCCAATCATCAGAAAAATGCAAATCAAAACAATAATGAGATATTGCCTCATACCTGTCAAAATGGCTATCATCAAAATGTCTACAGAAGCAAATAGCAGCAAGAATATGGAGAAAAGGGAACCCTGGTACACTATTGGTGGGATTGTAAATTGGTGTATTTATTATGGAAAACAGTATGGAGGTTCCTCAAAAAACTAAAAATAGAGCTACCATATGATCCAGCAATTCTACTCCTGGGTATATACCCAAAGAAAGCAAAAACACTAATTCAAAACATACATGCACCCACATTTTCATAGCAACATTATCTATAATAGCCAAGATATGAGAGCAACCTAAGTGCACATCAACAGATGAATGAATAAACAAGATGTGAGATATATGTGGAATATTACTCAGCCATAAAAAATGAAATTTTGCCATTTGCAACATAATGGATGGACGTGCAGGGTATTATGCTAAGTGAAGTAAGACAGAGAAAGACACATACTGTGTGTCATCACATTAAAAAAAACTTATTGATACATGCATCATCATGGAAGTGTCAAAAATATTTTAAAAGTGAAAGGAGGCAGACACAAAAGATTACATACTACACTTGACCTTTGAACAATGCAGGGGGTTAGGGATGTTGACCCGTTGACCCTCTACATAATTGAAAATCCATGTACAGCTTTACATTTACCCTCTGTATCTACAGTTCTGCATCCACGAATTCAACCAACTGCAGATTTCATGGTACTGTAGTATATATTTATTGGAATAAAATCTGTGTATAAGTGGACCTGTTCAATTCCATTCCATGTTGTTCAAGGGTCAAATGAATGTGGTCCCATTTTTTTGAAATTCTAGAAAAGGCAAAACTATTGTAAAAGAAAGCAGATTAGTGGTTTCATGAAGCAAGGAGGTGGACCAAGGGAGAAGCCTACAAAAAGGCATGAGGGCAGTATTTGGGGCAGTGGAAGTAATCTCTTTCTTGATTGTGGTTGTGGCTACATGACGGTATATATTTGAAAAGACACCATCAGTGGGTTTTTAATGTTTCTAAACTATTTCTCATATGAATTACCCTTGGTCAAAACTGCTTTACACTGTATATTTTAAATGGATGAAATTTATTATATGGAAAGTAATCATCACTATAACTGATTAAAATTAAAATAAAAAGCAGTAAAGGGGGCATCCCTGGTGGTGCAGTGGTTGAGAGTCCGCCTGCCGATGCTGGGGACGCGGGTTCGTGCCCCGGTACGGGAGGATCCCACATGCCGCGGAGCGGCTGGGCCCGTGAGCCATGGCTGCTGAGCCTGCACGTCCGGAGCCTGTGCTCTGCAACGGGAGAGGCCACAACAGTGAGAGGCCCGCGTACCGCAAAAAAAAAAAAAAGGCAGCAAAGGATATAATGAGCAAGCTTATGGCATAAATGGCAATTTGCGTAAAATGGATAAAATCCATAAAAAACACAGTTTCAAAAAGTAACTCAGGAGGAATTAGATTTCCCTCAAGGGGAAATCTCATGAAATAAAGAGGGTGTGTAACAGCTGAGAAAGGAAGAGAAGGAGTGTTGAAAGTGCTGCACTTCCCTTGACTTTGCTGACCTAACTCCTTTGCTGTCTATTTCAGTGTCAACATCCCTTCCCTGGTGCATTTTGCCATCATAAGAAAATGTGATTAGTAAGAAAAAGAGCCTGCAATCATGTGGGGAAAAAAATACTAAAATTAGAGTTGGGGTGTAAACCCAAGTCTTTTATTACCATTGGAAAATCGTATTATATTGTACATGACTTAAAATGTCATAGCAATCCAAATCACACAAAATAAACTCTGGACTATTCATTTTACCTAGAAACATTTTTTTCCAATTTAATATTCAGTGGAAAAAGACAAACAAGGAGACAAACACTGAAACCTAATTCGTTGACCCAAAATTCCCCAATTTTTTTCAAGAATTAATGCAACATGGGAGTAGTTACCTATTTGAATAATTTATTAACATAATACTGAACATATTCAGTGCTGACAAAACTGTGTCCATTTCAAACAATGATTAAAAGTACAACTCACCTCTCAGCATCTCAGCTGAGTGCATGTGTCAGTTTTTAAAGTCACCAAATTTAGAGCATGGTTGCTTGTTTGGTTTAAATAATTCCCCGATATAAAATTATGTTTAGTGTAGTAACATCGTCTGCATTATTCTGATATGTCAGGGGCTTGACAAACTAATTTATGGATTTGAAGATTGAAGAGTTTACTGTAGACAATCTTTTATAACCACATCTCATTAGAGGTGAGGAAATTGAGTAGCAGGAAAATTAAATTACTTTCTCAGAGATGTAGAAATAGTAATATAGCCAGGCTTATATATTCCAATATGGTGTCTTTTCACCACACCTCAGGTTTAGATGTGTACACAGGCCAATACTGTTCTCTCTGTTTTATCATAAACCTATCTGGTTATCCCAGAATCTCCAGGTCATGTCTGTCCTGTTCTATCTCTAGACTGGAAGAGAATTATTCCAGAACATTTCTTTATCCCTTTTAAAAGGAAAAAGCAGTCTCAGAGGTCACCAAACCAATTTGGATTGAAATATTTTATGCCTATTTATTTAAAAGAAACACAATCATAGTTTGTACTTTCTCAAGAATATGTGCGTAATTTTATACATGACTCGTTGGTATAGAGAATGCTAACATGTAATGGTCTTGCTTTTGTGAGGTAAAAGAAAATTTTGGACTTTCAAGGAGTAACCAATACTTGGCCTATCAAATGCATGGAAATGTTATTACACTATTCCGTCCTTAGCACTGGCATATATCTTGATCACTGTGGGAACAGATGAAATAACATATGTTAGTTGGACTCTTTAGTGTTTTAGGAAACAGGAACTTCTTTCGTTCAGGGGATGAGGATTAATTGCGAGGCTGTGAAAATTCTGTGGCTTAACCAAGATGTGAAATATAACTTATTTATATTAGGGATTAAATAATAGATGTGATGGCCTAACAATATCTTTAGTTTCTCTCATCTCTCGTCATCTCCTCTGAAATAGTATCAATTCCTTTTTACTCTCTTGACTTCTTTGATGTATGCTTCAGCTTCTGTTAAGGTCTGCTTTTCTACTTGTCCCTATAATTTGCTCTAACTTTGCTACCTTCTCTATGTGAATTTTACACTTAAAACCCTTGGGACACTGAGGCTGGTTAGAGTATCGCCATATATTTGGGGAGCTTTACTTTGCTAGAAACCCTAGTAAAACAAAGATATTATTTCCCTAATCTGTCTTTGGCTGTCTTTAGATAGTATGCTGTTTTTTTGTTTCCAATCCCATGTGGCAAAGATAACGACAAAATTATGACAAAATAAAAATAATTATGGTGATAATAATGATAATAGCTAAATTTTATTAAAAGCTTACTATATAACAGCCACATTTCCAAGCACTTTGAATGTATTTGTCCATAACATCTGATGACAAATCTGTGGATCTGGAACCATTATTATGCCCAATTTATGAATTAAACTGTGTGAGTTTAAGTAATTTATACAAGATGACATAAATACTAAGGAATCACTTTTGATTTATTGTTTTTCTTTTAGACAGGAAGTTTGAACACACTATGTATTTGGTGCTTTCCTAGATTCCCAAGTACATAAGACAAATTAAATCACTGAAAATTAAGTGATATTTAGATATACTTTATTAGTAGTAGGATGGTGCTCTACTGCTTATATTTCCTTTCCTAAATTGTTTAACATCTATGACCACACAGCTGTTGAGAACTTCTAATAGAGAAAAACAGGAATAAAATTTAGAGATATGTCTATCCATTGCTTTATTTCCTTGGTATCTCTTCTCTTTTCTATATGCAACAGCACTACCTGTACAGAATAATCTATCTACCATCCAGTGTGGTCTTGTTACACTGAAAGTTGCATAGCCACAGTAATAACCTTGTGATCCAGTCCTTGACAATCACATCGTTTCACTGTTTTCAATACTACAATACAAAATGGAAACTTACAGTGTAAAGAATAATTTGTTCATTCATTCATTCACTTAGGCAATGTCTCATGCGGCAATGAAGAACAGCAAAATGCCTACACAGATGTGCTCTAAAAGAGACTGTTATTAAAAAACACAAATAATATACACCAGTCAGCCAACTAATAATACATGGGAAACCAAGAAAATGCATATGCACCTTTATTAGTTCTCCACTTAACGATTTGTGAAGCATGAGTACAAAATAATGCAAAGTATAATACCCCTCTCTGATCCTCAATGAAGCATTTCAAGTATCTTTTCCCCTCAAGTTATTGTTTTACCACAAGGAATAATCTCATTAGTGTTCATTTACAATCAAAAAGTCAGTAACCATCCATGGAACTGGGATTAAAAGAATCCCTAGATTCATTTCCAGAGTACATGATCAAAGAATACTAAGATGGGAATTTGATAATTCCCCTTCCTGGCAAATGAAACTTTATCACGTGTGGCTCATCCACCACAGGCTCGTATCCTTGAGCCCTTGACAGATTAAATGTTTATTGTCTATAATTGATTAGGTCTGCTTTGAAAATTTAATCTAAATCATCTTCTAATTTGATTTTAGAAATACTGGGTTTTGTTATATTTTTCTTAGTTTCAGGCTATGACATATCTAGTTCCCAGTAGCATTTTTCCATACCACAGAATTGAATGGAATATATTAAGTGTGGTCCTTTGAATTAGATTAAATTGTATCTTTCCCATTTTTATTATGTTAACCATTTTATAGCAATAAGGAAATGGATCTTGTTGTAAAATCATACTCACAGATCTGTCAGATCAGAAATCAATTAATTCTAATTGATAATCTTGATCCCAATCTTGCTGTAGTGTATGGTATACTTTTTGCAAGTATTCTTCCCTCTCATGAAAATCTAGACATAGACCAATGATTACTAAAATCAGTGGCTTTATTTTTCAAAAGAAATGATAAAAAATATGCAGCCTTCATTTACACAGAGCTTTGCATAAGTCAAGCATTCACTGATGTGTTTGCTTTGAAATGAGTTTAACATTTACTCCTATGACAAAAGGTTTGTCATAAACCCATTTTTATTCAGGTAAATTTAGGCCACCTCTATGCTTTCCTGGCATCAGTACAAATCACTACTGCCAACTCTTGATTGTCTATGTTAAGGAAGCGTAATATTAATGCAGATAATCCAAAACAGTGTCAAAATATCAAAAAGAATGCTTTGGAAACCTGTTCCCACAATACTTCTCTCATGGATCCTACTTCATACAGGTGATAATATAAATTAAGCTATTGGGTTGGCCAAAAAAGTTGGTTCTGTAACATCTTATGGACAAACCCGAACGAACTTTTTGGCCAACCCAATACATTCCTTTGGCATAGATCGATAATGTGTAATATTAGACTAGAAATATTCTGTATAAATAACATCCACCATGAAATTAAAATGTTTGCACATATACTTTAAAAAAATAAAGCATTAAATTGTGCCATTTCTATATGATAAACCTTGGCATAAAACATAAACGTTTTTGAAACATGTGCCACAAAACAAAAAATAAATTATTTAGACCTGAACTACTTGACATTCTTTTGTTTTTTCCAGAAGCACTAAACAGGACTTTTTTCTTTTTTTCCATGATTTTTTTTTAACATCTTTATTGGAGTATAATTGCTTTACAATGGTGTGTTAGTTTCTGCATTATAACTAAGTGAATCAGTTATACATATACATATGTTCCCATATCTCTTCACTCTTGCGTCTCCCTCCCTCCCACCCTCCCTATCCCACTCCTCTAGGTGGTCACAAACCACCTAGCTGATCTCCCTGTGCTATGCGGCTGCTTCCCACTAGCTATTTTATGCTTAGTAGTGTATATATGTCCATGCCACTCTCTCACTTTGTCACAGCTTACCCTTCCCCCTCCCCATATCCTCAAGTCCATGCTTGAGGAGGTCTGTGTCTTTATTCCCGTCTTACCCCTAGGTTCTTCATGACCTTTTTTTTTTCTCCTTAGATTCCATATATATGTGTCAGCATACAGTATTTGTTTTTCTCTTTCTGACTTACTTCACTCTGTATGACAGATTCTAGGTCCATCCACCTCACTACAAATAACTCAATTTCGTTTCTTTTTATGGCTGAGTAATATTCCATTGTATATATGTGCCACATCTTCTTTATCCATTCATCTGTTGATGGACACTTAGGTTGCTTCCCTCTCCTGGCTATTGTAAATAGAGCTGCAATGAATATTTTGGTACATGACTATTTTTGAATTATGGTTTTCTCTGGGTATATGCCCAGTAGTGGGATTGCTGGGTCGTATGGTAGTTCTATTTATAGTTTTTTAAGAAACCTCAATACTGTTCTCCATATTGGCTGTATCAATTTACATTTCCACCAACAGTGCAAGAGCATTCCCTTTTCTCCACACCCTCTCCAGCATTTATTGTTTCTAGATATTTTCATGATGAACATTCTGACTGGTGTGAGATAATATCTCATTGTAGTTTTCATTTGCATTCCTCTAATGATTAATGATGTTGAGCATTCTTTCATGTGTTTGTTGGCAATCTGTATATCTTCTTTGGAGAAATGTCTGTTTAGGTCTTCTGCCCACTTTTGGATGGGGTTGTTTGTTTTTTTGTTATTGAGCTGCATGAGCTGCTTGTAAATTTTGGAGATTAATCCTTTGTCAGTTGCTTCAATTGCAAATATTTTCTCCCATTCTGAGGGTTGTCATTTGGTCATGTTTATGGTTTCCTTTGCTGTGCAAAAGCTTTGAAGTTTCATTAGGTCCCATTTGTTTATTTTTGTTTTTATTTCCATTTCTCTAGGACGTGGGTCAAAGAGGATCTTGCTGTGATTTATGTCATAGACTGTTCTGCCTATGTTTTCCTCTAAGAGTTTGATAGAGTCTGGCCTTGTATTTAGGTCTTTAACCCATTTTGAGTTTATTTTTGTGTATGGTGTTAGGAAGTGTCCTAATTTCATATTTTTACATGTAGCTCTCCAGTTTTCGCAGCACCACTTATTGAAGTGGCTGTCTTTTATCCATTGTATATTCTGCCCTACTTTATCAAAGATAAGGTGACCATTTGTGCGTGGGTTTATCTCTGGGCTTTCTATCCTGTTCCATTAATCTATATTTCTATCTTTGTGCCAGTACCATACTGTATTGATTACTGTAGCTTTGTAGTATAGTCTGAAGTCAAGGAGCCTTATTCCTCCAGCTCCATTTTTCGTTCTCAAGATTGCTTTGGCTATTCGGGGTCTTTTGTGTTTCCATACAAATTGTGAAATTTTTTGTTCTAGTTCTGTGAAAAATGCCACTGGTAGTTTGATAGGGATTGCATTGAATCTGTAGATTGCTTTGGGTAGTAGAGTCATTTTCACAGTGTTGATTCTTCCAGTCAAAGAACATGATATATCTCTCCATCTACTTGTATCATCTTTAATTTCTTTCATCTGTGTCTTATAATTTTCTGCATACAGGACTTTTGTCTCCTTAGGTAGGTTTATTCCTAGATATTTCATTCTCTTTGTTGCAGTGGTAAATGGGAGTGTTTCCTTAATTTTACCTTCAGATTTTTCATCGTTAGTGTGTAAGAATGCCAGAGATGTCTGTGCATTAATTTTGTATCCTGCAACTTTTCCAAACTCATTGATTAGCTCTAGTAGTTTTCTGGTAGCATCTCTAGGATTCTCTATGTATAGTATCATGTCATCTGCAAGCAGTGACAGCTTTACTTCTTCTTTTCCGATTTGGATTTCTTTTATTTCTTTTTCTTCTCTGATTGCTGTGGCTAAAACTTCCAAAACTATGTTGAATATAAGTGGTAATAGTGGGCAACCTTGTCTTGCTCCTGATCTTAGTGGAAATGCTTTCAGTTTTTCACCATTGAGGATGATGTTGGCTGTGGGTTTGTCATATAGGGCCTTTTTATGTTGAGGGAAGTTCCCTCTATGCCTACTTTCTGGAGGGTTTTTATCATAAATGGGTGTTGAATTTTGTCAAAAGCTTTCTCTGCATCTATTGAGATGATCATATGGTTTTTCTCCTTCAATTTGTTAATATGGTGTATCACATTGATTGCTTTGCGTATATTGAAGAATCCTTGAATTCCTGGAATAAACTGCACTTGATCATGGTGTATGATCCTTTTAATGTGCTGTTGGATTCTGTTTGCTAGGATTTTGTTGAGGATTTTTGCATCTATGTTCATCAGTGATATTGGCCTGTAGTTTTCTTTCTTTGTGACAACTTTGTCTGGTTTTGGTATCGTGGTGATGGTGGCCTCATAGAATGAGTTTGGGAGTGTTCCTCCCTCTACTATATTTTGGAAGAGTTTGAGGATAGCTGTTAGCTCTTCTCTAAATGTTTTATATAATTTGCTGGTGAAGCCATCTGGTTCTGGGCTTTTGTTTGTTGGAATATTTTTAATCACAGTTTCAATTACAGGGCTTGTGATTTTTCTGTTCATATTTTGTATTTCTTCCTGGGTCAGCCTCATAACATTGTGCATTTCTAAGAATTTGTCCATTTCTTCCAGGTTGTTCATTTTATTGGCATAGGTTGCTTGTAGTAATCTCTCATGATCCTTTGTATTTCTGCAGTGTCAGTTGTTACTTCTCGTTTTTCATTTTTAATTCTATTGATTTGAGTCTTCTCCCTTTTTTCTTGATGAGTCTGGCTAATGGTTTATCAATTTTGTTTATCTTCACAAAGAGCCAGCTTTTAGTTTTATTGATCTTTGCTATTGTTTCCTTCATTTCTTTTTCATTTATTTCTGATCTGATCTTTATGATTTCTTTCCTTCTGCTGATTTTGGGGTTTTTTTGTTCTTCTTTCTCTAATTGTTTAGGGGTAAGGTTAGGTTGTTTACATGAGAAATTTCCTGATTCTTATGGTAGGATTGTATTGCTATAAACTTCCCTCTTAGAACTGCTTTTGCTGGATCCCATAGGTTTTGGGTGCTCGTTTCTCCATTGTCATTTGTTTCTAAGTATTTTTTGATTTCCTCTTTGATTTCTTCAGTGATCACTTAGTTATTAAGTAGTGTATAGTTTAGCCTCCATGTGTTTGTATTTTTTACAGATCTTTTCCTGTAATTGATATCTAGTCTCATAGCATTGTGGTCGGAAAAGTTACTTGTTATGATTTTAATTTTCTTAAATTTACCAAGGCTAGATTTGTGACCCAAGATATTATGTATCCTGGAGAATGTTCCATGAGCACTTGAGAAAAATGTGTATTCTGTTGTTTTTGGATGGAATGTCCTATAAATATCACTTAAGTCCATCCTGTTTAATGTATCATTTAAAGCTTGTGTTTCCTTATTTATTTTCATTTTGGATGATCTGTCCATTGGTGAAAGTGGGGTGTGGAAGTCCCCTACTATGATTGTATTACGGTCAATTTCCCCTTTAATGGCTGTTAGTGTTTGCCTTATGTATTGAGGTGCTCCTATGTGGGGTGCATATATATTTACAATTGTTATATCTTCTTCTTGGATTGATCCCTTGATCATTATGTAGTGTCCTTCTTTGCCTCTTGTAATAGTCTTTATTTTAAAGTCTATTTTATCTGATATGAGACTTGCTACTCCAGCTTTCTTCTGATTTCCATTTGCATGGAATATTTTTTTCCATCCCCTCACTTTCAGTCTGTATGTGTCCCTAAGTCTGAAGTGGGTCTCTTGTAGACAGCATATATATGGGTCTTGTTTTTGTATCCATTCAGCCAGTCTGTGTCTTTTGTTGGGAGCATTTAATCCATTTACATTTAAGGTAATTATCGATATGTATGTTCCTATTCCCATTTTTTAAATTGTTTTGTGTTTGTTATTGTAGGTCTTTTCCTTCTCTTGTGTTTCTTGCCTAGAGAAGTTCCTTTAGCATTTGTTGTAAAGCTGGTTTGGTGGTGTTGAACTCTCTTAGCTTTTGCTTGTCTGTAAAGGTTTTAATTTCTCCATGAAATCTGAATGAGATCCTTGCTGCATAGAGTAATTTGGTTGTAACTTTTTCTTCTTTATCACTTTAAATATGTCCTGCCACTCCCTTCTGGCTTGCAGAGTTTCTGCTGAAAGATCAGCCATTAACCTTATGGGGATTCCCTTGTGTGTTATTTGTTGTTTTTCTGTTGCTGCTTTTAATATGTTTTCTTTGTACCTAATTTTTGATAGTTTGATTAATATGTGTCTTGGTGTGTGTCTCCTTGGATTTATCCTGTATGGGACTGTGCTTCCTGGACTTGATTAACTATTTCCTTTCCCATATTAGGGAAGTTTTCAACTATAATCTCTTCAAATATTTTCTCAGTCCCTTTCTTTTTCTCTTCTTCTTCTGGAACCCCTATAATTTGAATGTTGGTCCGTTTAATGTTGTCCCAGAGGTCTCTGATACTGTCCTCAGTTCTTTTCATTCTTTTTTCTTTATTCTGCTCTGTAGTAGTTATTTCCACTATTTTATGTTCCAGGTCACTTATCCATTCTTCTGCCTCAGTTATTCTGCTATTGATCCCTTCTAGAGTATTTTTCATTTCATTTATTGTGTTTTTCAGCATTGCTTGTTTCCTCTTTAGCTCTTCTAGGTCCTTGTTCAATGTTTCTTGCATTTTCTCTATTCTGTTTTCAAGATTTTGGATCATCTTTACTATCATTATTCTGAATTCTTTTCAGGTAGACTGCCTATTTCCTCCTCATTTGTTAGGTCTGGTGGGTTTTTAACCTTGCTACTTCATCTGCTGTGTGTTTTTCTGTCTTTCATTTTGCTTTTCTTACTGTGTTTGGGGTCTCCTTTTTGCAGGCTGTAGGTTCGTAGTTCCTGTTGTTTTTGGTGTCTGTCCCCAGTGGCTAAGGTTGGTTCAGTGGGTTGTGTAGTTTTCCTGGTGGAGGGGAGTAGTACCTGTGCTGTGGTGGGTGAGGCTGGATCTTGTCTTTCTGTTGGGCAGGTCCACGTCTGGTGGTGTGTTTTGGGGTGTCTGTGGCCTTATTATGATTTTAGGCAGATTCTCTGTTAATGGGTGGGGCTGTGTTTGTGTCTTGCTTGTTGTTTGGCATATGGTGTCCAGTACTGTAGCTTGCTGGTCGTTGAGTGCAGCTGGGTCTTGGTGTTGAGATGGAGTTGTCTGGGAGATTTTCACCATCCGATATTACGTGGAGCTGGGAGGTCTCTTGTGTACCAGTGTCCTGATGTTGGCTCTCCCACCTCAGTGGCACAGCCCTGATGCCTGGCTGGAGCACCAAGAGACTGTCCTCCACACTGCTCAGAATGAAAGGGAGAAAAAATAGAAGGAAAGAAAAGATAAAATAAAATAAACCAAGATAAAATAAAATAAAGTTATTAAAATAAAAAATAATTATTAAGAAAAGAAAATTTTTTAAGTAAAAAAAAGAACAAAAAACCATACGGACAGAACCCTAGGACAAATGGTGAAAGCAAAGCTATACAGACAAAATCTCACACAGAAGCATACAGATACACACTCACAAAAAGCGGAAAAGGGGAAAAAATAATATATCGTTACTCCCAAAGTCCACCTCCTCGATTTGGGATGATTCATTGTCTATTCAGTTATTCCACAGATGAAGGGTTCATCAAGTTGATTCTGGAGCTTTAATGCGCTGCTTCTGAGGCTGCTGGGAGAAATTTTCCTTTCTCTTCTTCGTTTGTTCAGCTCCCGGGGTTCATCTTTGGATTTGGTCCCGCCTCTGTGTGTACATCACCTGAGGACGTCTGTTGTTTGCTCGGACAGGACAGGGTTAAAAGAGCAGCTGATTCAGGGGCTCTGGCTCACTCAGGCCAGGGGGAGGGAGGGGTACGGATGCGGGGAGAGCCTGCGGCGGCAGAGGCCGGCGTGACGTTGCAGCAGCCTGAGGCGTGCCGTTCATTCTCCAGCGGAAATTTTTCCTGTATCACGGGACCATGGCAGTGGCGGGCTGCACAGGCTCCTGGGAGGGTTGGTGTGGATAGTGACCTGTGCTCGCAGAGAGGCTTCTTGTTGGCGGCAGCAGCAGCCTTAGCATCTCATGCCTGTCTCTCGGGTCCGCGCTGTTAGCCGCGCCTCGCACCCGTCTCTGGAGCTCCTTTATGCAGTACTCTTAATCCCCTCTCCTTGTGCACTGGGAAATAAAGAGGCAAGAAAAAGTCTCTTGTGTCTTCGACAGTTCCAGACTTTTCCCCGGAACCCTTCCTGGTTAGCCGTGGTGCACTAACCCCTTCAGGCTGTGTTCACGCCGCAACCCCAGTCCTCTCCCGGCACCCGACTGAAGCCTCAGCCTCAGCTCCCAGCCCCCGCCCGTCCCGGCGGGTGAGCAGACCAGCCTCTCGGGCTGCTGAGTGCTGGTCGCCACCGACCCTCTGTGCGGGAATCTCCCCTCTTTGCCCTCTGCACCTCTGTTGCTGTGCTCTCCTTCGCGGCCCCAAAGCTTTCCCCCTCTGCCACCCGCAGTCTCTGTCCGCAAAGGGGCTTCCTAGTGTGTGGAAACCTTTCCTCCTTCACAGCTCCCTCCCACTGGTGCAGGTCCCGTCCCTATCCTTTTGTCTCTGTTTATTCTTTTTTCTTTTGCCCTACCCAGGTATGTGGGGGGTTTCTTGCCTTTTGGGAGGTCTGAGGTCTTCTGCCAGTGTTCAGTAGGTGTTCTGTAGTTGTTCCACGTGCATATGTATTTCTGATGTATTTGTAGGGAGGAAGGTGATCTCCGCATCTTACTCTTCTGCCATCTTCTCAAATCCTAAACAGGATTTTTTAATGTGATATTAAAAATATGGCCCAGGGGGCTTCCCTGGTGGCGCAGTGGTTGAGAGTCCGCCTGCCGATGCAGGGGACACGGGTTCGTGCCCTGGTCCGGGAAGATCCCACATGCCACAGAGTGGCTGGGCCCGTGAGCCATGGCCACTGAGCCTGCACATCCGGAGCCTGTGCTCCGCAACGGGAGAGGCCACAACAGTGAGAGGCCCGCGTAACGCAAAAAAAAAAAAATATATATATATATATATATATATATATATATATATGGCCCACAAATTATATTGAACTGACTATATAAATTTTTCTTCTCTCTGAGCAATCATCTAGGGCTCAAAAAAAGCCACATTCTAAGCATTTACTCATGTGAACTGTCTTCCCCTAGCAATCCAGATTTCATTAAATACCAACGTAAGACACATAATTCCCTGCTACAGGAGTACTATTTTTATTTTATTAAAACTGACATTCTCAAGAAATGAAATTGAGTTATTTGTAGTGAGGTGGATGGACCTAGAATCTGTCATACAGAGTGAAGTAAGTTAGAAAGAGGAAAACAAATACCGTATGCTAACACATATATATCGAATCTAAAAAAAAAAAAGAAAAAAATTGTCATGAAGAACCTAGGAGCAAGACGGGAGTAAAGACACAGACCTACTAGAGAATGGACTTGAGGACACAGGGAGGGGGAAGGGTAAGCTGGAACAAAGTGAGAGAGTGGCATGTACATGTATACACTACCAAACGTAAAATAGATAGCTAGTGGGAAGCAGCCGCATAGCCCAGGGAGATCAGCTCAGTGCTTTGTGATCAGCTAGAGGGGTGGGTTAGGGAGGGTAGTGGGGAGGGAGATGCAAGAGGGAAGAGATATGGGAACATAAGTATATGTATAACTGATTCACTTTGTTATAAAACAGAAACTAACATACCATTGTAAAGCAATTATGCTCCAATAAAGATGTGAATAAAAAAATAATACAAATGAATGTATATATCAAAACAGAAACAGACTCACAAAAAAAAAAACCTGACATTCTCGACAGGTCTACAAGTAGGGATGAATATAGAAGTGATGGTACATGTGAGTGCCCCTGATTGTATTTCTACCATGTTGATGAAATGGAATGCTCTCTTAACCCATTGGCCACCTACACATAAATAATTGGAATCTACCCCTCAGATATAGATTGGCTCCTGTGTCCTGTCACAGTCAAATGTTTGAGACTAATGGGCCTGAGAGTTCGGCAAAATTATCAAGTTAATTCAGCACTGAGGGTAGGTGGTGAGCTGGTTATCCTTCCCTAGTTAGAACCTCTCTCTAATGTGTTACATACCTGTTGAACTGCAGAGTCTATATAACTCTTTGAAATGCTATATAAATTAATCATGCTGTTATGCATTTTATTTTGTACTGAGAAGGGACATAAAATATCAAGCTATTTAAATATTAATTTTCCTGAAAATCATATTGTATATAATGGAATTAGTCTTTCTTCACATATAATTAACCTTCTACAAGTAACTCAGAGTCATGAGCTTTTGAGAATTTAGATGATTCAAAATTATACTACAATCCATTTACTAGGGTGTAAATTAGTATCATCATAATGAACAGCTTAAGAATACATGTACTTTTTGACCCAATTAATCTTTAGATAGTGATCCTTAAGGGGAAAAATACATACAAAATGACCTATCTATAAGAATGTTCAATACATTAATGTTTAAAATAACAAAATTTTAGAGAGAAAGAATTAATGTTCAACCAAAAAGGTGGGCTAAATAAATTATCGTTCAAGGGAATATTTTTAACAATAAAAAAGAATGTAATTACATTTTGTTATGAATTTGGATATCTGAAATATATTTTGATAATATTTGATAGCGAGTTTTCAAAAGTAATTTTGGAAACAGTATATATATATTGTAGACTGGTTCTGTATAAAATATGAATTTGTACAGAAAATGGTCAGGAATTATAAATAATGTAATGGGTGATCATTTCTAGATGACATATTTCCTTTTAGTTATCTAACGTTTGTGTAATTCATATTTATGATTTGTTCACAGTGGAATCACCCCCACAACTGCCTTTAACTAAAACACATTTACTATACTTCGTTTATCCTCCTGAGATGGCCTACTTTCCAATTTTGCAATGTGCCTGTCACAGTGCATATCTTACCAATGTTGACTCGCTAAATCTACCACCATTGACAGCCGTTTATCACTGCAGTACTAGTTATATGAAGTAACACATATTCTGAGACTTAAGGAGTGAGATGTAATTGTTCAAGTAAAGGACAATAGGGGTATTGAGAACAAGGGGATATTATGTGTCAGGCCAATCAGGTGGTAAGGAGCATGGCTCTTTCAGTAGTGGGAAGAAAATTATACAACTGTAGCATATAAAATAAATTGTGGGGGAGTCCTTACAAAGTGGCAGATTGTACAGAACACAGAGATAAAGTTAATGAATTATGATTTTACTCCAAAGGGAGCCTGAAACCTCTAAAGGGTTTTTTAAAAAGGAGGCCAAAAGCAAGATGCATTAATTGAATATATTTTTGCTCCCTTCTCTGTAAAGAATGAATTGGGAAGTCAAGACATTATACACAGTAGGAGACATTTCCTGTGGTACAAACGGGAGATGATGCTGAAGCAGAGAAATTGGTAGTAGGGGTTATTTGGATACATGACTAGATTTTACACACACACACACACACACACACACACATAGAGAGAGAGAGAGAGAAAGAGGTAGAGAACAGTAAAATTATAGCTATTTTTATTATAAGATTTTAATATTCAAAAGTTCAACTCATCAAAATCATATATTCAATCAAAAGCTTAGTTCAAATAAATGCCAAAAAACTGTGTTAGGATCCTTGAATTCACAATTTTGAGTTAGGAGTGAAGACAGAGTTTACTTTATAATTCATTCATTAATCATTAATCACTAGAGAAAGGCAAATCAAAACTACAATGAGGGCTTCCCTGGTGGCGCAGTGGTTGAGAGTCTGCCTGCCGATGCAGGGGACACAGGTTCGTGCCCTGGTCTGGGAGGATCCCACATGCCGCGGAGCGGCTGGGCCTGTGAGCCATGGCCACTGGGCCTGCGTGTCTGGAGCCTGTGCTCCGCAACGGGAGAGGCCACAACAGTGAGAGGCCCGCGTACTGAAAAAAAACAAAAACAAAAAACAAAACTACAATGAGATATCATCTCACACCAGTCAGAATGACCATCATCAAAAAATCTAGAAACAATAAATGCTGGAGAGGGTGTGGAGAAAAGGGAATGCTCTTGCACTGTTGGTGGAAATGTAAATTGATACAGCCACTATGGAAAACAGTATGGCGTTTCCTTAGAAAACTACAAACAGAACTACCATACGACCCAGCAATCCCACTACTGGGCATATACCCAGAGAAAACCATAATTCAAAAAGAGTCATGTACCAAAATGTTCATTTCAGCTCTATTTACAGTAGCCAGGACATGGAAGCAACCTAAGTGTCCATCAACAGATGAATGGATAAAGAAGATGTGGCACATATATACCATGGAATATTACTCAGCCATAAAAAGAAACGGAATTGAGTTATTTGTAGTGAGGTGGATGGACCTAGAGTCTGTCATACAGAGTGAAGTAAGTCAGAAAGAGAAAGACAAATACCGTATGCTAACACATATATATGGAATTTAAGGGAAAAAAATGTCATGAAGAACCTAGGGGTAAGACGGGAATAAAGACACAGACCTACTTGAGAATGGAGTTGAGGATATGGGGAGGGGGAAGGGTAAGCTGTGACAAAGTGAGAGAGTGGCATGGCCATATATACACTACCAATCATAAAATAGATAGCTAGTGGGAAGCAGCCGCATAGCACAGGGAGATCAGCTAGGTGGTTTGTGACCACCTAGAGGGGTGGGATAGGGAGGGTGGGAGGGAGGGAGACACAAGAGGTAAGAGATATGGGAACATATGTATATGTATAACTGATTCACTTAGTTATAATGCAGAAACTAACACGCCATTGTAAAGCAATTATACTCCAATAAAGTTGTTAAAAAATTTACTAATAAATGATAGGCTTAGGGTTATAGATTTAATAATCTAGTAAATTCAAAGCTTTATAATATTACAGTAATAAGTAGCATGTTTTAATTCCTTATTTCTATCCATTGTTATGTGAGGTTGCTTATTTAATCTAGATGATTTCTGCTATGTAACAGAGGCATTGGTATTCACTTAACTTTTCTTCTTCAAAAGATAGATTGATGAGTGTTTCCAATGTGATTGTCATTTAAGACTTGTCTTCTACCTCTGTGAATCAATTTAATTGAAGTTCAATACATAGAATGTTGGGTAGTATTATTTCCTGAGTTTTTCTTTGATTATGACATAGAGTAAATATAATATCTAAGACATATGCATATTATAAGTTAGGCTTCAATTTGTTGTTGTACCACATGGCATAACCAGATGTATTCTTGCTAGACTGTGTATATAATTACAACGTTGCCCAGTTGGTGTGGCTGGCTGACTCTATAGGTGGCTGCCATTATCCTGACTCCTGATGTTCATACTCTTGTGTCAGCTCCTCCCCTTAAGGGTGTGGGAGTCCTGTGATTTACTTCTAACCAATAGAATACATCAGAGGTGACAAGATGTCCCTGATTATGTCTACATGATTAAGGGGTTAAGTTGCATAAGATTCTAGCGCTCACTCATCTTGCTGGAGTCTCTTACTCTCCTTTGGTTGCTTTGAGAAAGCAAGTGGTCATGTTGGGAAACCCAAAGTGGAAAGGAAATGTGGGTGGTCTCTAGTAGCTGAAAGCACCCAGCCAAAAACAAAGCAAAACAAAACAACAAAACAAAGGAAGTCTTCAGTACCCACAAGGAAATGGATTTTGCCAACAACCTGAGCGAACTTGGAAGCAGATCTTTCCTCAATTGAGTCTCAGATGAGACTACATTCTGACCAACACCTTGATTGCAGCTTTGCACAGGACTCAGCTAGGCTGTACTCAGACTCTTGACCCACAGAAACTATGACAAAGTAAATATGTGTTGCCTTAAGTAGTCAAGTTTGGGACAATGTTTTTGCACAGCAATAGAAACTAATAGAGATGGTTTGTGAGTATCCTCAAGAACAATTATAAAATGATGGACATGTATCCTCCATCCCAGTGAGTCTACCTTACAACTTACAACAGGGTACAACATTGGGCTGCCAGTCTGGAAAACGCGTCACTCTTGCTAACTTAGTGTCACCAGAGAAAACATGCAGTAATCTCAGGCATGCTCCTCACATTTCCTGTTGCAGTGGTGAGCACTCCAAATTGCAGGTTTGTTTGTGATTAAGATGATCCTGGCACAGACAACTGTTTTTATTTAGCATTAACCTAAATGAGGGGCAGCAGGGATTTCTTTGTTTAAAGATGGTTAACAAATCACTTAGATGCACTTAGGACAAACAGTAGTTCTACATAAAATGTTGCCATTTATCTTTTATTATAATTATTTAAAGAAAAACAAACATGTAAGCAGAGGCAGATGAGAATACTCTTTTTCTGGTAACATTTCAGCCTGTACTGAGAAGAAAGGTAAATCTAGAATATAAAAGCAATAGGAAATCATTCACCATGTTAATTGTAGCTTGTTAGTATGCCTGTGTTCAAATATATCTTCTTTCTTTCCTTGATTTATATGTTTTTTCATTTAAGTTGCTGAAAACTTAGATAATCAGGATGCTACCCATGCTTCTTGGGTTCGGCATTTGGTCCCTCTTTTAATCACACTGAAATGGAGTCCTTTATCTGATCACTGACACCTAAAATGGATGATAAGCATTGGATTAGTATCATTACATAGTCAAGGCAGGGAGCAAGTCTGTGCTAATCCCTGCAGTACAGAAGGCAGCATAAGATTTTAGGACATGGAGGGCAGGCACAGGGCAAATGCCATTTATAAAGTACTAGGAAAGAGGTGGGCTGTGTGAAGAGCTTAAGGATATATGAAGTATGATACAATGTTTGCACACACCTCTGTTCTTTTAAACATGCCCTTTCTGCTTCCTGGAATTGTTTCTGCTCAGTATTCCATCTAACAGACATCTATAACAATTAAATCTTTTTCCTGTTTTTTTTACTTTTTTTTTTTTTTTTTTTTGCGGTACGCGGGCCTCTCACTGCTGCGGCCTCTCCCTTTGCGGAGCACAGGCTCCGGACGCACAGGCTCAGTGGCCATGGGATCCTCCCGGACCGGGGCAGGAACCCGTGTCCCCTGCATAGGCAGGCAGACTCTCAACCACTGTGCCACCAGGGAAGCCCCTTTTTCCTGTTTTATTCAGACATAGTATGTGTTGTCCTGTGTGTCCACAGAACTTTATACCTAAGCTCATTCCAGTATTTGAAAGAAAATTGTAACTTTCAGTCTCCCTTCAGTGTAGGGAATAGGAAGCTTCATGTGTTTAAATCTCTGCTGTTAGCATGGTACCTGGCACTCAGTAGATAGTCAATAGATATTTGTTTAAAAATTATTGCTACTGTTGATTGGAAACCTGTAGTGCAAGAAGCAAGAGTTCATACTAAATCAGATGGCCACATCATATTAGGTATTCTTGGGAAAAAAAAGATTTAATACTTTTGCATACACACATACACGTACACACACACATCCCTACGTACTTCAGTATATATTCAAATTTGTACTTTAAAAATTGATTTTTGAAAGTCAAATGGTCACATGTAATTTTTTTTAAATGGCTTTCTACCTATTAAGAATATTTGCACTCTTATGTGTTCTCTGAAAATTGAAAGGAACATTGCATTTTCTGAAAATACTGGGAGGATCATTAACAAGTAAATAAATTCTTTATCACTAATTCTTGGTTGTAAAAGTCAAGATTTCCACAGGGAAATCAAAATAGTAAACCAACCTTTTTCTAAAACACTTTCTAACATACAAGAAAAATATTAAACCATAGCCTACTTGTGCTTCTGAGAAATAAACAGAATTAGATTTCTTCAGCCCTATCCCTGGTGTATAAGTGCAGATCCATTTACTAATTGTATACTCAGATTTCTTTATCTATTTGATTTTAACTTAAAATAATGTTTGCATTTTCTCATTATAAATGGAATGTTTACTTAGTGTCAAAATTTTGAAAATATATAGAAAGATTTTAAAAAGCAAAAGAAAAATTCAGTAACCCATGGATATGCCATCTGGAAATAAACATTGTTATCATTCTCATGTATTTATTTTCATATATATTGTGAGTACATACCTTTAAATAGTAGAGATAATATTGGCAAATGTTACTTTTTATATAACATTTTAAAATACCATGAACATTTCCCTATCATTTAATTAAAATATATTTACTTATGAAATATTTTCCAGATGTTACTTGTATAGTAATAAATTTGAATGATATTTTTGTTTGTTTAGGGGAATTATTTCTCTTTTTTTAAAATCTCAAAATATTTTAATTTTTAAGAAAGAATACATGCACAAAGACATTGAAATGATATAAAATGGCAAGCTTTGTGGGAAACTATGCTTACATTTTATTAATTATGACTTATATACATTAAAAATGATAATCAATGTATAAAGAATCTTAAAGTATATTGCCAAATTTTCATAGATATTTTTCTCATCATATGAATTCCCAGTTTGTGTACCATTTATTTAACAATGAAAATATAAAGGATTATTTCTCTTCAATAACCCATTTTTAGATTACCTGCCTTTGACAAAATTGATGCAAATTAAAACATTAGTTTAAGCCACTTTCTTCTTAAAATTTTAAAATATATTAATTTTCCATATTTAGTGACAAATTGTCCTGATTTGCCTGAGACTGAGGACATGGGGCTTTGAGTGTTAAAATCAGGACAGCCTCAGGTAAAATGGAACTGTGGATTAACTTATTCTTATGTGAATGCTTTATTCTTCTCAGTGTTTTGTGGCAGATGCTGTTTCCTGTTCTACAACTTCCTGTTTCCTCTTCTTGCTGATCACAGAACTAGGCAATATTTTCTAGCTCCTCATGCAGTTAAATGCAATTCAAGTGGAAGTGCCATGCCCTGCATTCAGTCCTGGCCCATCAAAACCTCTCACACATGCTCTTTAAGCCATGTTTCCCTTTTGGCTGACTGGGGTGAGCAAGGCCATAGTAACCTTGGAAGTCATGTGATGAGTAGCACCCATGCCGGCCTGGTTCCTAAATGACCGCATGGAGCAGAGCCTCCCCTCTGACAAGAACACCTACTCTGGAGTGCTAAATATGAGGAATAAACTCTACTGAGTTTATATCACTATGAATTATGTGTCAGTATGTTATGGTAGCTGGATTTAAAATATTCAATCTAGTGTTTCACTATTTAAATATCTACTCAGTTACAAAGGATATCACTAAGCTGTTTGTGAGCTCTGTATCTGGGGAAGGATGATCTGAGATTGTCATAGTAATTTTTGGAGTTTTATGTTTTGTAAAGAAATCACAGTAGTTTGAAAAATTAGTGAGTAGAATGGAAAAGAATCTAGTTAAATAATTGGAATTAGGCCAGAATCCCAAGGTTAAAAACTTATCTCTTTTAAAGGAGAGAGAAAAATAGTACAGTGAGATTTTTATTAGTAGTACTAAGAAAAAGAGCAATTTAATAACCAGAAATCATCAGTAGCTTAGTTTTATATATTTATTTTAAGATCACCCTTCACAATTCCATCTGTACATTTTATAACTTGGCCATAAAATTAGATTTAAAATTCAGTCATTCAAAAGAGAAATTCAGTTCTTTAGTCCATTGCTAAAATTAAATGCTTGTTCTCAAAAACTGCTGCTGAATGCCACAGCCGTACTATAGCCATGGAAATAGGGGGGTTAGAGAAAAAATTACTTTCAGAAACACATAGCCAGAATGGATGAACCAGAAAGTTTATTTTCACACTACTGGAAGCTGATATTTTCTGAAGATAAATTAATAGGATGTATATCAATAAGGATGAACAATCCAGATGTAATTAATTTATTCCACATGAAATGAAAGGTATGGGGGTGTGGTGGCTATTTTATATTTACCTTCTGTCTTCACTTTTCATTAGATACAGCATACAAAATTAACACTGAAGAACATAACTCTTCAAAATTAAGTAAAATTGACTGTATTTATAAATGATAATTTCAAAAGTAGCTCAATTAATTAACCTGATATTTTTATACTATGTTTTCAGTAGTGTCTCTTTTCTAATCACTCTTTAATTTGATGATTAATTTTTATACTTAAAAAGATATAAGTTCAACTTTTACTTTAATATCCTTTGAAAGTACAGTATTTGCTATTATTCAGTTCTGTGTATAAGCAGTCCAATGGCTCTTTAGTTTCTGAAGCTTCTTCTATTCTATTTTTTATTTCTCTCACCCTTAGGGTGTTAACCCTTTACCTACATGGTTCATCACCAAATCTTAACTCTAGAAACCTGTGGGGAATAAAAAAAGGGGAAAGGATCATTCAAAAACAAACCAAAACCACAACTTTGATATTTGGAAAATAAGTATTTGAATATTTGTTTCTTCATTTAAAAATGAATGAGAAACAATAAGACAATATAAAGTAAATAAAAAGTATACTGCAGCATAGTTCATGGTGTACTGGGGAAAACCACTGGATCCAGGAAAAATTAAAGAAAATAATACCTCTGGATAAGAACTGAGATGGAAAATAAAAAGTTTTAGAGAAGATCTGCTTTGAATTACCAGTGTGTACAAGGTGATATTGTTTCTATAAAAATAAAACTGTGTAACATAGGAAGAGAGTAAGCAGAAATGCAGAGATATAAATCTAAGAAGCAGGGTACAAAAAGAAAAGGAACTTGTTTAATTAAGAACACAATGCAGAGAAATTAAGGAAACAATCCCATTCACCACTGCAACAAAAAGAATAAAATACCTAGGAATAAACCTGCCTATGGAGGTAAAAGACCTGTAGTCAGAAAACTATAAGACACTGATGAAAGAAATCAAAGATGACACACACAGATGGAGAAATATACGATGTTCTTGGATTGGAAAAATCAATATTGTGAAAATGACTATATTACACAAAGCAGTCTACAGATTGAATGGAATCCCTATCAAATTACCAATGGCACTTTTTACAGAACTAGAAAAAAAATCTTAAAATTTGTATGGAGACACAAAAGACCCCGAATAGTGAAAGCAATCTTGAGGGAAAAAAACAGAGCTGGAGGAATCAAGCTCCCTGACTTCAGACTATACTACAAAGCTACAGTAATCAAGACAATATGGTACTGGCACAAAAACAGAAAAATAGATCAATGGAACAGTAAAGAAAGCCCAGAGATAAAGCCATGCACCTATGGCCAACAAATCTATGATATAGAGGGCAAAGATATACAGTGGAGAAAAGACAGTCTCTTCAATAAGTGGTGCTGGGAAAACTGGACAGCTACATGTAAAAGAATGAAATTAGAACACTCCCTAACACCATACACAAAAATAAACGCAAAATGGATTTGAGACCTAAATGTAAGACCAGACACTATAAAATTCTTAGAGTAAAACAGAGGAAGAACACTCCCTGACACAAATCACAGCAAGATCTTTTTTGATCCACCTCCTAGAGTAATGGAAATAAAACCAAAAATAAACAAATGGGACCTAATGAAACTTAAAAGCTTTTGCACAGCAAAGGAAACTACAAACAAGATGAAAAGACAACCCTCAGAATGGGAGAAAATACTTGTAAACAAATCAACTGACAAAGGATTAATCTCCAAAATATATAAACAGCTCATGCAGCTCAATGTTAAAAAAAACAACCCAATCCAAAAATGGGCAGAAGACGTAAATAGACATCTCTCCAAAGAAGACATACAGATGACAAAGAGGCACATGAAAAGCTGCTCAACATCACTAATTATTAGAGAAATGCAAGTCAAACCTATAATGAGGTATCACCTCGTACCAGTTAGAATGGGAATCATCAGAAAATCTACAAACAACAGATGCTGGAGAGGGTGTGGAGAAAAGGGAACCCTTTTGTGCTGTTGGTGGGAATGTAAATTGATACAGCCACTATGTAGAACAGTATGGAGGTTCCTTAAAAAACTAAAAGTAGAATTACCATATGATCCAGCAATCCCACTACTGGGCATATGCCCAGAGAAAACCATAATTCAAAAAGACACCTGCACCCCAATGTTCATTGCAGCACTATTTACAATAGCCAGGTCATGGAAGCAACTTAAATGACCATCAACAGATGACCGGATAAAGAAGATGTGGTACATATATACAATGGAATATTGCTCAGCCATAAAAAGGAACAAAATTGGGTCATTTGTAGAGACGTGGATAGACCTAGAGACTGTCATACAGAGTGAAGTAAGTCAGAAAGAGAAAAACAAATATCGTATATTAACGCATATATGTAGAATCTAGAAAAATGGTACAGGTAAACCAGTTTGCCAGGCAGAAATAGAGACACAGATGTAGAGAACAAACTTATGGACACCAAGGGGGAAAGTGGGGTGGTGGTGGTGGTGGTGAGATGAACTGGAAGATTAGGATTGACATATAATAGATATATATAGATATAATAGATAACTAATAGCCTGCTGTATAAATAATAAATAAAATAAAATTCATCAAACAGAACAGAATGCAGAGAAGTGAAAATGCAATAACAATTATAACTCCCATTGGAGGCCATAAAATCTTAAATGAAAGTTGAAGAAACGGGAATAGAAATTTTAGAAGGTAAACTTAATTCCTTTAGAATCACTGCAGTAAAAAAGAGACAAATAAAAAAGGAAAAGCTAATCAAAATCAAGGATTAGTAAGAAAAGATCCTAATGACACATAAAATAGCCTGACAAGTACATAAAAGAAATAGATAAAATAAATAAAAGCTAAAAATAAAATAATCTCTGTTCTAATTTAATCTGAAGCTGTAGGTCTAAACTACTCATCTTATTCTAGGTAAAATTAATGGATTCTGGAAAAATGTTTGGATTTTGAAGATATAAGAAATAGTCTCAAATAATCACTCAAGCAGGTTGAGATTTACCAAACAAAGTAACAGAAGTAGAACAGAATTTACCTTTTTCTATTAAATATCAAATGCCAGCCATTAATATTCACAAAAGTTTCTTTTAATGTTTGTAAACAAGATATGGACACTCAAACACAGGTATATAGCTATGGTTTCTACCTTATCTCTGTTCTCCTAGTGCTCCCTGAAGTGTAGCAATACTGGCTTCTGTGCAGTTGATCATGTCAGGCATCTTTGTGTTTCATTATCTTTGAGGTTTTTTTGCTTTTTTTTTTTTAACCTAAGCTGAATTACTCTTTCTGCAAATAGGCATATGGCTTGTTTGGGCCAACCTTTCAGATCTCAGCTTAAATGTCACGTTTTGGAGAAGTTTTTCATGAATATCCAATCTAAAGAATATTGCCACTCACTCAACATTCATTAACTCTGGTTTATTTTTCTTCTTAGGACTTATGGTTAACTATTTCTATTTAATATAGCATTTATTTCTGTCTTTCACAGACACAGACTTTGTTCATGGTTATATCACCAGCACATAAAACAATTCTTGGGAAATAGTAGGGCTCAAAAAATCTTGGATAAATAAATAAATGAACAAGAAATATATAGATGGGAGAATCAAGCAAATGAATTTAAACACAGATTGACTCAGAAGATTTCTGTTTACATAAAAAGTAAATAGATGATTTGAAGTTATGCCAGCATGCAGAATATAAACTACTAAAGCCCCTCCTGATAAAAATAAGTAAAACTGTGAATAAAAATAATTTAAAAATTTCAAATAAACCACTGTGCTAGCATTGTGATAAGGAATCTAAAAAGCATTGAAATGAAGTGAGAGTAAGAAAACTAGGGGTTAAACAGTCTTCAAAGCAAGGTCAAACTCTGGAGACCTTGAGGTTCTACTGAAATATGTTAGCTTTAACAAATTTAAACATTTGTGTTCATGCAGACCACTTTTTCTGAATGAAGGCAATTAAAATAGATTAATTTAAAAAATAACTGAAAAATGCATATTTGAAACAAAAATGCAACTCTAAACGCAAATGAAAAAACGTAATGGAAATTAAGTATTAAGAATGAATAGTGATTAAAGCATTATCTATCTAAATATCTAAGAAGTAAAGTTGTATTTAGAAGGAAATATGTAGCTTTCCTTTGTGATACAAGAAACTATAAAATATTCAGCTGAGGCCAAAATAAGATATTAATTAAAGGAAAAATAGAATAAAGTAAAGACAGTCAAAAGAAGGAAATATCAAAGATGGGATCTCTAGTTAATGAACCTGAGAGCAGAAGTAGTCAACAAAGCCAAAAGTTGGTTCTCTGAAATGCATGATAACATGACCGTGTATTTACTAAGACTCACTGAAATCAAAAGAGAAAGCAAAGATAAACAATAATATAAATGAAAAAGGAGACATAGCCACACAGCTAATAAAAAAATAAAAAATATTATGAAGAATTTTAGGCCAATAAATTTGAACTTTTCAAAAAAAAAATAAGTACTTTGAAAAATAAAACCTGAAAATGACTCAAGGAGATAATAAAAACATGAGATGCTATATAGCCATTAAGAAAAATTTTGAGTTAAAAGTCTTCCTATAACTAAAATACTAGTTTCAACAGTTTCAGAGACAAATTTAATCAAACGTTTGTGGCACAGATATATTTTACACAAAATTTAATAAAAAAAAGAAAAGGCAACAACTTAAAAAAAAGAGAGCATTTATAATCTACACATATGTAACACTTAATGTTGAAATAATAAAGCCTTTTCCTTTCCCTATAGTCAATACTATTTCAAAGATGTCCATGATCCAACATTTCGATACAGGGTTTTCAATAGAAGAGACATAAAAAGGTATAAAGTATGAAAAGGAAAAACAAACGTGCCCATGGTTTTCAAATAATAGGATTATGTATGTAGAAAGTCCAAAACAAATTATCAGTTTATTTTCTCTTTTCCAATTTTCATATATTCTGTTGTTTTTCTCGCCAGGACTTCCAGTAAAATGTTGACTAGAAATACCAGTAGTGGCTATTGCTGTCTCGTTAATCTTATAAGGAAAGCTTTCAACATTCTGTCCTTAAGTACAGTGTTTGTACTTAAGATTTCTTTTATCAAATAATATGGTTTCTTTCTATTTCTTTTTTTTTAAGTACAGTAGTTTATTTTTTTAGTTTATAATGAGTGGATATTGACTTTCAGCAAATGATTTTTCCTGCACTTATTTAAAAGCTTGTATGATTTTCATCTTTATACTGTTAACATTGTTCATTATTTGTCTTTTTTATTTTAAAACTGTTTTTCATTACATAGTAAAGTTGAACATATAATTTAGTAATAACACTTGAAATGTATCTTGGAAAAATGATTGTATACCTGTCCCTGGAGACATGAACAGAAATGTTTACTGCAGTATTGTTCATAATTGCTCCCCCCCAAATTGGGAAACAGCTTATCATCTGTCAAAAGCACAATGGAAAAACACAATTTTATTGTACAATGAAGCACTAAAATGTATGAACTTCAGCTATATATGTAGAAATGGAGAAATTGCAAAAACATTAAGCAAAACAAGCAAATCACTGAAGAATACATATACTATGATTCCATTTTTATAATTTTTAACAGTAATGAGGTTAACTAGGTAGTCAAATTATGAAGAGAGTCAATAGAATTAGGAAAATATTTGTGCCATAACTTGGGAGGTAGGGTAGCGAATGCTTTGGAGGCAGGACACAGAGGGGTCATCACATGTACTGGTAATATGCTATTTCTTAAGCTGGGTATATGAGCGTTAATTTTATTATAAATCTTTGAACTGTTCCTATACATTATATAAATACTTTTATAAACTAATGATAAATATCATAATAAAATACTTTAAAATAATAAATATATAAATATATAGCTGACTAAACCATAGTGAAATTTTACTTCCATTAGAAAAGTTGGGGGGAGACATATCTTCTCTGAAATAATTCACTCATTTTCTTTGACATTCTATTACAGATTTTCAGTATATGTTAGTTTTTAACTTGCTTTTGCTGATCTTCCCCACTGATTTTAGGCTCTTTGATGGCAAGATCCCATCTGTTGTTTAATCGAGTATACTATGCCTATTGTATATTGTCTGGCAAACAGTATTTGCTCACTTTATATTTGTAACTCAGTGAATGAGCTAATGCATAAAAAATAGTGAAAAGCAAATGATATCTGGAGAAGTTACCAGATATCAACTTGCTCTCCTTATAGTGAGCCTTACAGTGCATTATTTAGGGGTGCTTAATTTTCCTCTATCTAAGGATGTTTATGATATATATAAATTGTAAGATTTGTGGCTGCTGCATCCTGTAGCCACAAAATGAACAACAAGAACAAAAATATTATAGGGATAAACTAGAAAGTATAGCTTATTTTGTTGACTTTTTGCAGCTGCATTTCATAGTTCTCCTTGAGTTATAGCCTAATTTAAAGGAGACATTAGGAGATCGTCAAGATGGTGAAGGAGTAAGACATGGAGATCACCTTTGTCCCCACAGATACATAGGAAATACATCTGCATGTAGAGCGGCTCCTGTGGAATGCCTGCTGAGTGCTGGCAGAGGACCTTGGACTTCCCAGGGGGCAGGAGGCACCCCATGTGCCTGGGTGGGGTGGGGGAGAAAAGAAAGGGCAGAGACTGAGGAGTAGGGATGGGACCTGCACCTCTAGGAGGGAGCTGTGAAAGAGGAAAAGTTTCCACACACTAGGAAGCCCCTTCACTGGTAGAGATGGGAGTGGTGGGGGCAAGCTTCAGAGCCATGTAGGAGAACGCAGCAATAGGGGTGCAGAGGACAAAGTGGAGAGATTTCCACACAGAGGATTGGTGCCAACCAGCACTCACCAGCCTGAGAGGCTTGTCTGCTAACCCACTGGGGCGGGTGGGGGCGGGAAGCTGAGGCTTTGGCTTCGGAGGTCAGATCCCAGGGAGAGGACCAGGGTTGGCTGCGTGAACAGAGCCTGAAGGGGGCTAGTGCATCACAGCTAGCCAGGGGGGAGTCTGGGAAAAAGTATGGACTTACCTAAGAGGCAACAGAACATTGTTTGGGGGTGCGTGAGCAGAGGGGATTCAAAGTACCGCCTAAACAAGCTCCAGAGACAGGTGCGAGCTGTGGCTATCAGTGCAGACAACAGAGACGGGCATGAAATGCTAAGGCTGCTACTGCAGCCACCAAGAAGCCTGTGTGAAAGCACAGGTCACTATCCACACCTCCCCTCCAGGGAGCCTGTGCAGCCCACCACTGCCAGGGTCCCATGATCCAGGGACAGCTTCCCCAGGAGAACATATGGCGTGCCTCAGGCTGTTGCAATGTCATTTTGGCCTCTGTTGCCGCAGGCTTGCCCCACATTCCGTACCCCATCCTCCCCCTGGCCAGAGTGAGCCAGAGCACCCTAATCACCTGCTGCTTTAACCCTGTTCTGTCTGAGCAAAGAACAGACATCCTCAGGTGACCTACATGCAGAGGTAGGCCCAAATCCAAAGCTGAACCCCAGGAGCTGTGCAAACAAAGAAGAGAAAGGGAAATTTCTCCCAGCAACCTCAGGAGCAGTGAATTAAATCTCCACAATCAACCTGATGTACCCTGCATCTGTAGAATAACTGAATAGACAAAAATGATCCCAAAATTGAGTCAGTGAATTATGGAAGCAACTGTAGACTGGGGTTTGCTTTCTGCATCTAATTTGTTTCTGGTTTTATGTTTATCTTAGTTTAGTATTTAAATTTTATTATCATTGGTAGATTTGTTTATTGATTTGGTTGCTCTCTTCCTCGTTTTTATTTATTTACTTATTTTTTATATATAAATATATATACTTTTTTCCTTTTACTCTTTTCGTGAGAGTGTATGTATATGCTTCTTTGTGTAATTTTGGTATAGCTTTGTTTTTACCATTTGTCCTAGGGTTCTGTCTGTCTTTTTTTTTTCTTTAAGTATAGATTTTAGCGCTTATTATCATTGGTGGATCTGTTTTTTGGTTTGGTTATTCTCTGCTTTCTTTTTTTTTTCTTTTATTATTATTTTTTTTTCTTTTAAAGACTATTTATTTTCTATTTCTTCTTTCTTTCTTTCTCCCTTTTCTTCTGAGCCATGTGTCTGAGAGGGTCTTGGTGCTCAGGCCTGTGCCTCTGAGGCAGAAAAGCTGAGTTCAGGACACTGGTCCACCAGAGATCTCCTGGCTCCACATAATATCAAATGGTGAAAGCTATCCCAGAGATCTCCATCTCAATGCTAAGACCCAGCTACACTCAACAACCAGCAAGCTACATTGCTGGACACCCTATGGCAAACAACTAGCAAGACAGAAACACAACCCCACCCATTAGCAGAGAGGCTGCCTAAAATAATAATAAGGTCACAGACACCCCAAAAAACACCACTGGACACAGTCCTGCAGACCAGAAAGAAAAGATCCAGCCTCATCCACCAGAACACAGGCGCTAGTCCCTTCCACCAGGAAGCCTACACAACCCACTGAACCAATCTTGGCCACTGGGGGAAGACACCAAAAACAACAGGAACTACAAACCTGCAGCCTGTGCAAAGGAGACCCCAAACACAGTAAGTTAAGCAAAATTAGAAGACAGAGAAACACACAGCAGATGAAGTAGCAAGATAAAAACCCACCAGACCAAACAAGTGAAGAGGAAACAGGCAGTCTACCTGAAAAAGAATTCAGAGTAATAATAGTAATGATGATCTAAAATCTTGTCAATAGAATGGAGAAAATGCAAGAAACGTTTAACAAGGAACTAGAAGAACCAAAGAGCAAACAATGATGAACAATACAATTAATGAAATTAAATATTCTCTAGAAGGAATCAATAGCAGAATAACTGAGGCAGAACAATGATAACTGACATGGAAGATAAAATAGTGGAAATAATTACTGCAGAGCAGAATAAAGAAAAAAGAATGAAAAGAACTGAGGACAGTCTTAGAGACTTCTGGGACAACATTAAACACATCAATATTCAAATTATAGAGGTCCCAGAAGAAGAAGAGAAAAAAAAAGGGACTGAGAAAATATTTGAAGAGATTATAGTTGAAAACTGCCCTATATGGGAAAGGAAATAGTCAGTCATGTCCAGGAAATGCAGAGAGTCCCATACAGGGTAAATCCAAGGAGAAACACGCCAAGACACATATTAATCAAACTATCAAAAATTAAATACAAAGACAAAATATTAAAAGCAGCACAGGAAAAATAACATACAACAGAATCCCCATAAGGTTAACAGCTGATCTTTCAGCAGAAACTGTGCAAGTCACAAGGGAGTGGCAGGACATATTTAAAGTGATGAAAGTGACAAACCTACAACTAAGATTACCCAGCAAGGATCTCATTCAGATTCAATGGAGAAATTAAAATGTTTACAGACAAGCAAAAGCTAAGAGAATTCAGTACCACCAAACCAGCTTTACAGGAAGTGCTAAAGGAACTTCTCTAGGCAGGAAACACAAGAGAAGGAAAAGACCTACAATAACAAACCCCAAACAATTAAGAAAATGGTAATAGGAACATACATATCGATGATCACCTTAAATGTAAATGGATTAAATGCTCCAACCAAAAGACATAGACTGGTTGAGTGGATACAAAAACCAGACCCATATATATGCTGTCTACAAGAGACCCACTTCAGACCTAGGGACACACACAGAGGGAAAGTGAGGAGATGGAAAAAGATATTCCATGCAAATGGAAATCAAAAGAAAGCTGGAGTAGCTATACTCATGTCAGATAAAATAGACTTTAGAATAAAGATTATTACAAGAGACAAAGAAGGACACTACATAATGACAAGGGATCAATCCAAGAAGAAGATATAACAATTAAATATTTATGCACCCAACATAGGAGCGCCTCAATATATAAGGTAAATGTGAACAGCCATAAAAGGGGAAATAGACAGTAACACAATCATACTAGGGCTCTTTAACACCCCACGTTCACCATTGGACAGATCATCCAAAATGAAAATAAATAGGGAAACACAAGCTTTAAATGATACATTAAACGAGATGGACTTGATATTTATAGGACATTCCATCCATAAACAAAAAAATACACTTTCTTCTCAAGTGTTTATGGAACATTCTCCAGGATAGATCATACCTTGGGTCACAAATGAAGCCTTGTTAAATTTTTTTTTTTTTAATAAATTCTCATGAGTGACATAACTAGATCAAAGGACATGATCTTTACTGTGCTTCTTTTTTTAATTAATTAACTTATTTATTTATTTTTGGCTACATTGGGTCTTCGCTGCTGTGCATGGGCTTTCACAAGTTGCAGCGAGCAGGGGCTATTCATCATTGCGGTGTGCGGTCCTTTCATTGTGGTGGCCTCCCCTGTTGTGGAGCACAGGCTCCAGGCGCGCGGGCTTCAGTAGTTGTGGCACATGGGCTCAGTAGCTCCCTGGCATGTGGGATCCTCCAAAACCAGGGCTTGACCCATGTCCGCTCCATTGGCAGGCAGACTCTCAACCATTGCACCACCAGGGAACCCAAAAGCCTTGGCAAATTTAAGAAAATTGAAATCGTATCAAGTATCTTTTCTGACAAGAACGCTATGATACTAGATATCAGTTAAAGGAAAAATCTGTAAAAAAATACAAACACATGGAGGCTAAACAATACACTACTGAATAACCAAGAGATCACTGAAGAAATTAAAGAGGATATCAAAAAATACCTAAAAACAAATGACAATGAAAACATGACCCAAACCTATGGCATGTAATAAAAGCAGTTCTAAAGGGAAGTTTATAGCAATATAATCCTACTACAAGAAACAAGAAAACTCTCAAATAAACAACCTAAACTTACACCTAAAGCAATTAGAGAAATAAGAATAAAAATACCCCCAAAGTTAGCAGAAGGAAAGAAATCATAAAGGTCAGATCAGAAATAAATGAAAAAGAAATGAAGAAAATGATAGCAAAGATCAGTAAAACTAAAAGCTGGTTCTTTGAGAAGATAAACAAAATTGATAAACCATTAGTCAGACTCATCAAGAAAAAAAGGAAGAAGACTCAATAGAATTAGACATGAAAAAGGAGGGGCTTCCCTGGTGGCACAGTGGTTGAGAGTCTGCCTGCCAATGCAGGGGACATGGGTTTGTGCCCCGGTCTGGGAGGATCCCACATGCCACAGAGCGGCTGGGCCTGTGAGCCATGGCTGCTGACCAAGCCTGTGCTCCACAGCGGGAGAGGCCACAACAGTGAGAGGCCTGCGTACCACAAAAAAAAAAAAAAAAAAAAGAAAAGAAATGAAAAAGGAGAAGTAACAACTGACACTGAAGAAATCCACAGGATCATGAGAGATTACTACAACCAACTATATGGGTAAAATGGACAAAATGGAAGAAATGGACAAATTGTTAGAAAAGCACAATCTTCTGAGACTGAACCAGGAAGAAATAGAAAATTTGAACAGACCAATCACAAGCAATGAAATTGAGACTGTGATGAAAATCTTCCAATAAACAAAACTGTAGGACCAGATGGCTTCACAGGCAAATTGTATAAAATATTTAGAGAGAAGCTAACACCTATACTTTTCAAACTCTTCCAAAATATAGCAGAGGGAGGAACACTCCCAAACTCATTCTACGAGGCCACCATCACCCTGATACCAAAACCAGACAAAGGTGTCACAGAGAAAGAAAACTACAGGCCTATATCACTGATGAACATAGATGCAAAAATCCTCAACAAAATACTAGCAAACAGAATCCTACAGCACATTAAAAGATCATACACCATGATCAAGTGGGGTTTATCCCAGGAATGCAAGGATTCCTCAATATATGCAAATCAATCAATGTGATACACCATATTAACAAACTGAATTATAAAAACCATATGATCATCTCAATAGATGCAGAAAAAGCTTTTGACAAAATTCAACACCCATTTATGATAAAAGCCCTCCAGAATGTAGGCATACAGGGAACTTACCTCAACATAATAAAGGCCATTATGACAAACCCACAGCCAATATCGTCCTCAATGGTGAAAAACTGAAATGATTTTCACTAACTGAGGAACAAGACAAGGTTGTCCACTCTCACCACTACTATTCATCATAGTTTTGGAAGTTTTAGCCACAGCAGTCAAAGAAGTGAAAGAAATAAAAGGAATCCAAATTGGAAAAGAAGAAGTAAGGCTGTCACTGTTTGCAGGTAACATGATACTGTACATAGATAATCCTAAAGATGCTAACAGAAAACTACTAGAACAAATCAATGAATTTGGTAAAGTAGCAGGATACAAAATTCATGTACAGAAATCTCTAGCATTCCTATACACTAATGATGAAAAATCTGAAAGAGAAATTAAGGAAACACTCTCATTTACCATTGAAACAAAAAGAATAAAATACCTAGGAATAAATTTACCTAGGGAGACAAAAGACCTGTATGCAGCAAACTATAAGACAGTGATGAAAGATATTACAGATGATACGAATAGTTGGAGAGATATACCATGTTCTTGGATTGGAAGAATCAACATTGTGAAAATGACTGTACTACCCAAAGCCATCAACAGATTCAATGCAATCCCTATCAAACTACCAATGGCATTTTTCACAGAACTAGAACAAAAAATTTCACAATTTGTATGGAAACACAAAAAATCCCGAATAGCCAAAGCAATCTTGAGAAAGAAAAACGGAGCTGGAGGAATCAGGCTCCCTGACTTCAGATTATACTACAAAGCTACAGTAATCAATAGAGTATGGTACTGGCACAAAAACAGAAATATAGATCCATGGAATAGGACAGAAAGCCCAGAGATAAACCCATGCACATATGGTCACCTTATCTTTCATAAAAGAGGCAAGAATATACACTGGAGAATAGACAGCCTCTTCAATAAGTGGTGCTGAGAAAACTGGACAGCTACATGTAAAAGAATGAAATTAGAACACATCTTAACACCATACACAAAAATAAACTTAAAATGAATTAAAGACATAAATGTAAGACTAGACACTATCAAACTCTTAGAGGAAAACATAGGCAGAATACTCTATGACATAAATCACAGCAAGATCCTTTTTGACCCACCTCCTAGGGAAATGGACATAAAAACAAGAATAAACAAATGGGATCTAATGAAACTTCAAAGCTTTTGCACAGCAAAGGAAACCATAAGCAAGACGAAAAGACAACCCTCATAATGGGAGAAAATATTTGCCAATGAAGCAACTGACAAAGGATTAATCTCCAAAATTTACAAGCAGTTCATGAAGCTCAGTATCAAAAAAAAACCCAATCCAAAAATGGGCAGAAAACACAAATAGACATTTCTCCAAAGAAGATATACAGATTGCCAACAAACATATGAAAGGATGCTTAACATCACTAATCATTAAAGAAATGCAAGTCAAAACTACAATGAGGTATCTCCTCACACCAGTCAGAATGGCCATCATGAAAAAAATCTACAAACAGTAAATGCTGGAGAGGGTGTGGAGAAAAGGGAACACTCTTGCACTGCTGGTGGGAATGTGAATTGGTGCAGCCACTATGGAGAACAGTATGGAGGTTCCTTAAAAGCTAAAAGTAGAACTACCATATGACCCAGCAATACCACTACTGGGCATATACCCTGAGAAAACCATAATTCAAAAAGAGACGTGTACCAGTGTTCATTGCAGCTCTGTTTACAATAGCCAGGACATGGAAGCAACCTAAGTGTCCATCGAGAGATGAATGGATAAAGAAGATGTGGCACATATATACAATGGAATATTACTCAGCTAAAAAAAGAACCGAAATTGAATTATTTGTAGTGAGGTGGATGGGCCTAGAGTCTGTCATACAAACTGAAGTAAGTCAGAAAGAGGAAAACAAATACCGTATGCTAACACATATATAGGGAATCTAAATAAATAAATAAATGGTGCTGAAGAACCTAGGGGCAGGACATGAATAAAGACACATATGTAGAGAATGGACCTGAGGACACGGGGAGGGGGAAGTGTAAGATGGGATGAAGTGAGAGAGTGGCATGGACATATATACACTACCAAATGTAAAATAGATAGCTAGTGGGAAGCAGCTGCATAGCACAGGGAGATCAGCTCGGTGCTTTGTGACCACCTAGAGGTGCAGGATAGGGAGGGTAGGAGGGAGACACAAGAGGGAGGGGACATGGGGATATTTGTATACATATAGCTGATTCACTTTGTTATACAGCAGAAATTAACACAACAGTGTAAAGCAATTATACTCCAATAAAGATGTTAAAAATGAAATAGGTCTGACTCTTTGTGGGGAAGAGTTTAAATAAAGGCTGAGAGAGCTATTTTTATAAAAAGCACTATAAGACTTCAGATACCAACAGAGCTGTTAGAGAGACCAAGAGAAGGATGAAGGGAATTCAGTAACAACCCAGCATCTTGAAGGGTTTTCAATTCTTGGCTCACCTAGGCAAATATTTTCCCCCAGTTGCCTTGGAGGTATCTAACAACAAAAAAAGATCAAAGACAGTAAGAGGACAAGAGCAAACTTTGCCTGGAGGCTTGTATGGTATCAACATAGAGCCTCCCAGAAGAAATAGCTAATGGGGTAGAGGTCAGATATATCTGGTTAGAACCCCAAATCTTGCATAAGTACAGATGGGAGTTAGTAACTTTGAACGTTGACAATTATATGAGCTCTTTGTATCTCCAGATTGCTGTGGCTTAAGGAAGTTTGTGTTGCACTTTATTGTTTATAACCATATTCATATTCAAATATTGTAAATTCAGGCTATAGTCATTTAAATTATGGAATAATGGGTTAGGGTTAAACTTTAAGTATATTGTTTCTCTGTAAGTGATGCAGCTTGATAATGCAATTCAAATGTTCTTGGTTGTCAGAATTTAAGGAAATTTTCCTCATCTCACTCAGTGTTTCTTTTATACATTTTGAAAATTCTAGAGTGTTTCAGGCATACAAAAAATGACAGAAAATATTTTTTTTCTAAAACCTATGCACTCACGGATACAATTTTGCAAATTTTTATGTTTTTATATATTTACTTCAGCTCTATTTTTTAAAACAATAAAAAATAGGGATCCAGTTAAAACAATCTTTTTCTCCATCATTTCTCCCCATAAGTACCTACTATGTTAAAACTAGTAAACTTCTTTGTGGTCTATATTTTTTATGCTATCCATATTCCAGTGCTTCCACAAATGATATACGGTTTTGCCAGATACATTTAAATTTTTTACCTAGCAGATACATACATTGATCTTCCTGCTTTTTAGTCTGAAGCCAGTTTCCGTCCGTGGAAAAGCACTCAGTTCACCCATAGCAGGCCAGAAATGCTGAAGAGTTAATATCCCTGGACAACCCTAAACAAATGAGAGATTGATGGAAAAGAGGAGGTTAATGCATCCAGCTGTGATTTCATGGTCATTATTGTTTCAAAGGAGAGTAATTAGTGAATTGATTTAAAGAAAAATGTTAAGTAGATAATTTACTGGAAGATCACACTTATGGCAAAACTCACAAAGGTGGTTTGTGTGCAAAATCTAGGAGTCTAAGGAGTGTGAGGTATGGAGGGGAAACCTGTCTCAAGGATCAAGCGTCTGAATTACTCTGAGTTCCATCTTTAACCACTGTCTCTCATTTTCTTATTGATGCATCCATTCCACAAGCATGTGTTCATTCTGAGTTATACTCCATAGCATATCTGGGAGGTCCTAGAGGAAATGAGCAAAAGCTGGCTACAGTAGTAACATATTCATTTAACACACCTTGCATTGGTTTTCTTCCCTTTCTTCCTTTCTCATTTCTCCACTTTCTTTTCTTGTGCTTATCTTACAAACAAAATATTTACCCCAAGACCTTTGTCTGATGGTCTGCCTTTGGGGTACCTCAGACTTAAGACACGTGATCTAAACTGCTCTGTATATACGTATTTCCTTTTTCACTTCTAGCCATTCTTTCATCTCAGGCACATAAACAGCAGCCACAGAGTCCACTGATATTCTGAAACAGGTGATGCCAATTTATAACTCTGTGCTTTGCCTAATCTCACTTATGGTTTCTGTAGCCTTCCTATACAACACGCATCTCAGTGCACATGGCTGGCTCTAACCCACATGCCTGTTTCCTTGCTGATGTTACTACCTCTTGCCTGAAATGCCCTTTATCACTGCCTTTGAAGTCTGGCTCCTCCTTCAAGATTCTACTCAAAACTTTACCTTTCCCTAAAACTTTCCCTTGACACACTAAAGTTGAATTACTAGCTCCTCAAAATATTCAGAACACTTTGCCAATATAGGACTTATCATAGTGTTTTGCTCAATATACTATCATCCTTAGTGACACATCTGTGCTTCTTGGTCAATTGTAAATTCCTTGATAGCATGAGCTTGGTGCTACTGTGTTGTACAGTTTTTTTATACGTTATATCAGCATCTGTTTAATAAACCCATAATACGTAATAAGATTAAATGACTATTATAAAGACTTTAAAAGTATTTTATAAGCTAGATTTAACTTACTAAATAGACTTAAAAAATACGTTGTAATTAAAGTTTTTAATCTAATTTTGTCAATTCTGAAAAAGTGCTAAAATGTAAATCATATTGTCTGCATAGCAGGTAAGTATGGTAGATTGAAAAATTGTAATTATTCATCTTTACCAATATTTACACTGTTGTTTTTGCTTCATGATGTAGAGAGCATTCTCTCTCGTCTCTAGATTGTAGGTTTAGCTATGTTATGTGCTTTGGACAAAGATATGTCTATGGAAATGACAGTAAAACAATTACACTTTAAGGCCATAAGGGGACTGGCATGATTTTGTTTTGTTTGTGTGTATGCCTCTAACATTTCCATGCAACAGCTTCCCTTGGGTAATGGCTATCCCTTCAACATCAACCCCAGAATGACACAAATGGAGAAGACCAAAGCCATCTAGAAATGTATTCTGGAGAAGGGAAATCTCAGCTGAGAGCAGAATGTCGTACTTTTCTTCCAATAGAAATTCTAATAGTAGGTTCTGTCATGCAAAAAATGTGACCCTAAAAACAAGGCATGATAAAATAATAAGTTCATTGCTAATGCCACTTTTCATAATTTTATTATTTTTACCAACTTTGCTTGGTTAATTAAATTATCTGTGGGTTCAACTAAGTGCCACCCAGGTTGTATTTTCACATACAAACTCCAAAAAGATGAATGGTTACTTTTAATGATTCCACCTTATAATTAAAATCAGCAATTACAACAATATTAAAAAATCTCAATATATTAGAAGAGAGAGGTATCAATTTTTTTCCACCACCTCACAGTTATAGGTTTATCACATAACCGGCTATATTCTACTCAAATAATTGAGACATGCCTCTGGCACTGGAAAACTAATTACACTCTCTTTTTACACTTAATAAGTCCCATAAATCATAATGTTTAATTTTGCAGCACAATATTTCATCTCACACAAGGTAAAAAAATGTAGCTTTCCTTGGCAGGAAAATAACATAACAGAACAATTATTAGTAAATGAAAAGTCACTAGTCTATAAATTCACATTATTAGATTATTTCATTGTTTTGGTCACTTGAGGCTCACGTTTATAAACCTTGCATCTTTCTTCGCAGGTACACTTCTTTATTAAAACTAAAATGTAACCATAATTCAAAAGTGGAGCCATAGCGATGCTTAAGATACTTACACCCATTTCAAACCAAACAATTCTGCTCAAGTTGGTCTCTGTAGGTTCATTCCTGCATTTCACAGTAAGACAACCGAAGGCCTTTGAAATGTGATTATGAGAGAAGGACAGCCAAGCTTTTGAAACTCTCTATGAAGGAAGCTGAGTATATAGTTTGCTGCTATTTGGTTTTCATTCACTTTGAAAGATACACAATCATATCTTTATGATTATTGGGGAGTTTCAGAATATTTCCAGTAGATATCTAGGAATATGTTAATTTCTGTGCCTTCTATTATTATCCACATTCACTCCTTCAGAAAATATTTATAAGTGTCCCAAATAAAAAATGTTATTTCTGAAAGATACACTATTTAGGATCATAGTGTCTAAGGGTTGGAGAACACACACGGTTTATATTATAAGCCTTTCCTTTATTCCTCTATTCCAGTGATTAGCGAACTACACATCCTGAAGACCAAATCTAGGCTGTCACCTTTTGTGGTAAACTTGATGAGAACACAATTTCTGTTGGTTTGTGAATGGTCTCTGGCTGCTCTCATGCTACAGTGTCTGAGGTGAGTAGTTGCAAAAGAGACTGAGTGCCTTGAAAGGTCTCAAAGATTTCCTGTCTGGCCCTTTGCAGAACATGTGTACTGAATCCTGCTCCATTCAATACGGTTTAATACGCATGCTTACTGTATAGTGGAATTGTGCACAGTTTAATGTGTAAAATGAGAAAATTGGATTTTTAGAGAACTTAAGTGGTTGCTTAACATCGTGTAGTTAACTAGAGGCAATTCTTATACTCAACTGATATTGCATTGTTCTGAATTCAGTGTGTTTCCTCTACCACAAGACTATGAGACCTGCTAGTTAAGCTGTGAAAGCTAGACATCATTTAAAAATAGGGCACTTATTAAAAAATATTCATTAGCCCCTTCATAAAATTGAGATTTTCATTTGTATGTAGGCTATTGTATTATTTCATATAATGAAGCATATTTTAGGGACTGGATCAATTTGGCTACATGATAATCCTCATCGTGTTGTTAGCTGAAAGAGGCAGCCAGAAGGACATCTCATTCAATAACCTACTGTCCAAGTTTCTTGACTACCATCCTCTCTATCTTGACCACAGTTATTATTAGGAGCCAGACAATCTACTGTCATCATGGATGCTCACTTGTAAAATGACAAAATTATAGATTTCTCTCTGAGCTCTTATATTTTTCCACTACTCTAGCTTTATTCCCCCAAAAAACTGATCTTCATGTATCAAAAATGTATATTCCTTTTGATTTAGAAATTTACTTCGAGGCATTTATACAGTAAGTTATTCTTGTACTTTATACAAATATATTTTATTTCGTAATGGGGAAAAATCTGCCAATTACCTAAATGCCAATAGAAAAGATAAATATATCTTGGTATGTCCAGTTATTAAAAATAATGGGGCTTACCTGGTGGTGCAGTGGTTGAGAGTCCGCCTGCCGATGCAGGGGACATGGGTTCGTGCCCCTGTCCGGGAGGATCCCACATGCCGCGGGGTGTGAGCCATGGCCGCTGAGCTTGTGCGTCCGGAGCCTGTGCTCTGCAACGGGAGAGGCCACAACAGTGAGAGGCCGTGTACTGCAAAAAACAAAAAAACAAACAAACAAAAAAATAATGAATTGATTTTTTATAAAGTTATATCTATAGCACATATTATGAATGAAAAGAGCAAGATGCACAAATGGGAGTAGATTTTTCTGCTCAGTCCCCCTCTCTTCAATGTGATTATCTGCTTGTCGTCCTCTGTTTAGCTTTATTGCATTGCTATGGGCCAGGTGCCTGAGACAAAAACCTAGTCTCCTTTGCACCACTGTTTCCCTTGTCTGTTATTGGTCGGTTGTACATATTATCTACAAAATAACGCTCCAGCTCAATCCCTTCTACCTCATTCCAGCTGTCACAGCTCTAGGTCAAACTCTTATTTCTCTTTGCTGAACTTCTGAACTCCTGCAACAAACTCCTGACCCCTGTTTGACAAAGCAGTATTTCTTCAAGTCTTTGCAATTAGTTCTCCCCATCACCTTCAAGCATTATTTTTAAAGAGACACATGAGTACATCAATCTTGTTTTTCAGAACTTTGAATGACCCTGTTGCTCTTGTGATGAAGCCTAAACTCCAGTCATAGAATATCTTTTCTTTCATGACCTGGCAACAGCTGCCCTCTTCTGTAGGGGTCAGAAATCTCTTAAGCATGCAGGAACCAAGAAGGAGATGTCAGTTAACAAAATCAACCTTGTGGAGTGTGTGTCCAGTTTCATCTGGACAGCAGCTCCTCAGCTTTGGGCAAGCATTCCCATCTGAGGGTGTGTGTCCAGTCTCTGCCTTTATTACCACCACTAACTCCCATTATTAAATATGAAAGGCCAGCTCTAATATCACTTTCCTTTCATAGTTATTTCTGACCAACCTTCTTCCATCTCCCACCCAAGTTCAAATTAAATGTTTTCTTATCTGTGTCCAGGACACTCCATCTATATTCTCATGATGGTCTTTATCACCATATATTTTAGTTATCATTTGACATGTCTATCTTTCTTCCTAAAATGTGATCTCCATGAAGGTAGGGAGTATACCATTTATCTTGTATAATTCTCAAGGCTGAGGTGCTGCATATATGAGAAATGAATTGACATTTGAAGCATCAAAAAGTAAGACTACAAATAAAATGCTTCATGGACTGAAAAGCAAAGTATGGTTATATGTCATAACACCAAGGAGGATGATAAATGCTTCATTGAAGGAATGAGTTTTCAAATGAATCTTGAAGAGCAAATAGGAATTTCCAGATAGGAGATGAAGTTGTGAAGGATGAGAGGGAGAGTGAGAGAAGGGATTCTGTACTCAGGAGACGAGCATTTGCAGCCTCGCACAGGTTGTGGCCTGGGCTGGGAATGGGAGGCTGTCAACCACTAACAGTGAATCTCATGGGATGAGGAGAGGTGGGAACTAGCTGGGTTCTAGGACTGCAGACTGAGTTCAAAGTGATATACAGATTCCAGATGTCATCGTAAAGTTTCGAGATTTCATCTTACTGGTGTGGGATGTCAGGGACATTTTTAAAGTGATTTTGTTATAAGATGATTTATGTTATATCTGTTACTTAGGAAAAAATATAGTTCTTTCAGCTACATAGAGACCAGCTTGGCTGGAGAAGCAACTTGAGAAGGTTGCTGAAAATATATAATGTCCAAAGATGAGGTATTGAGTTGAGGCATGAGAGATGGGAGAGCCACAGATGGTGGATATGCAGAACTTGCAGTTTGTGAATTATGCCTTCTTTCCAAAGCAGAACCCTTTGGCTAGAAGGCTCACTGTTCACCCAAAATGCTCCCTTCTTATGTATTCTCTAACATACTTTGGGAGGAAGAGCTCTTTGGTAAAACTCATGCCTCTGACCCTCAGTCCATATAAGAGACCCTTAGTCCTCATGTTCTCCTAGCCCTTCTCCCACACTCTAGAAGCACATGCACTCACAGGATGTCTCTGTTAATCTTTTGTTTTATACTAACTAGGCTGTGAGGATAAGTATCTTGAGGAAAGTGCCTGTGTGTTGTCTTGTATATCTTTTTAATCAAGCATGGTAGGCTGCAGCGGGCCTCTCACCGTTGTGGTCTCTCCCGTTGCGGAGCACAGGCTCCAGACGCGCAGGCTCAGCAGCCATGGCTCACGGGCCCAGCCGCTCCGCGGCATGTGGGATCTTCCCGGACCGGGGCACGAACCTGCGTCCCGTGCATCGGCAGGCGGACTCTCAACCACTGCGCCACCAGGGAAGCCCTTATTACCTTCTTTTAAATCTTTCTAGCTTTGACTGCCTTTCTACACTTGCCTCAATAATTTGAGATAATGCTTTCCTTAATGACTAAGTGTGCAAAATGGATTGTTAATTTTTATTTAATAAAACACATATTGTGCTTTAAGTGCTACATCATCAAAAACCTGATATAGATTCAGCTATGAAAATTTAATTAAATTTTCCCTCATAAAAGCTGTCTAAAAATTACTCTATACAATGTAGCTGTGCTATAAGAGAACTTATACTGAAATACTGCTAAAGATTTCAATTAAAGTATAACAGAGAACAGATGAAAAATTAAGAAGATAATTCATTCTTTTATTATTGAATTAAAATTAGGAAGAAATTACATTTTGCAAACAAGTAGATACATCTTATGCCACATATTTCAGCTTATATTGTTTAATGCTTTAAAATATAAAACTATCAAATAATATTTAAATCATTGTTTGTTCTTATCTGAAATTGGTTAACTTTGTGAATTTCATCTATTTAAAGAGAACCAGTTGTGTCGATTTTGAATAAATTCTTGGCTTGCATTAGCATCTATTCTCTGCGGGTGTTTTACAGTAACAGCAGTGAAATGAGCACCTTTTCTTATATCTCTGTTTCATATGTCCCTCAGTGCTACATAGCTAAAGACCATTAAAGTCAATTTAATAATATCTATGCTCTCCTAATAATTAAAAAAAAAATACTAGAGAACATTTAAAACTAGAGTAAAGTGTAGACAATGAAATACAAAGTCAACCTCTCTTTTGGAGGGAGGATAAATTGTTAGCGCTTTAGAAAATGTGGCAGTATATAACAAAAGATTTAAAGATTCTCCCTGGTGAGGGGTTGAAATGAATAGGTAGGACACAGAGTAATTTTAGGACAGTGAAACTACTTTTTATGATATTATAATGATGGATATGTGTCACTATACATTTGTCCAAGCCCATAGAATGTACAACACCAACGGTGAAACCTAAGGTTAACTATGGACTTTGGGCGATTATGATGTGTCAATGTAGATTTATTCTTGGTAAGAAATGCACCATTTTAGTGAGCAATGTGGATACTGGGGAAGGCCTTACATGTGTGGGATCAAGGAGTACATGGGAAAACTCTGTACGTCTCTCAATTTTGTTATAAACATAAAACTGTTCTAAAAAATACAGTCTTAAAAATTATTGATGGAATTACATTTTATCAAGCCAGAACTTAGAACTTAGGTAGATGTTTTCCCATCTACCCAGAATAACATTAAAGTAACTGTAACTTAGAGCTGTGTGGCAATACTGAAAAGACAAAAACCAAAAACAAGAAAAGCATTTGTCCCCCGTGGAGGAGGGGTTAAGAGTCTTTGAAAGAGAGGGAGCATATTATACCATTTTAACATTTAAACCAAAACTTTAAGTCAAAGTTTACACAGAAGATGATTTCCAAGAAGATAAGGGCTGTTTCACTCAGTCTCTTGATTCCATTAGGACATCTTGTTGGCTTCAAAACAAGAACATTGGGCTTCCCTGGTGGTGCAGTGGTTGAGAGTCTGCCTGCCGATGCAGGGGACACGGGTTCGTGCCCCGGTCCGGGAAGATCCCACATGCCGCAGAGCGGCTGGGCCCGTGAGCCATAGCCGCTGAGCCTGTGCGTCCGGAGCCTGTGCTCCGCAACAGGAGAGGCCACAACAGTGAGAGACCCACGTGCTGCAAAAAACAAACAAACAAAAAAAACCAAGAACATTGCAGGATCCAGTCACTTCCACTGCTCCAATGCAGCAGCCCTGATCTGAATCACCACACTTATCTGGATGAATGCAATAAGTAGGTCTCACCACTTTCCTGTTGAACTGTAGACTCAACTCATCACAGCTTCAGTGTGATCCTTTTAAAACCAGATCATGATGCTTCTGTGTCCATAACCCATGAATCCCTGTTTCTCTCAAACTGGAAGCTATATTCTTTGAGTGACCTCTGAGGTCCTAACTGATCAACACAGCCCCATCTTTCTGACTTATTCTCCTGCTACTCTCCTCCTTGCTTCAGCCCCCTGGACACCAGCCTCTGGTCACACTTCAAACATTCTAGGGATGCTCCGACTCCTTTTGCTTGTATTGGCTTATAATGCTTTCTCGATAGACGTGCAAAAGTCTGACTCCCTCACTGTCTTCATCTCTGCACAAACATTACCTTCCTGATGAGGTCTACTCTGCTGGATTTGATAGAGATATTTTATCTTTCTTTAACCTCCTCAGGCACCATTACTCTGCTTAACTTCTTTTCTTTACTGTTTCATTATCTTAACTGTTAATATACTAAATAATGCATTTGTTTTTATTTATTATTTTTTGGGGGCCTGTTTCTCCCCAATGTATTGTAACCTCCATAGTGGTAAGAATGTTAGTCTGCTTTATTCAGTAGTGAGTATCCCAGAATCTAGAACATAGTAGGTGTGCTATAAAAAATTGCCAAGTTGACTAGTGGATAAAGGGTAAATTGAGTCTTTAGATTTAAAAAACAAAATGTTGAGCAGAATGAATCAAAGAAAAAGAAAACGAGAGATCCATGGATCCTAGTGAAATTAAATAAATCTAAGGATAAACAGAAAGGTTTAAAAAAGTTCTTAAAGTGAAAAGTTTTACATATAAAATAACATAAATTTTTGACCCAGATTTCTCTTCAACACGATGGGCTTTGAGGAGGCAATCAATTTATGCTCTCAAAGTTCTGAGTCAAAATGCTTTTAAATCTAGATTTCTATACTTAGCCAGCTAGCAGTCATGTATGATTGTAGGATAAAGATATTTTTAAGTTTCTTAGGCCTAGGTAAGTTTTTCTCTCACAAAACCTTTCTGAAATGAATATTGCACAAATGTATACACTATTAAAATGAAACTGAAATACAAGAATGATCAGTAATTGTGATTCAGAAAGTAGCAAGTCACAGCTAGAATACAACGAAAAGAAAACCAATGATGAGAGCAGGGCAGCAGACCTACAAAACAATTGATTCAAGTTAGCATGAAAAAGAGGATAACTCCCAAGATTTTATGGCAGAGTCTGAAGAACCTTAATATTATAACAAAAATATATGTAAAATTTGTCAGTGAAAAAAATGGAAAGCCTTTGAAAAATCTCTGAGGAAGACAAACACATCATATAGAAAATATAGAGTGAAATCATGACATGATTTTGAACTATTGCTGGAATTTGAAAAAAGCATACCCATGTTTCCTCTTCATGCCTTTTAGGTTTCACAGATAGAGTTATATGAAATTCTTAGCTAATTTTATTGATATAATCACATTACCCTGTTCAGTAGAAAGATGTGTTTAAATTATCACAATATTGGGGATTCTATTTATACTGCTTTTATGTAATTATCATTTATACAAGCACACTAAACGTGCTTACAGATGAGATATAGGACATTTTCTAAATAAGACACTATGAAACTGATATATCTGACTTAAACCTGAGTGGTGGATAGGGAGGTATCATCTTATATAGAGATGATCATTTCTTCCTCCTTTTTAGTAGGGTGGAGTCAATGTATTTGTTTAAAGATAATGATTCAAGATGGGCATGTTTAAATGTACATTTAAAGGGAACTATTAGAACTGAAAAATAAAATAACATAAAATGGGAAATGGAGGAGCAGATTGATTAGGTGATATAAACTCACTGACAGCTCTCTTATAATCTAGGGTTAATAGAATGTATCTAACTTTTATAAATTGGGGACATGGATCACAAATATAAAATGTAAAGTTATGATAATTAGTAGAATAACTAAAAATGTTTAATAGTGAATGTGAAATATATGTATAGCATCTGAAAAATACATTAATATCAAATATGTTCACTTACAGTTTGTAGGATTTTAGATGATTTCTTTGATTTTTAAAAATTATGTATTTCTATATTTTTGTAATTTATAGCCCCATAAAAATGACAAAATTATTAACTTTAAATGTGTTCATTCTTATAAAAAACAATGCTTTTAGTTTCCAAACTTTATAGGATTTTCTAAGAAATGACGATAGCAAACTGTATAATCTGCTAACACTTGTCTAGCCTGATCTCTAGTGGCGGTATAAAAAAGAATAAAAAAGTCATGTGCTGGGGAAAAATATTTATCAACAATAATTATAATTTAATGTCTCAAGTATGAAAACAATGTTACATACACATTTTATAGATGCTAAAAAGAAGAATAATCTAATGGTGAAAAGCAGTTATAGTGACCAGGGGTAATCAAGAGAGCCTTCACAAAATATGTGAGAATTCACTTGGGTGTTAAAGGAAGAAAGAATTTCATTATTTGAAGAAGGGAAGAAGAATATTCAAATGGCATACCATATAAATAGCTGTTTAAAAGCATAATTCACAGAATGAGGAGATGGGTATCAGTTAATTAATAGATTACTAAGGTAATTTTTTAATATTGAAAATAAAGTATTATTCAGTTGAATTCAGGTTTAATTGCCTGCTGGGGCAGAAATCTAGGTAATATGCCCTAGTCAAAAATAACATGAGGACTGCAATTGGTTACCACTGTATAACTAAATGAGTAGAATGCTTGATAAAATAGTGTACACATTAGCCAAATTAAAAAAAAAAAATCTGTCTTTACCAACTGTTGATGTAGAGGAACTAGGCTCTCATACACTGCTGGTGAAAGTATAAAACAATACAACCACTTTAGAAAATAGACTTTAAAGTTAGACAGTGTTCTTAAACATATTTTCCTGAAAATTCATGCAATTCACTCTTCCCTAATAATCATGAATATGGAATTGCTGTATGTTCTGTTCTTTATACTGTTATATTTCAATCATACACAAATCATTTATGCTTCTACATGTTAAATTTTATACATAAATGGTTGCACATTCCACAGCATATTTTGTGTAAAGATCTGTTACATATGGCAATGTTCATTTAAAAAGCCTCAATAGGGGGCTTCCCTGGTGGCACAGTGGTTGAGAGTCTGCCTGCCGATGCAGGGGACACGGGTTCATGCCCCGGTCTGGGAAGGTCCCACATGCCGCGGAGGGGCTAGGCCCAAAGCCTCAATAATCTGAAAATATTATTTGAATAATGCACTTTATCAAGGCTCCAAATCATTAAAATATCCCATTCTCTGGCTAAATGTGAATAATGAATAACCTCCAGTTTGAAAATAACAATTATTGAGTGATCTTAACATCAGTTAGCCTTTGCTCTAGTGAGTTAAGGATTACATGGCAGAATGACTTCTTAAGTCTCAAAAGAATGGAAAGGGCTCTGTCCTCAATGTACCAGAAAACCCATTCTAGAGAGACAAATATTAGCATCCAATCTAGCTGTGCCAACATCTGTTTGCCTGTCCTCTGGGGAAGAATAAATGTTAAAGAAAAGATGGCAGTTAATAGAAACACTGCTAAGAAAATTGTGCAAGATAAATAGACAGCAGCATTAAGAGAAATTCTCTTTTGCTGAGAGTTGCAATTGTTTTATAGATGGATATTATTTACTGATTTAAACTTATCTCCACTGTTTAAAAATATTATATAAATTTACCACATTTTCTTCCTGATTTTATGATACATACCAACTTGTAAAATTTTTGCTTAACCCAAACTCTATTTTAGTGATAATGTATATACCATTAGGTATTTTTAAAAGCAACATTATTCACAAGTAAGATAAATTGTGTATTCTAAATAATAGATTTCTTATTGATAAATAAGCAAACATTATTTTTAGGAAATATTTAAATAAGCAAAAATAATATATCACAAATTATATTCATTCCAAATAATGCTGAATCTGAGTTAGTGTTATTAGTTTCAAGTAATCTGAATTTTTTCAATACATATAATCATGTATGAACAATGCACATGATTGACTGTATAAAAGGAATTGGAAAGGAGAAAAAGAGTTTGCTTCTATAGATGAGTGATCATGGATTTTATTCTCGAATTTACCATTAACCCACAGAGTAATTTTTATCTCCTTCCTTTACACCTGCAGGTTTCTGATAATCTTACATTGCTTGTCTTTAAGGTCAGCTGTTATGATTTAGTCTTTATATATACTGAAACTCAATGTAATATTTAATACATATTTAGATAAAGCTTTAATAAAAACTAGCTTATCACTAAATCAGTTAAATCACATAATCAACCTAAAACTTATCTTAATGCCAAGGACCGTTGAAGCTTGCTGCCTTTAACTATATCTTGCAATTTGAAATGCAAGAGATATAAGAACAATTCTTATCAGTTATATAAGCATCATTGTGTCACTGTATCCAGGTTGGCCCATTTATAGTTTTCAATATTTAAGACAATGTACTATCCATGGGCACTCTATAATGCTAATTCAAGGGCCTGCATTCATTTTGTTGGCTATACCTCTAGTTTACTATTTTTTAGAAGTAGGGTTAAGACTAATATAAAGCAAGCTCTGCAAATTTTTATTTTTCTGTGATTTCCTGGGCCATTACTGTGATCTATGTATCGATAGAATCATGGACCAACTCTCTCTGATCAATGGCAAAGACCATAGCGTGTTACATAATAAAATGCAGTTCATAGCTTTCTTACAGCACATTTATTTTAAATTAATATTCAGTAGCTTCTGAATCCTTGGCACCCAGAAAAAGTGAATGCAAAAAGTCAGTTGCAAGTAAATGCCATTATGTCCTTATTGGCATATTCACATTCGCTACTGCAAAAAAAATGATGATGAGAAATATCCCAGGCTCTAACCATTCACAGCCAGATGTGATGCAGATAAACAGCCTGGATTTTATCCTGAGAAATAAGTTAGTTAATTTATGCAAATAAGGTAGGGAACAAAATGTCCTAAGAAAGAAAATGTGAATGTATAATCATTCTTGTTTAGTCTAGCAAAACCTCACTAACTCACACCTCCTGAAGGGAATCCTAATCAATAGTGGTGAAAAAAAATTATAATATGAATTTTAAGTACATTAGTCACTCATCTTTTATTGATGGTATCTGAATAAATAAAATAAATTTAATTAACATTAAATGCTATATATGCATATGTATATGTATATATATGTTTTATATATAGCACATATATATTTTCTCAGCAGATTTTCCCACACGTGCACTAAAAAGTCCTACATGAACACAGTTGTAAATTACGATAAGTTTTTAATGAATAAGAATTCATGAAATTTCCACTCTATAAAATGTCGAACTAGAAAGATATTAAGTGGTTGAAATATAGTGTTCTAAAACCTCTATGCATCTCAGTTGAGAAAGAGTGGAATTTTACAAAGTAAAATATATGATTGTTGATAATTGTTTAGCCTTGAGACTCTTATCCTCCACTCCCTCACATATGGGAATAATAATATCTTTTTGTTAAGATTATGACATTTGAAGGATAATATGCATTTAAGTGTTTAGCATATATCTAGCAAATAGAAGACACTGGACATTGTTTAGTAAATATTATTACTTTTGCTAATATAATACTAATCATTACTATAAGTAGTGGTAGCAGTAGTATACTCATAGTTACATTTTCTTAGATTTGCAATGTTATATTAGTCCAACTCCCATTTTGATGTTTGACCACTGACTTCTTTTAAGTCTCTCCTTTCCCTTCCCTTTGGCACCATAGGTAGGGATGCTGATAAGAAAGTCCTTGCATGTGCGCGTCTCCTCCTTTAGCACTGATAGGACATTTCTACCTCCCGTGCACATGAACGTGTTCCCAGTCCAACCTCCTTGACACTGTAAAGGCCCAACTCATTCCCTCTATTTTGCCCAAATGGGCTCAAACCTGCTTGTACGTGACCAGCTCTCCCCAGGCCTTCCTTGTATGAGTTATAAGCTTTCAAATTCTTTTGGTGTGTGGAGTGTCACCAACCTTGACAACTGAGAAATTTCAAGTGTTGGTCCATTCTGCTTTGACGATGACTGGCAACTCAGGAGGATGCTCTAAGCTGTCACCACCACTCCTTTGAGATCTTTCTCCTCTGGATCTCAGCTTACTCTGCACATAGTGCATGGGATGGCTCAGCTGCTTGTTGGTGATCTTGCATTTTGAGTTGTGCTCCTTTTGTTGAGTCCTCTTGAGCTTCTTTTAAAATTGTTCTGACTTAAATCAGAAGGTTTGGTATTTGGCACTTAAGGATGAGCACAGGATTGGGCTGTCCTTCAGGTATCCCTGGGTCATGCATCTCAGCCCAGATCTATCTGTGTGACACTGAGTGGATCGCGTGTCTGTGACTGATGCTAGGCTCAGGGAAAAGACTCTTACTCTGTAATTGTTTGCCTGTGTGTCTCAGCCAGGTATTGGCCTCCATTCTACAGAGTGCTCAGGAAAAAGACTGTTATACCCTGTGCAATATATGAGCCCATCAGGTTAGTCAAGAAAAAGAGAGTCAAAAAAAAAAAAAAAAAAAAGAAGAGTGAACCAGCTCTTTCCAGGCACCCAGGTATGACACTAAATTAATGACATGCTCCTGCCAGGAGATTCACTGGACACTCTCACGGGAACAAACAAATGCTCACTGTTGCACTTACAGAGAAGGGGTGGGCTATTGCCCTACACATGGTTCAGGCACCTGCCATCTTGGTAAAATTGTTAGGCATCATGTGATCCACTGAAGGTTGCTTCCTTCCTAATGTAGCTAAAAGTCATCTCCTAACATTGTCAGCACAACCTCTGTCAAGTAGGCCCCACACCTGCTAGGTCACTTTGATTTCTGGAGACAACATATTTACATCTTTACATTTACATATACTGCTGAGGCCCATTTATGAGGTCGCGCAGAAATCGTCCCGCTTTGAACAGGGCCCTTATAACAGAAGGCCCGAGAGTCAATACTGATGGCCATACTGCAGGCCCATCTTTTAGTACCTTCTGGAGATTCCTCTATGAAGAAAGCTGTTGCAACTAACTATGCTCCTATGCTTCTTAGATTCTCTGGACAACTCTTGGTGGCTGCACATTGCTTCTCATACGAAAGTCTGCTTGCTTAGGTCCTAGACTCATGATATTAGAGCAACAACTGCTAGTTAACACATTGGACCCTCTTAGAAACTGAAGTTCTCATAGGACTTGAACCCGTGGCACTCTTCAGTCTGCTGTTCTCTATGTTGTGGGTTATGGTTACAGCACCCCACAAACTCAGCACAGCCACAGAGGCTTCCTTGCTGAAATGGAGAATTGCACTTACAGGATAAAGCCAAACCCGGGCTCTCTGGCATATTCTACTGACAGGATGAAATGATCTCTCCTGTGCTCCATCCCTTAACAAGTATCACAGTGTTCGAGGAGGTTATCTCTCTCCTAGACTACTTGGCCACCTGGGGAGCCTCTTGGGGTCAACTGAGTGAACAGTACATAGGTTCATATACTGCAAGGGCAGAAGTAACAATCACACATGACAGAGCTCACTAGAGAACTGCTGCTTTTCATCCCTGAGCTAGAACATCCTTGATAAGGAGGGAACCCAAGATTAAGCACAATAGACCAAACTCCAGACAGTCATACTGGCACTGGAGGATGCACTAGCTAACAACTGACCCAAACTACCCATCTTTAAGACTCCTGGGCCATTGTCAATGGTTTGGTCATTTTGTCTGGCCAGCAGCACGGCAATAAAAATAATTCTGAATTCAAGGCTTCCCTTTCAGGGTTAAGGGAATTTCTTAATTTGGGGAATTCCTTGACTCTCAGGTTGAGGAGGTTCAAGTTAAGATCATACTTGTCTTTGCCCACACCAAGGCTCAATTTAATGCTAAGACTGATATAGCATTATGTAAATTCTTGGTTCAAGGTTTTATCCTCCATGGGTAGTTGGTTTTATTGCCTTTTTGAACTCATTTATTACTTTGCCTCAGATTTCTCCCCTTATTTTGACCTGCACTTTTTGCATTTGCAGCTAAATAAATTCTCTTGAGCTCCTGCCCCTAAACAAACCACACTGATCTTGTTCCCTCATATACTGTATTCTTGCCAATTACACTGTTCTGCTACTGCCATGTGGGACACTGGTGCTGCCCTTGGAATCCACAATGTTATGCAACACAGTTTTTCTGAAAATGGATGCCACTCAAGAACTGTCCAAAAATATATGCAAATATATGATTTACATCACTACCACCCTCCAAGTCCTGAATAAGGGGCAATACTTTCTGGCAGCTTTGGTTGCTGATAGTAGCCTAGCATTGGTCTATTAGCCAACTAAACCTTGGAATTAAAATACTAAAATTAAGTTTGCTATTGATTGGATACATAGAATCTTGACTCGCTAACCTTCTTGCTGCTTGTGAATAAACAATACAGGCAAAGTTACTCAGATGTCCTAACAAATGAGGCAACAGGTTAAAGTCAATAATGTCACTTGGATGTTTGAACAAATGCCCTGAGCACTCGCAGACAACTTCTCCTGACTCTCCTCAACTATCTCGGATGAGTGAATGCATATGCTCTTCCAGAGCTTCTCATTTCCATTATAGATGGTTGTATATGGTTCCAAAATTTATACTTAAATTCAGCTTCAATTAAGAGATCTCTTTTGATGGCACATTTCAGTTATCAATCAAACATCAGGGGTGAAGACTATGACTCCATTATTGATGTTTGACTGCCGACTTCTTTTCATGCCTCACTCTCATTTTCTCCTTTGGCCCCATATCTGGACAGACAAATAATAAAGGCCAAGCACAAGCACCTCCTTATTTGGTGCAGACTGGAAATTTAAACCTCCCCCACTTGGGAATTTTCTACAATCTCACCTCCTCACCAGTATTAAGACCCAATCTATCAACTCTGTTTTGCCTAAGCCATCCCAAATCTGATAGTCCCTCCCTAGGTCTGTCCACAAGTCCCTCATGTGAGAAATAAACTTCATCTCAAATTATCTTGATGTGTGGAGTGTCATCAATCTTCATATCTGAACCAAATTTCAAATGATGTCCATCCTGATTCTTTGAGTGACTACAAAATACAGGTCCATTGAGGCTGAGAAAAACCTTACCATCTAATGGAAACATGATTCTAGTTTAGTAATTTCCAAAGAGAATGTCATAGAGCGTAGAGTTTTAAAACAGTTTTCAGGATAGATGAGTTGTCAAGTCAAATATTTTTAGGAAACACAGAGGTAAATGTAATTATATATATTCCATAAATGCAGGTCTTCCAGATCCTTTAATATTCTAATGTTACTTATAAATTGGGAGGACAAGTATATACAATGCAAGATTTCACGAATACATTTGTTCATTAAATTGGGACCGATGTTCAACTAAGACCTTCTACTATCACCATAAGGTATTTATGGTGACATCTATTTTAATTGCTAGTGACCATGCTATATCAAACGTGTTTTATGTGCGTATGTGTGTATTTACACATGTATATATGTACTATATACATTCATACCATATATAATATAGTCATACATATATAATACACATGTATATATGTACAATGCATTTGTTACATATGTATGTAACGTATTTAATATATGGCTATATATATTACTCTTTCAGGAAACTATATTTAATAGAGCATGGGTTAAACTAAGTTTTCACCAAACATATTTTAAGAAACACTGTTTTGATGATTATCCATCCTATGTATTAGTATTTTCCTCAAACAGTAAAGACACTAGTTTTTAGAAAACTAGTTTTAGAAAATTGTATTTACTTTGAACTGTAATTATCCATTTGACAACTTCTAGACACTTTCACTTTTTATTTAAAGTTGCATAATCAATGTCTTTTTTATAACAGCCTGTTTAATGTCTATAGCTAGGACTTTACACCAGCCTAAGGGACACATAATCCTAGATAGTTACAGTGTCCCAGATGATAATGAACTGTCTCTTTTTAATGAATTAAAACACTCCACTACATTAAAGATCTTGAGAGATTTCAAAACACGTAATTGTCCTCAGAAACTCATATCCTATAAGCTCCTTTTTCCTTCTCTATAAATCCCAGAGTGCCTTGTCCAAAAACACATTAAAATGTAGAAACACTTCAGATTTCTAAATAATGTTTGCTACACATCCTTTCTATGTCACAACTCCATTGTTTTAATTTTCCTCTGAGTAACAGGGCCCCAGTAGCGATATGTGTCTCTTGTGCATGTTACTTAGTAATTTGACAGCCTGAAAGTTCATTGCACCAAAATGGTATTTATGCAAACAATATAAAACTTCATTTTTGTATTTTTATTTCAAAAATACAAAATTTTTATGGCTTAAGATTATATTGTTTTTATTTTTAGAGGTGTATATATATATATATATATATATATATATATATAGTTCACATTGTCTGGCACTTAGACATTAGAAAGTTCACAGATGTAAGTACCTTTGTTGTCACACTTTATATTTACATAATTTAATATTTTAGAGGTACAAAAGAGATTGAAGAAAATCATCACCCAATGTAAGTGTCATTCTAATTTAACACTATCAAGAGATTATCCCAAATGAACTCATTTTCTATTAACAGGAAAAAAATGGGTTCCTTGTTAGAATTTATCAGTTAAAATATCGATTTCTAATTGTGCTTTCATATCTTTTTCATTTACCTTTTACATCAAGCATTAATCTATCAACTGTCCTCATTATATTTTACCCTTTTAATTTTTCTCATCACCCAGATTTTAAAATTCTGTGTACAAGTTTCTCCCCCTCTAAAATCAACTAGAAGCTGCAAGGATGATCTTCCCTTCCATCTTCAGTTTGTATGCTTGCCTGACCTCCCTAAAGAGTAGACTTGTATTTTTACAAGCATTCCTTGTTTTAAATTGATTTATTTGTTCCCTGCAATCTGGCTTCTAATTTCAACACTTTCTCAAAATCATTGTACTGAACTGCCTCTGTCAACTCAGCACCACTGCCCCCTTCAGCTTTCTCCTTTGTATTTCAGGGAGAAACCTGAAACTGCACTTCCCAGAAATGTGGCCCTTAGATTCAGCCAGTAAGAGATATTTCATCAAATACTGGAAAGTGGAAGAGAAATAAATCAAAATTCTGTGATGGCAAATTCAGAGAGATAGTTTAGAACATCAGAAGCAGCTTCCCTTGACTTTGGACAATTCCTGAGAAGCACCCATTGTAGTCAGGCATTGAAACCACATTTAACTGTGAGTAGAGAGCTTGGAACATAAGCAGCAGCTTCTATAGAATTCTGAAAGTTTTCATGATGTCGTATATATACAGCTGGATACATTGACTGCAGAAACTTGAGATATTTACACTTTGATATTTCCTGAAAGCAGTCTTCTGTCCCTTTCTCTTCCTGTCCTTCTATAATTTGTGCAAACTCTAATTTTTGTCTCCTTAGGTAGGTTTTTTCCTATAGTTATACATAAGATCCTCAGACCTTATTTACCTTATAATCAAAAGTTTATACATTTTTACCAGTATTGCCCTACAGCTCAGCAAACCTTCACAACCACTACTCAACTCTCTTTTTCTGTAATTTTTAAAAAATATTCCATATATAAATTTACCATACAGAATTTGTCTCTCTGTGTCTGGCTTTTTTTTCATTTAACATAATACCCTCCAGATTCATCCATGTTCTTGTACATGTCATACATTCCTTTTTTTAAGGTTGAATAATATTCCAATGTGTTTATATACCACATTTTCTTTATACATTTCTATAAATTGATATGTATGTTGCCTCCATACCTTGGCTATTGTGAATAATGCAACAATGTGCATACGAGTACAGTATCTCTTTAAGGCAATAATTTTGTCTTCTTGGGATATATATCCAGAAGCAGGATTGCTAGATCATACGGTAATTCTATTTTTACTTTTTTCAGGAACCTCGATACCGTTTTCCATAATGATTGTATCATATTATATTGCCACCAACAGGACATAAGAGTTCCCTGTTCCCCAAATCCTTTCTAGAGGTTGTTACCTTTTGTCTTTTTTTTTTCTATACATATTAGTGTATATATGTCAATCCCAATCTCCCAGTTCATTACACCACCACCACCACCCTCACCACTTTCCCGCCTTGGTGTCCATATGTTTGTTTTCTACATCTGCATCTCAAGTTCTGCCCTGCAAACCACTTCATCTGTACCATTTTTCTAGGTTCCACATATATACATTAATATACCATATTTGTTTTTCTCTTTCTGACTTACTTCACTCTGTATGACAGTCTCTAGATCCATCCACGCCTCTACAAATGGCCCAATTTCCTTCCGTTATATGGCTGAGTAATATTCCATTGTATATATGTACCACTTCTTCTTTATCCATTCATCCATCCCTGGGTATTGAGCTTGCTTCGATGACCTGGCTATTGAAAATAGTGCTGCAATGAATGTTGGGGTGCATGTGTCTCTTTGAATTATGTTTTTCTTCTGGGTATACGCCCAGTAGTGGGATTGCTGGGTCATATGGTAATACTATTTTTAGTTTCTTAAGGAACCTCCATACTGTTCTCCATAGTGGCTGTATCAATTTACATTCCCATTAACAGTGCAAGAGGGTACCCTTTTCTCCACACCCTCTCCAGCATTTGTTGTTTGTAGATTTTCTGATGATGCCCATTCTAACTGGTGTGAGATGATACCTCATTGTAGTTTTGATTTGCATTTCTCTAATAATTAATGATGTTGAATAGCTTTTCATGTGCTTCTTGGACATCTATATGTCTTCTTTGGAGAAATGTCTATTTAGGTCTTCTGCCCATTTTTGGATTGGGTTGTTTGTTTTTTTAAATATTGAGGTGCATGAGCTGTTTATATATTTTGCAGATTAATCCTTTGTCCATTGATTCGTTTGCAAATATTTTCTCCCATTCTGAGGGTTGTCTTTTCATCTTGTTTATGGCTTCCTTTGCTGTGCAAAAGGTTTGAATTTTCATTAGGTCCCATTTGTTTATTTTTGTTTTTATTTTCATTACTCTAGGAGGTGGATCAAAAAAGATCTTGCTGTGATTTATGTCAAAGAGTGTTCTTCCTATGTTTTCCTCTAAGAGTTTTATACTGTCCAGTCTTACACTTAGGTCTCTAATCCCTTTTGACTTTCTTTTTGTGTATGGTGTTAGGGAGTGTTCTAATATCATTCTTTACATGTAGCTGTCCAGTTTTCCCAGCACCATTTATTGAAGACACTGTCTTTTCTCCATTATATATCCAGGCCTCCTTTGTCATAGATTAGTTGACCATACGTGCATGGGTTTATCTCTGGGCTTTCTATATTGTTCCATTAATCTATGTTTCTGTTTTTGGCCAGTACCATATTGTCTTGATTACTGTAGCTTTGTAGTATAGTCTGAACTAAGGGAGTCTGATTCCTCCAGCTCTGTTATTATTTCCCAAGATTGCTTTGGCTATTCGAGGTCTTTTGTGTTTCCATGCAGATTGTGAAAATTTTTGTTCTAGTTCTGTGAAAAATGCCATTGGTAGTTTGATAGGGATTACATTGAATCTGTACATTGTGTTGGGTAGTATAGTCATTTTCACAATGTTGATTCTTCCAATCCAAGAACATGGTAATCTCTCCATCTGTTTGTATCATCTTTAATTTCTTTCATCACTGTCTTATAGTTTTCTGCATACAGGTCTTTTGTCTCCTTAGGTAGGTTTACTCCTAGGTATTTTATTCTTTTTGTTGCAATGGTAAATGGGAGTGTTTCCTTAATTTCTCTTTCAGATTTTTCATCATTAGTGTATAGGAATGCAAGAGATTTCTGTGCATTAATTTTGTATCCTGCAACTTTACCAAATTCATTGATTAGCTCTAGTAGTTTTCTGGTAGCATCTTTAGGATTCTCTATGTATAGTATCATGTCATCTGCAGTCACAGTTTTACTTCTTTTCCGACTTGCATTCCTTTTATTTCTTTTTCTCCTCTGATTGCCGTGGCTAGAACTTCCAAAACTATGTTGAATAATAGTGGTGTGAGTGGACATCCTTGTCTTGTTCCTGATCTTAGAGGAAATGCTTTCAGTTTTTCACCATTTAGAATGATGTTTGCTGTGGGTTTGTCACATATGACCTTTATTATGTTGAGGTAGGTTCACACTATGCCCACATTCTGGAGGGTTTTTATCATAAATGGGTGTTGAATTTTGTCAAAAGCTTTTACTGCATCTATTGAGATGATCATATGGTTTTTCTTCTTCAATTTGTGAGTATGGTTTATCACACTGATTGATTTGTGTATATTGAAGAATCCTTGCATGCCTGGGATAAATCCCACTTGATCATGGTGTATGAACCTTTTAATGTATTGTTGGATTCTGTTTGCTAGTATTTTGTTGAGGATTTTTAAATCTATATTCTTTTGATTTCTCTATTGAATCTGAATGAGATCCTTGCCGGGTAAAGTAATCTTGGTTGTAGCTTCTTCCCTTTCATCACTTTAAGTAGGTCATGCCACTCCCTTCTGGCTTGTAGAGTTTCTGCTGAGAAATCAGCTGTTAACCTTATGGGACTTCCCTTGTATGTTATTTGTTGTTTTGCCCTTGCTGTTTTCAATAATTTTTTTTGTCTTTAATTTTTGCCAATTTGATTACTATGTGTCTTGGCATGTTTCTCCTTGGGTTTATCCTGTATTGGACTCTCTACACTTCCTGGACTTGGGTGGCTATTTCCTTTCCCATGTTAGGGAAGTTTTCGACTATAATCTCTTCATATATTTTCTTGGTTCCTTTCTCTCTCTCTTCTCCTTCTGGGACCCCTATAATGTGATTTTTTGTGTGTTTAATGTTGTCCCAGAGGTCTCTTAGGCTGTCTTCATTTCTTTTCATTCTTTTTTCTGTCTTCTTTTCCGCAGCAGTGAATTCCACCATTTTGTCTTCCAGGTCACTTATCTGTTTTTCTGCCTCAGTTATTCTGCTATTGATTCCTTCTAATGTATTTTTCATTTCAGTCATTGTATTGTTCATCTCTGTTTGTTCTTTAATTCCTCTACCTCTTTGTTAAACATTTCTTGCATCTTCTCGATCTTTGCCTCCATTCTTTTTCTGAGGTTCTGGATCATCTTCACTATCATTATTCTGAGTTCTTTTTCTGGAAGGTTGCCTACCTGCCCTTCATTTAGTTGTTTTTCTGGGGTCTTATCTTATTCCTTCATCTGGTACATAGCCCTCTGCCTTTTCATCTTGTTTGTCTTTCTGTGAAAGTGGGTTTTGTTCCACAGGCTGCAGGATTGTAGTTCTTCTAGCTTCTGCTGTCTGCCCTCTGGTGGATGAGGCTATCTAAGAGGCTTGTGCAAGTTTCCTGATTGGAGGGGCTGGTGGTGGGTAGAGCTGGCTGTTGTTCTTGTGGGCAGAGCTCAGTAAAAGTTTAATCTGCTTGTCTGCTGATGGGTGTGGCTGGGTTTCATCCCTGTTGGTTGTTTGGTGTGAGGTGACCCAACACTGTAGCCTACCCAGGCTCTTTGGTGGGGCTAATGGCAGTCTCTGAGATGGCTCATGCCAAGGCTACTTCCCAGAACTTCTGCTGCCAGTATCCTTGTCCTCACAGTGAGAAACAGCCAACCCCTGCCTCTGCAGGAGACCTTCCAACACTATCAGGTAGGTCTGGTTCAGTCTCCTATGGGGTCAGTGCTCCTTCCTCTGGGTCCCGATGCGCACACTGCTTTGTGTGTGCCCTCCAAGAGTGGAGTCTCTGTTTTCCCCAGTTCTGTCAAAGTCCTGAAATCAAGTCCTGCTAGCCTTCAAAATCTGATTCTTTAGGAATTCCACCTCCCATTGCTGGACCCCCAGGTTGGAAAGTCTGATGTGAGGCTCAGAACCTTCACTCCAGTGGGTGGACTTCTGTGGTATAAGTGTTCTCCAGTTTGTGAGAAAAAACTGTTTGTGAGAAAAAATTCCATAACCCAGCAGTTATGGAATTTGATTTTATTGTGATTGCGCCCCCTCCTACCATCTCATTGTAGCTTCTCCTTTGTCTTTGGATGTGGTGTATCTTATTTGGTGAGTTCCAGTGTCTTCCTGTCGATGATTGTTCAGCAGTTAGTTGTGATTCTGGTGCTCTTGCAAGAGGGAGGGAGTGAGAGCATGTTCTTCTACTCTGCCATCTTGAACCAATCTCCCCTTTTGTCTTTTTGATAATAAACATCCTAACAGGTGTGAGGTAATATCTTCTCATGGTTTTGAATTACATTTCCTTGATGATTAGTGATGCTGAACATCTTTTCAAGTAGTTGTTGATCATTTGTGTGTCTTTTTTTGGAAAAATGTCTCTTTGGGTCCTTTACATAGATTTAACTTTGTTTTTTTTGGGTTTTTTTGCTATTGAGTCATATGAATTCCTTGTATGTTTTGTATGTTAAGTCTTTATCAGATATATGATTTGCAAATATTTTCTCCCATTCCACAGGCTACTTTTCATTTTATTCATGGTTTCCTTTGCTGTGTAGAAACTTTGTAGTGTTACATAGTCTCATTTGTTTTTTTTTTTTTGCTTTTGTTGCCTTTTCTTTTAAGTCAAATCCCCCAAAATTATTGTCAAGACAAATGTCAAGGAGTTTACCCCCTGTGTTTTCTTCTAGGAGTTCTGTGGTTTCAGGTCTTACATTCAATTCTTTAGTCCATTTTGAGGTGATTTTTTTGTATGGTGTAAGACACAGTTTTAGGGATACAGTTTCAGTTTTCTGCATGTGGATATCCAGTTTTCCCAACACCATTTATTGAAAAAACTATCCTTTCCCCATTGAATTTTCTTGGCTTATTTGTTGTAAATTATTTGACCATGTATGCATGGATTTATTTCTTAGCTCTCTATTCTGTTCCATTGGCATATGGGTCTGTTTTTATGCCACTACCTTACTGTTTTGATTACCATCACTTTAAAGTATAGTTTGAAACCAGTAAGTTTCTACTTTTGTTTGGAACATATTCCCCTGTTTCTTCATTTTCCTTTCTTCTCTGTGTTCGTTTCCTCTCATTAGATAAATCAGCTCCCATCTTTCAGTCTTGACAAACTGCTCTCCTGTAGTCAATCAGCCTGGCCTGAGGTCCTGGTTGCCTCTCATATCTTTGAGATGGTAAAAGCCACTGTCTTTGTTCTTAGTGGCTCTGAATACTTGAGGATGTGCCAAGACTCATCAGTGTCCCAGCTGGGAGGATCATATTCAGCCCCTACATGTAGGCTGATTAGAAGCCAGACCTCAGGCAGCAGCTAGGAAAGTATGCATTCAGTCCCCTTTCAGGTAGAATCTGAGGGATGGGCATCTTTTCTCCCTCTGCACTGTACCCAGGTGTCTAGCCATTGGCAGTTCACTTGTTCCCATTAAAAAATTGCTTCTTTTTTTGTTATAGTCCTGTGGTACTTGTGAATGCAAGCTCCAGTGGCTTTCAGAGCTAGGTGACTTGGACTCCATCCCTGACATGGTAGGTAGCCTTAAACTCAGGGTGTTCAGTGTGTGGTCCAAACCCTTTGCTCCTCAGAAAGAAGCTGGAAGTTGAGTGTTCTCTCCCAATTGCATGCTACTGTGACAAGGGTGGGGTTTATGGCAAGAGTATGTCTCAGCCTTTACTACCCAGTTCAATGTGGGTCTTTTCGAAGTCACCCAATGTGCAGGAATCACTTAACTAGTTTCTGGATTTCTTTCAGAGGATATTGTTCCATGTGTAGCTGTGTATTTGCAGTCGCCATCTTGGTCTGGAGTGCTCTCTTTCAATCTTCTACTTAAAAAATAATATTCATGAAATAGCATCCTACACTGTATAATATTGCCAGAAAGAGCCTAACCTTACTATATACAACCTTGATGATTTTTAACAGACAGTGGTGCACTTATGAATGCAGTGAGAAACAATGATAACATATTATTCTGTACAATATATAAGCAGACACCTTTTAGTGAGTAAATGGGTGTCTTGTTTATTCTCATCTACTTTGAGATAAATCCTGAGCCTGTGATCTGTTGCTGGAGCTGACAGAAAGAGGATATCCATTTATTCATTTGTCCTACTAGAACCAGCACTTGCTTTACAAATACAGAAAATTTACAAAGGAAACATGCCAACCCATCAACATCAGTTATCTCAGAAATAAATATTTGTTCTTTGTATGTTTCAAAAAAGAAACCCAAAATTTTTATTTTAAAAAAGTTAGTAACTTTCCCACGTAGCCATAGTCTGCCAAGGCAGATGTGAAGAAAAACTGGTTTTTCCCTTTGTTTCAGATTACTCTTTGTATAACACAAAAAAATCAGATTCTTTAAACTGTCCCCCATGAGAAACATACATCCATATTTAACCATATTCCTTCTTAATTTTTCTGAGTCTAAGAACTAGATAAGGACCCTGAGCCTTGGACCCAGTTGTCACCTACCAATAGTATAGCAAGGAAACTTTCTGCATAAGAATGATCAAACAGAAAGTACTTACGAGACCTAGGTCAACATCAAGCATGCCTTAATTTTGGAAACAGTTCAACTGAAGACAAATCAAAGCCCTCCTTATTCCACTCAATATTCCCCAAACTGTCATATCATAAAAGGTGTTTTCTTGCTGCCTGCAGATAAACTATCTATCCAGTCTCTATCATTTAAAATAATTTATTCATTATTTGTATATTGATTTATCCATTCTTCACTTTTCTAATGTTGATTGAGTGCCTAATAAAGATTATACATCTGCCCATGTGTAAGAAAGACAGATATGAGTAGATCTGCCTGATACCTACCTCCTGAAGTGTTTAGCCTGGAGGAAAATGGAACTTTTTCTGTTATCCTTGTGGCATTGCCTTCCAGCAACCACCTTTTCATACTTTCCTTTCCTCATGATATCCTCTTCAAAGGTTGAGTGAGTTGGCAGCCCAACTGATTGATGCTCTGAAGGTGCTATCATGTTAGTCTGCTAGACTTCCCTTACTCAAAAGGCCTTTTGGGGCTCTGTTTGGAACTCTTCAACCATCTTTCTTTGCATTGCCCTTACCATAGCCATTGTCCTAAACTCTGCTTTTGGGGTTATCAGTGCCATTGCCCCTGCCCTCTAGGGCAAAATGGCTAAGGTAAATAAAGTTTAAGGAATTTTCTGTTTTGAGCAAGTTGCTGCTTCAGCAAATTGATTTTTGGCAAATTGACTTTTTAAACCTTGGTTTTCAGGGGGCTTATTTTTTAGAGAATCGATTTAGAGCCCTACCAAATTCTTAGCTTTCTGGGGCTAATGATAGTCATTGAGATAGAGTGCAATGCCACAGCTAAAGCCCCCAATTTTCTTTGCCCCTAGATAACCCATTAGTAATATGAACTCTGAACTCACACAAAATTAGGGAGCAGATAAGATGGCCAATGCACAGTGGACCAGTAAAACCCCATAGGTTTACTAGTATTCTCTTCTTGCTATGATTTGATGGACTAAAATTTATAAACTCAATAATGTTAAAAGGCAATCAGATCCCCATATAGTTCTCTTAGACAATATCCTTCCCCATAAGAATATTTTTTCTCCTTCCTATCACCCTCTGCCTTGGATGTCTTGGGTTTTGTGAGGTTAACCAGAGGAAGATGGATATATCAGGCTGTTCCACCTCACTAGTCTAACAACAGATTATTCAAAAGTTGTCAGAAGATTTTCCAAAGATGCTAGAAAACTTGGATAGATTTCACCCTAAAGGACAGATGATTGTTACATTATGTCTCCACGCTAATTAGATAGTTGAGAGTAATAATAATAATAATAATAATAATATGATGATGATAATGGTGGTGGTGGTGATGATGGTGTTGCCAGATGTTCAAAAGACTGCTAAGGTATAAGATTTGATTTCATTTCATCCTAATATCAAGGCTTCTTTGCTCTCCTACCACAGCATTATGTCCCTAGTCTCTTCAGCTATATAAATCAGTTTCTAATTTTTTTTATCTTGGAAACTATAATAATAGCCAGTTATTTTACCAGCAAATGTAAGTTTATTTGGTAATAGTAGAGGAATTGAAGTTTGGGAAATGCATGCTACTGAGGACCAAAGGCAAATCCAGAGAACAATGAAGGGGAACGTGCTTTTAGAGGGAAAAGGGACGACTTGGGAGAGGCTGTGATAACCAAAGAAGCCATTGGAGGAAACTGGGAGAATTCAAAGTATGGAGGCTTCTCATTGGTTGGGCTGCTACAGTCTCTGGTTGGCTGGGGTCTCTGATTGACTAAGCTGTCATTGGGCCGAGAGAGGTTTTCCTTCTTCCTCCTGTATAGTAGAGTAGAGGCAGCTTTCTGTTAGAGATATAGGTGTACGTCTCTTCCTGTTTGAAATAATTGAGGATGCATGACAGGGCACAAGAGCTCCTTCTACAGAACTTCCCAACTCCAGTTTTAGCTGAGGTTACTTTAATTCCACAATATAATATCCAGATAGTTGTAGATTCAGTTCTCTGCCACTATTCCTGAGTAAAAATCTGAATTTCTTAACACAGGAACAGAAAAGAATGAAATCATGATGTGTAATTATAAAAGATGCACTCTTCTATGTTTAAGCCATGTAAGTAGAAGTTGACTTCTAAAAGGCCACAACAATCAATTATGAAGTAGGGAATCTACTAATTTATACAAAGTTCAGACAAAACTCAAGCAATGAGACAGAATCACTGCGTTCTCTCCAACACTCCCTACAGAGAGGTGGGGAAACTTCCTAGGAAGTCAGCCTGGATTTCTGGTTGCTACATGTGTCCTAACAGAATATGTTTAGAAACAAGGTCCTCCACAGTCTATAGAATTTCCAAAGGAGGCTGTTTCTTCCAAGCTCTAAAATTCCTTGAGTAAATTTAAGCCTATATTCTGCCTACCTTTGGCCTCTCAGTGCCATTAGTTCAGAGTGGTAATTGGTAAGACATTTGCTGTTGTAAAAATGCGATTTCTCCAAGAGTAGCAGGTACCATGGTCCCCATGGGGGTCCAATAAGTCTGTTTGTTTGGTCAAAAGTGCAGTCTTGAAGGGTTAAACTAAGGAAAGAACAAACATTTAAGATAATAAAATAAGACTCATGCCCTCAAAGATCTTGCTCCAGAAGCCATCCCCTCATCAAACGACGGGGGCTCCCTGTTTTACTTGTGCTTCTCTTTCCCCATTACATTAATTTCTCGAACATTCTGAATACAAACAATCTCTGGAGAACTTATTAATAATATACATTCAGAGAGAAAAAAAACAGAAATTAGGCACTTGATAGGACTTTGAGGAATCTATATTCATGTAAAGCTACAAGTTACTTTGATGATCAACAAATGTTGAAAATCCTTGTGCTGTAGATTTCTAAATTCTGATGCCCTCTGACCCTACTGGATCCCAACGTTCCCTCACCCAAGTGTAGAACTCTTCTTTAATTCCAAATAAAGTTATAAGTAACATAGAGACAACAACCATTCTGTTGTTTCATCTTAGAACATTTTACAGACTGAATTTTCCTGAAAAACATTATCACAGAAGGAAAACAACACAAAACAAAAGAGATGGAGATCATAATAACTTGTTACAAAGCACAGGTTTTTGTTCACAGAGTGCCTCTCACTCTGTCTCAGGCCTCTGAGTTCCTTCACAATTTCCCATTCTGTTTGAACTTTTATGTTATGTTTACAAGAAGGCAACCTCAAATAGCCGCTCAGAGATTCTCTTACTGACCATAGGATCTGGTTCTCTGAACACCTGACTCTGTATTCAATGCCTAAAGTGAGTCAGGGCTTTATTCAGACCTTCCATTTTAGTCTTACTTTCTTGTTAAAGGGACAGATTTTTTGTGTGTGTTTTGTTTTCTTTATGAGAAATGTTCAAAATGACATCTTGAAATGGTCTCAGACATGAGGAGAGACGTCTTCTCCTTTGAAATAGTTGGTCCTTTAGAAAGAGAAACAAATATTTTAAATAAATTGTCCAAAAATATGCATCAGATCTGCTATTTGAGTTTTCCATTAATGCTATTTAAAAAGACTTATCAGATAAAATAAATTTAGAAAATACAGAAAAAAAATAAAAAATCAAATTATCAATACTTATCAATTTAAAATTGATAAGACTAGTTCTAGGTTTTTTAAAAACCTAGAAATAATACAATAAAATGAGAATTTTAGGTAGCTGCCCAAAGCTTTATAATTCATAAGCCTTTAGAGAATATTATAGTAAAATTCTAATTCAATAGAAGAATACAAAATTAGAACACCAAAAAAGGCAGTATGTTGAAGACATATGATGATTATAATAGAAGTTTAAATATAGACTCAAAAGAAGTTCCTGGTAAATGGAAATAAACTATGTTCTTTTTTTTTTTTTTTTTTTCTTTTTTTGCGGTACGCGGGCCTCTCACTGTTGTGACCTCTCCCATTGTGGAGCTCAGACTCCGGACGCGCAGGCTCAGTGGCCATGGCTCACAGGCCCAGCCGCTCCACGGCATGTGGGATCTTCCCAGACCGGGGCACGAACCCGCATCCCCTGCATTGGCAGGCGGACTCTCAACCACTGTGCCATCAGGGAAGCCCTATACTATGTTCTTATATGGAAAAATTACTAAATGTAAATTTAATTCAAGTGTATCTACAAAACTGCAAAAATCCAAACCCCATTTGAAGTTTATAAATTATTAAAAATATTATTTGGAATAATTTTAGAAAGTGAAAGTAGCTATAAACAATAAAAAAAGTAATAGGAAAAAAAATTGCCTCATGAAAATGTAAAATGTAATATCATTTTAACTTAATAATGCTTCTTATTCAGGAAGAGTTCAAGTAACCAATCAATTACATATAAGAATTTTTCATCTGATAAACATTGCATTTGGAAACAAAGGAAATAGGCTAATTTTGATATCATGGAAAGTAAAGTCATGTTTTAAGCCCTCTGAATATATAAGCACATACAACTCACAAAGACAAAGCATAGCAGCAGCAGCAGCAGCTACTACTACAACAAAATTAGAAGTAAAAGAAGAAATATAGATTACAAATGTAAAATTAATTTACAATAGGCATAGTAGACAAAAATTAATATATAAAATCATTAAAAATATCGATTAAGACAACCATACTGATACATGAGCAGAGGTTATAAGCAAGCGATTTATGAAAGTGTTCAAACTAGAAATTAAAAATAGGAATTAAATTTTTTAATTAAAAATAAAAAAGAAAAAATATAATATGTGGCTTTATGGTGATGTGAAGGAAAAACTCACTCTCATAAGCAAACTCTTCAGCTAATTACATTAGGCAACCAGGAAAATAAAAATAAAATAGAACCAAACAATCCAATTGGACATTTATATCAAATATTAAACACGTTCTATATCTTGGTTACTATTATGTAATTTAGGATTCAGTTAGCAACTTAAATATGGTATAGTCTTCATGGACCTCACCATCTCTCTTGCGAGACTGGTAGATATAACTAAATATGCTTAATGAATAAATCAGTATGAGGGACAAAATTCAAAATTGATGACATGAAACACATTGTAGATGTAATTCCTGCTCTCCATGTGATTCAACAGAGTATTTGATGACTCTGAACTTAAATTAATAATTCTTTGTAATGAACTTACAGTAGGTGACGTGTGTTGTAAAACTTAAACTCACTTGTATAAAGAGTAATTTTTGATCTCACAGGGTATTCATTCCTATTAAATGACATAAGGTATAAATAATATCCAATAGAATACCTTACAATGCAGCTATGACAATTACAGCATTATGTCTCTGTATTAAGGTTTGGCAAATCAAATAATATTATTATCATTTGTGTTTTTCCTGCTGTTATTCTTTGTTTACAAGAGAGGAAAATGAATCTTTCTGAGTTTTAGTATTCCCTAAGTTTACATATCTAATAATGCACAAAGCCAGAATTGTAGTTCATTATTCTAAATGCCAGCCCAGTCTGATAGTCTAGCACCATTTTCATTCCAATAACCTAAATAATCAAATAAATATAGAAAATTTAATATTACTATAGATTTTAACTTTATCTTGGTAATATGACATGGTTAAATACACATTAGGCTCTTAAGCTAAAGGAAAACATAGTTTCTCAATTATTCTAATTCTTAATATAAACAAAAAACAAAAACAATAAAAAGGATTTTTATACCTTTTGCTTCATTCTGCTTTTTTTTTTTTTTTTTTTTTTAATCTTTTGGCCACGCCGCATGGCATGTGGGATCTTAGTTCCCCGACCAGGGATCTAACCCACACCCCCTGCATTGGCGGCACAGAGTCTTAACAACTGGACTGCCAGGGAAGTGCCTGCTTTATTCTGCTTTTGTTAGCATTTAGTCTTTGTTTAATTGCAATTCTCATCTATCTCTTTCTCAATGAAGTGATACACTTTTATCATTGTTATGATTTTAGAGACCCACCCCCAGATATTTGTACATTCATATAAATGGAAGAAAGCCTTTTCAATAAATGTAAATAACACTACAGACACATAGGAATATAGATCTGTTAATTACTAATCGAAAACCAACTTGTCTGGCCGATGACACTTTCATTATAAGGTCCTTAGTAATATCTAACAAGCACACAGAAATAATGTATAAGAAAGAAGCATGAAAGTATATTATTTAGTAGGTATTCATTCAGCATATGTATTGAACTCTTACGCTTGTCAGGCACTAGGCTTGAGAATGAGACAAAAAGAAATATACCAGAATCAGGCATTAAGAAACTCACAGATGCAAATATTAGAGCTCTAATTCTGCCAAACTGTATTAAAATAACAAAATAAGCACTTATTTCATACAACTCATAAAAGAAAATTAGGAACAGCTAAATCTTTATTTATTTTTTAACATCTTTATTGGAGTATAATTCCTTTACAATGATGTGTTAGTTTCTGCTTTATAACAAAGTGAATCAGTTATACATATACATATGTTCCCATATCTCTTCCCTCTTGCGTCTCCCTCCCTCCCACCCTCCCTATCCCGCCTCTCCAGGTGGTCACAAAGCACCGAGCTGATCTCCCTGTGCAATGCGGCCGCTTCCCACTAGCTATTTTACATTTGGTAGGGTATATATGTCCGTGCCATGCTCTCAATTTGTCCCAGCTTACCCTTCTCCCTCCCCATGTCCTCAAGTCTGTTCTCTAGCAGGTCTGAGTCTTTATTCCCATCCTGCCCATAAGTTCTTCATGACCATTTTTTTTTTAAGATTCCATATATATGTGTTAGCATACGGTATTTGTTTTTCTCTTTCTGACTTACTTCACTTTGTATGACAGACACTAGGTCTATCCACCTAGCTACAAATAACTCAATTTCGTTTCTTTTTATGGCAGAGTAATATTCCATTGTATATATGTGCCACATCTGCTTTATCCACTCAGCTGTCGATGGACACTTAGGTTGCTTCCATGTCCTGGCTATTGTAAATAGAGCTGCAATGTACATTGTGGTACATGACTCTTTTTCAATTATGGTTTTCTCAGGGTATATGCCCAGTACTGGGATTGCTGGGTCGTATGGTAGTTCTATTTTAGTGTTTTAAGGAACCTCCATACTGTTATCCATAGTGACTGTATCAATTTACATTCCCACCAACAGTGCAAAAGGGTTCCCTTTTCTCCACACCCTCTCCAGCATTTATTGTTTGTAGATTTTTTGTTGATGGCCATTCTGACCGGTGTGATGTGATACCTCATTGTAGTTTTGACTTGCATTTCTCTAATGATTAGTGATGTTGAGCATCCTTTCATGTGTTTGTTGGCAATCTGTATATCTTTGGAGAAATGTCTATTTAGGTCTTCTGCCCATTTTTGGAATGGGTTGTTTGTTTTTTGGATATTGAGCTGCATGAGCTGCTTATAAATTTTGGAGATTAATCCTTTTTCAATTGCTTTGTTTGCAAATATTTTCTCCCATTCTGAGGGTTGTCTCTGTCTTGTGTATGGTCTCCTTTGCTATGCAAAACCTTTTAAGTTTCATTAGGTCCCATTTGTTTTTTGTTTTTTTTATTTCCATTTCTCTAGGAGGTGGGTCACAAAGGATCTTGCTGTGTTTTATATCACAGAGTGTTCTTCCTATGTTGTCCTCTAAGAGTTTTATAGTGTCTGGCCTTACATTTAGGTCTTTAATTCATTTTAAGTTTATTTTTGTGTATGGTGTTAAGATGTGTTCTAATTTCATTCTTTTACATGTAGCTGTCCAGTTTTCTCAGCACCACTTATTGAAGAGGCTGTCTATTCTCCAGTGTATATTCTTGCCTCTTTTATGAAAGATAAGGTGACCATATGTGCATGGGTTTATCTCTGGGCTTTCTGTCCTATTCCATGGATCTATATTTCTGTTTTTGTGCCAGTACCATACTCTATTGATTACTGTAGCTTTGTAGTATAATCTGAAGTCAGGGAGCCTGATTCCTCCAGCTCCGTTTTTCTTTCTCAAGATTGCTTTGGCTATTCGGGGTCTTTTGTGTTTCCATACAAATTGTGAAGTTTTTTGTTCTAGTTCTGTGAAAAATGCCATTGGCAGTTTGATAGGGATTGCATTTAATCTGTAGTTTGTTTTGGGTAGTATACTCATTTTCACGATGTTGATTCTTCCAATCCAAAAACATGGTATATCTATCTGTTTGTATCATCTTTAATTTCTTTCATCAGTGTCTTATTGTATTCTGCATACCAGTCTTTTGTCCCCTTAGGTATTTTTTTTTAATTTAATTTGATTTATTTTTTTATACAGCAGGTTCTTATTAGTTATCCATTTTATACATATCCTTAGGTAGGTTTATTCCTAGATATTTTATTGTTTTTGTTGCAGTGGTAAATGGGAGTGTTTCCTTAATTTCTCTTTCAGATTTTTCATCATTAGTGTATAGGAATGCAAGAGATTTCTGTGCATTAAATTTTTATCCTGCTGCTTAACCAAATTCATTGATAACTCTAGTAGTGTTTTTGTAGCATTTTTTAGAATTCTGTATATATAGTATCATGTCATCTGCAAACAGTTACAACTTTACTTCTTCATTTCCAGGTTGGATTCCTCTTATTTAGTTTTTCCCTCTCTGATTGCTGTGGCTAGAACTTCAAATACTGTGTTGAATAATAGTGGTGAGATTGGGCATCCTTGTCTTGTTCCTGATTTTAGAGGAAAAAGTTACAGTTTTTCATCATTGAGAACGATATTGGCTATGGGTTTGTCATATATGGTATTTATTATGTTGAGGTAAGTTCCCTCTATGCCTACTTTCTGGAGGGTTTTTATCATAAATCGGTGTTGAATTTTGTCAAAAGCTTTTACTGCATCTATTGACATGATCATGTCGTTTTTCTCCTTCAGTTTGTTAATATGGTGTATCACATTGATTGATTTGCATATATTAAAGACCCCTTGCATTATTGGGATAAACCCCACTTGATCATGATGTATGATCCTTTTAATGTGCTGTTGGATTCTGTTTGCTAGTATTTTGCTGAGGGTTTTTGCATCTATGTTCATCAGTGATATTGGCCTGTAGTTGTCTTTCTTTGTGACATCCTTGTCTGGTTTTGGTATCAAGGTGATGGTGGCCTCGTAGAATGAGCATGGGAATGTTCCTCCCTCTGCTATATTTTAGAAGAGTTTGAGAAGGATAGGTCTTAGCTATTCTCTAAATGTTTGATAGAATTCACTTGTTAAGCCTTCTAGCCCGGGGCATTTGTTTGTTGGAAGATTTTTAATCACGGTTTCAATTTCAGTGCTTGTGATTTGTCTGTTGATATTTTCTATTTCTTCCTGCTTCAGTCTCTGAAGGTTGTGCTTTGTGCTTTTCTAAGAACTTGTCCATTACTTCCAGGTTGTCCATTTTATTGGCATAGAGTTGCTTGTAGTAATCTCTCATGATTCTTTGTATTTCTGCAGTGCCAGTTGTTAGTTCTCTTGTTTCATTTCTAATGCTGTTGATTTGAGTCTTCTCCATTTTTTTCTTGATGAGTCTGCCTAATGGCTTATCAATTTTGTTTATTTTCTCAAAGAACCAGCTTTTAGTTTTATTGATCTTAGCTATTGTTTTCTTCATTTCTTTTTCATTTATTTCTTATCTGATCTTTATGATTTCTTTCCTTCTGCTAACTTTGGGGTTTTCTTGTTCTTCTTTCTCTAATTGCTTTAGGTGTAAGGTTAGGTTTTTTATTTGAGATTTTTCTTGTTTCTTAAGGTAAAATTGTATTGCTATAAACTTCCCTCTTAGAACTCCTTTTGCTGCATCCCGTAGGTTTTGGGTTGTAGTGTTTTCATTGTCATTTGTTACTAGGTATTTTTTTTTATTTCCTCATTGGGTTCTTCAGTGATCTCTTGGTTATTTAATAGTATATTGTTTAGTCTCCATGTGTTTGTCTCTTTTACAGTTTTTTCCCTGTAATTGATATCTAGTCTCATAGCAATGTGTTTGGTAAAGATACTTGATACGATTTCAGTTTTCTTAAATTTACCAAGGCTTGACTTGTGACCCAAGATATGATCTATCCTGGAGAATGTTCCATGAGCACTTGAGAAGAAAATGTATTCTCTTGTTTTTGGATGGAATGTCCTATAAATATCAATTAAGTCCATCTTGTTTAATGTATCATTTAAAGCTTTTGTTTCCTTATTTATTTTCATTTTGGATGGTCTGTCCATTGGTGATAGTGGGGTGTTAAAGTCCTCTACTACGATTGTGTTACTGTCAGTTTCCCCTTTTATGGCTGTAAGCATTTGCCTTATATATTGAGGAGCTCCTATATTGGGTGCATAAATATTTACAATTGTTATATCTTCTTCTTGGATTGGTCCCTTGATCATTATGTAGTGTACTTCTTTGTCTCTTGTAATAGTCTTCATTTTAAAGTCTATGTTGTCTGTTATGAGAATTGCTACTCCAGCTTTCTTTTGATTTCCATTTGCATGGAATATCTTTTTCCATCCCCTCACTTTCAGTCTGTATGTGTCCCTAGGTCTGAAGTAGGTCTCTTGCAGACAGCATATATACGGGTCTTGTTTTTGTATGCATTTAACCAGTCTGTGTGTTCTGGTTGGAGCATTTAATCCATTTACATTTAAGGTAATTATCCATTTGTATGTTCCTACTACCATTTTCTTAATTTTTTTGGGTTTGTTATTGTAGGTCTTATCTTTCTCTTGTGTTTCCTGCCTAGAGAAGTTCCTTTAGCATTTGTTTTAGAGCTGGTTTGGTGGTGCTGAATTCTCTTAGCTTTTGCTTGTCTGTAAAGGTTTTAATTTCTCTGTTGAATCTGAATGAGATCCTGCTGGGTGGAGTAATCTTGGTTGTAGTTTTTTCCCTTTCATCACTTAAATATGTCCTGCCACTCCCTCTGGCTTGCAGAGTTTCTGCTGAAAGATCAAGTATTAAACTTATGGGGATTCCTTTTTATGTTATTTTTCTCTTGCTGCTCTTAATAGTTTTTCTTTGTATTTAATATTTGATAATTTGATTAATATGTGCCTTAGTGTGTTTCTCCTTAGATTTATCCTGTTTGGGACTCTATGCACTTCCTGGAGTTGATTGACCATTTCCTTTCCCATGTTAGGGAAGTTTTCACCTATAATCTCTTCAAATGTATTCTCAGACTCTTTCTTTTCCTCTTCTTCTTCTGGGGCCCCTATAACTTGAATGTTGGTGTATTTAATGTTGTCCCAGAGGTCTCTAAGACTGTCCTCAATTCTTTTCATTCTTTTTTCTTTATTCTGTTCTGCAGTAGTTATTTCCACTATTTTATCTTCCAGGTCAGTTATCGTTCTTTTGCCTCAGTTATTCTTCTGTTGATTCCTTCTAGAGAATTTTTAATTTCATTAATTGTGTTGTTCATCATTGTTTCTTTGCTCTTTACTTCTTCTAGGTCCTTGTTAAACACTTCTTGTATTTTCTCCATTCTGTTTCCAAGAGTTTTGATCATCTTTACTATCATTATTCTAAATTCTTTTTCAGGTAGACTGCGTATTTTCCTTCTATTGTTGGTCTGTTGGGTTTTTACTTTGCTCCTTCATCTGCTGTGTATTTCTATGTCTTCTCATTTTGCTTAACTTACTGTGTTTGGGATCTCCTTTTTGCAGGCTGCAGGTTCGTAGTCTTCATTGTTTTTGGTGTCTTCCCCCAGTGGTAAGGTTGGTTCAGTGGGTTGTGTAGGCTTCCTGGTGGAGGGGACTGGTGCCTGAGGCTGGATCTTGTCTTTCTGGTGGGCAGGGCTGCATACGGTGGTGTGTTTAGGGGTGTTTGTGAACTTAGTATGATTTTTGGCAGCCTCTCTGCTAATGGGTAGGGTTGTGTTCCTTTCTTGCTAGGTGTTTGGCATGAGGAGTCCAGGTCTGGAGTTTGCTGGCTGTTGGGTGGAACTGGGTCTTAGCGTTGAGAGATGGAGATCTCTGGGAGAGCTCTCGCTGATTGATATCACATGGGGCTGGGAGGTCTCTGGTGGAGCAATGTCCTGAACTTGGCTCTCCCATCTCAGAGACTCAGGCCTGACACCAGACCAGAGCACCAAGACTCTGTCAGCCACACAGCTGCCTTGAGTCATGTGTACTGTGTCCAGATGGTCTCAACACCACAGTGCTCTCTCAGGGCTGCCTCCTTGAAGTAGCTCCAACTGTGGAAGCTGTGCAAAATGCACATACCAATGATGAAGGAGGCTCCTACCTGTTCTTAAGTTTGAAATCCTCACTGACATATTTCTTCATGAAATTTAAGTGTAAAATCTGATTGTGCAATTCTGCCTTTTAAATTTTCTATTTATATTTTATATTTACATAATTTTATAATTTGTATTTAGTTTTATAATTATATATGTATATAATTTATATAAATATAATTATATAAATTAATTATAATTATATAAATTTATATATTTTATAATTATATAATTTTATTTATATAATTATATATAAATTATATATAATTATATATATGTTTATATATATTTATATAATATAATATATATTATTCCCATATTTTGGCCAGTATTGTAACTACCTTTAGCAACCAATTAGATTCTTTTTATTTCTATTTATTTACAGGTTTTATAAAAATACCTGCTCAAATTAGGTAATCTGATAGTTGTATTTATATAAAATGTATGTTTTTTTTCAAAAAGTATATGTAGAAAATACTGTTTAGGAAGCTACTGTTTTATCTATTTCATAGAGTATCACATTTCAAATTAAGATTGATTTTTTTGGATTTTATTTATGCAATTGCATGACAAGTCTGTTCCAATAATTTCCCTATTTTAGAGGTAATACTGAGGTCAGTATTACTTGTTCTATATGATTTAATATTGTCAGTAATATTTCTAAATATTCTATATCAGGTCACTAAGTGTCAGAATACTTTTATTTGGAATGTAACTATATGTATATTATATATATATATATATGTGTGTGTGTGTGTTTAATTAAAATAGAGATTGAATAGATACATTTTTAAATGATGTAGGTTATTTGCTACAGGAGAATAGGAGGGAATTTTGGTAGTTCTTCAACCAAGCACTTTGGATTAGATTAAAGAATGATTTAAGTGTAACATCTCCCTTTTTAGTAACTTCTACACTCCTTTACGAGTAAAAGAAAAAGCTCCACCACTGTAATCAAAGAATCCATAGTCTCCAATGCAATCATAGAATAGACACTCTTAGAACTGGGTCAGTGATAGTGTTCACTTTGGGGAAAATAAAACAGAGGAAAAGATCCCCTTTTTGACTGAAAGTCAAGATGCTACATATATTAGTTTTTGTTTTGTTTTGTTTCTTTGCTGAAGAACAAATGACAAAAAGTTTAGTGGATTAAAGTAACATACATACATATAATATCTTACAGTTAATGTGGGCCAGGAATCTGGCCATGACTTAGCTGGGTCCTCTGCGTAGGATCTCACAAAACTATAAGCAATCTGTCACCCAGGACTGGGTTCCCATCAGGGGCTTGGCTGGAGAAGGATCTGCTTCTAAACTTTCTTAGGTTGTTGGAGAATTAATTTCCTTGCAGTTGTAAGACTCGTGACAGCTTGCTTCTTCAAAACTAACAATGGCAAAAGAGATTCTAGCAAGATGAGTGCTCTATTCTTATGTAATCACATACACATAATTAAGTGTATCCCATCACCTTTGCTGTATTCCACTTGCTGGAAACAAATCACAAGCCCTGTCTACACTCAAAAGAACTGGATCACACAAATGTGTGAACACCAGGAGATGGGGAATACAGGAGCCACCCTAAGATCTATCTGCCACACTGTAATTACTACATTTGTGGTTAAACAATCGTGAGAAAAAACTCTGATTTCATCAGTGATGTCCCCAATAGTCAGATAATTTTGTAAGAGTCCTGGTAATCATTCAAAACTTAAAGGTTTTTGATCCCTGAAATAGCCTGGCTCAGTGTTATGAGATTTCTCCATTAATTTCCTCAATATATCTGAGAAACTTTAGGTAGGTGCTCTCCTGAGTGAGAGAATAAAACTGCAACAAGGGCCAAAAGAGCCAGTCTTAAATAACACTTCTAGGAATTACTACGGTTAATAAGTCAGTAAACAGAAAACTACCTGGAAGAAAAGTGAGAGGATAATCTGTCCAGATGAAAGACAATCACTCTAAGCAACTCTAAGGGAGCAAATCAAGCAGTTTTGCTTCAGTTTTTCTTAGGAAGGAGGTAGGTACTGGAGGGGTGTCACAGTTATTGTCCATCATGAAATCCACAAATACTGAAGGGGCACCAAAGCTGATGACTTCTAATTTGTTTCCCTCTAAGAATATCCATTCTAAAGGACCAGGTCCCTGTGCCATGTACAATATGTAGCCAGAATGTAAAACACTTGTAATAGGAAGAGAGCCACAGTTTATTAGAGATTTTTCTCTTCCCCATGTTCTGACATTTAAAAAAAAATCACTTCACTGCCTATGGGAACCAAGTGGATGAAAGATCTGAGAAAATATCTTCTACTTTTGACTTGCTTATTTTACAAAGACTCTGGAGTCTAGCAGGTGAAACCCCATGTAAGGAACTGTAAAAGAAAAAACTTGGAAACAGTCTTTCCCTGGGCTGGGAGACAAGCTTGTCTAAGGCAAATCAAGCTGTGGCTCATGGCCCAGGCACACTTTAACACTGAGTGGCTGGAATCAGCAATATCTTGCAGCCCTTAAGCTGTATTCTTAGCAACATGATATAAGGAGGAAGACTTTGAATACACACTATAAAGGGACATAATCAGTTTGGGAGACAAATTGAGATCATGACTCTTCTCAAGAATAAGCTTTGCTATTATAAACTCAGATTCATTTACTGCTATTTATTATGTTCATGAATTTGTGCTTATATAATCCCATGTTTTAAAAATGTCTCAGCTTTAATTTTGAATACTGAAAAGATTGAAAGATAACAACTCTATGCACAAAATATCTTAAGCTTTTCGGTAATGACTAAGATTGTAAAGCAGTTCTGAGAACAAAAATTTCGAGAAATGATGCTTTAAAGAACCAATTTAGATGAGAGAAATTTAAAATTTATAATTGATAGAATTTATACCATAAATTTAGATCATAAAAACATGTGCTTTATAGTTTATAATTTATAGAAATTTATATAATTTATAGAAATTTATTATTGATCAGTTCTAAGTACATTATAATATCCTTTATGATATTCTTTTGATCCATGAGTTATTTAGGTTTTATTCCAAATATATTTTAATTAAATATTTTTTTAAATTTATAACTATGGTTATGAAATTTATCATCTAAAGACACTTTAATGTATCCTATTATATATTTCTCCATGGATATGGGATGTTGGACATAAAAAGAGATTCTTCCAGTTCACACCGGTATCTAAGCTCACTCTATGTTTAATAAAGATGTGTTGTCTTTAAAGAACCTTTTAAGTACAATTATTTCAAATTTTTGATACTTGTTTTATGTGTTCAATTAAAAAATGATTCACACATTCTTGAAAAGAGCATATATATTATTTTATAGTCAGTGTTCTATGTATGCCAATTAGACTAGATGTGTTATTTGTGCTTTGCAAATATTCTTACACCCAAACTATTGTTCTTTTGGCTTTTTGCTTAAACCGTGTTCTCTGAGGAGTTGTATATATATGTATATAATTCTGTCAACTTAAACTTTACATTTTATAAGCGTGTTTTTTCTATCTCTAAAACTTTTCTTAACGATGAAGTAAAATTATATAATACTACTATAAATGCTCTAATTTTGGGCGGTTTAATATTTTCTATGTATATTCTTTTTAGTTTTTTTTTTCTTTCAACTCTGCTGTGTCCTTAATTTTTCCAAGATTTCTCTTCTGAGATGTGGATGAGTATATGAAGTTTCCTACTTGATCTACACTTGACTGTCTAAAATCACATGTAACTTAGCATGTCATAAACCAAGTACCTGATCTTACCTCCAGAACCTTACTGCTGCTTCTTTTTAATGACAAGTTTAACTTTCTAGTTTCTCAGAAGACATCTATAATTTATTTCTCTCATAGTATACATTCTATTTTCAGAATATACTATTGGTTCTACCTTCAAAATAGATCTAACCACTTCTCACTATATTACTACTCCAAACTACCATTTGCTTGCCTCTGATTTTTTTAACTTATTTATTAAGCACATCTTAATAAATGTGCTTAATCACTGAATTTCACATCACTGAAATCTAATATACCTACAAAAACCCTGCACAGATCTTGAGTTCATATGTTTTCACCTGAAACAACTAATCAGATCACAAATATTTCATTACCTGCATCCAAAGTTCCCCCCTTGCCCTCTCCCAGTCACTAATCACTCAAAATTAACAATTACTCAGTCTATCACAATAGATTAATTTCACCTGCTTATAGAATTTATAAAATTGAAATATACATAATTTTCTCATTTAAATCTCACTGGTTGCTCAACATAAGGTTTGTGAGATTCATATGTTGTGTAGAGCATTAGTTTCTTTATTTTCATTGTTCCATATCGCTTATATGTGGAATCTAGAAAAATGGTACAGATGAACTTATTTGCAAAGCAGAAATAGTCCAGATGTAGAAAACAAACTTATGGTTACCAAGGGGGGAAGTAGGGGTGTGTGAGATGAATTGGGTTTGACATATATACACTACTATATATGAAGTAGATAACTAATGAGAACCTACTGTATAGCACAGGGAACCCTACTCAGTGCTCTGTGGTGATCTAAATGGGAAGGAAATCTTAAAAAGAGTGGATACATGTATATGTATAACTGATTCACTTTGCTGTACAGCAGAAAGTAGCACAACATTGTAAAGCAACTATACTCCAATTTAAAAAAAATATTCAAATATGTAGATATACCACAATTAATTGATTTTACTGTTTATGGACACTGGATTATTTCTAGTTTGAGTCAAATAAAGCTGCTATAAGCATTGTTAACCATGAATTTGGGGACACATATGCATGCATTTTTGTTGGGTATATTCCCATGAGTGGAATTGCTCAGGGATAAAGTTAATTTGTAGATTAGGACCCACAAAATGGAGACTGTGCCAGTGGCCCAGCCTACATCACACATTTCAACTTAAGTCAGCCTGCCTTATCCAAAACACCTCCCAAGGAAACATAACATACACCAATCACAATCCTCCAACTCAGCTTTAGCTTATCTTACTTTAGAAAATAGGACGTGCTAGCATTATAAGGAAATCCTCACCTTCTTGCCAATTCTGCCCTGCTTCTGTGTTGCCTCTTCTAATGCTCTATAAAACTGGGTCTTGCCCCAAACCCCTTGGAAAGAGTGCTGCACTGCTTGTGATCCCAATACATGGATTGTTTTCCCTTGAATGAAGAGCATCAAACTCATAACTAAATTTTTGGTAACAAGATGGGACCCACAGAAAGTTGCTGAAGCTTCCAGGGACCGCTCCTAGACACAGGGGTACGTACCTGCCGATTCCTTTTGGTTCACTGTTTCTTGAGCCACACTCTGGGACTTTGGGTAAGCTTTTCTCAGATTACACTGCGCTTGTTTTGTCATCTGAGCTCTTCAAATTTATTTATCATAATACTTCCAGGTAGAAAATTGAGGTGTGAAATACTCCAGATTTTTTAGAGTGAGACTTAGTGGGCCACAGCAGTTGGGTTTGCAGCTGACCTTATCTACAACGTAAGCTCCTTTGGGAGATTCTGAAAGGTCTCAGGAACTGTGCACAGGCAGCCAGAAAGAGTAAGTCTGGTTGAATTAGGGAAGATTATTTCAAAAATAAAATAATGGGTGTCCCTCAATCTAAAGAAAGTAAGATGGCAGAAGTTAGGGAACTCACAAAGCCTTGAGGTAAATTCACTGTATAAACTGCTGGAGGATTTGGGGGAATAAATTAAGACAAGAAATTCAGACTTTGGGGGATATTGACATACCAAAAGCTAGGTAAGCATAAGATGGACTTTTAAAAGCCATTAGGTCTGTCACTATAAAGAAATCTTGTGAAAGGAATAATAGATCTATTGCTAATGGGAATCTCAGAAGCCAAAGCCACAAAACTGGTGTGCATGCCTTGAGCATTTAAAATCTGTTAGAGCACCTGCCACCTAACTAAAACTTCTGAGCTAGGATAAGTTAGTTAGATTGACACCAGATTACCAAACAACCTCAAGAAAACTTCTGTGCAATGAGGTACACTGTAAAACACCACAAAATCTCCATATCTTAGGTGTTAATCTGTTTTCATGAGACCCAAGGCTTAGCTAAAGAAATGGGATCCTCACGTTTCAAAGAATTAAGTGCATCACTCCTGCTTATTTTATGTCTATGAATCATGGTCCTAGAAGCTGTAGGTAGCTACAAAATGTCAAAAGCTCACTAAGACAACCTAGAATTACAATAACCTTTATGGGGAACATTCTAGTTATACAAGATTGTTTATTTAAAAGTACACTTGAAAGCAGGGTTTTCCTATATTACCTTCTGTTTGTCTTGCTTTGTGTCCTGAGAATTGGGCTTGGCTTTCTGCCTGCCTGGGGTGTGCAGCTTCTTGTGTATACAGGTAGCTCAGTCGTCAGGTTGAGGGCCCCAATATATGGCCAGATAGAAATGTGGGTTGCACTCCATTTACAGCTAAAGCTCTACCCACTGCTGCCAGCTCTCAGGGAAATAGACTTAAGTCCTTCTTTATTATGACTGTCTTTCAAAGCAGCTGTGGATCTTGGGTGCATAGTATCTTTGGGGGTTGTTCAGTATTGCCAGGGATGTTTACTCTTTGTTACTCTCAGGAATATAGAAACTAACCCAAATGTTTCTCAAGTTCATATGATTTGTGATAAGTTTCAAGAAAAACATCTAGTTTGTTTGTTGATTTAACTAAAATAGGCATGTCTTTAGAGTTATCAATATTAAATATAATGTAGGTATGCAATTTTATTCTACCTAGGTTAACTAAAAGTTAAATAAAGTCATGTTACCTCTATTACTGAATTTGTCAGCAAGAAAGATAACTTAAAATGATTACTGTTTAATGGCTCATGAAATTTTCATGAGTAATCTAAACATAATTGTTAAGAAAAAGTAAATTAAATAAATGTAAGATAAAAATTTATAAATAAGCCTTCCAACAATTATGCTTTAAGTAAACTCTGTTTACTTTAAGCATAGTTTAAAAAATCTTTTTGGTAACTTGAAAGCTTAAACTTATACTGAGATAAGTTACATAATGGATATTCATTGACTATCTAGATCATTTCCAAATAAGATAAAATACGGAAACATTAATTACTAAACATAGGATTATCTACTTTTGGCTTCCTTTTATAGAGGAACTAAATACATTTGGATTTATTAAACATCCTTTGTGTGACATTAAACAACTTACTCCGAGAAAGAATATACTTCTAAAAATTATAAAATATATTTATAAATTTGCCAATTCAGAGAATACTAGTATAACAGACAGTCCATAATTGCTTACTTCCTAGATTTCATTAGGAATTAAACATTCTGTGGGTTAAGAATTCTAATCAAAATATGAAATTAAAAGTATTTAAAAATAATAATAGTTAAAGGAAACAACTGTGCATGAAAAGTAGAATGACCACTTGTTCCAGAATGAGAAAGAAAAAAAAAAGCCTAGGACAAAACCTGAATGGATATGAAAAGTTGTAGAAATTTTATGGAAAAGGAATTTGAGAAAGGAATTTTATGTGTGGTCAAGCTGGCTAAGATTTCATTTTTTTTTAATAAGTGTTAATATCAAAACTACTTTGATGTAAAATTAGAATTTGGTTTTCTCTCTTTTGAAAACACAAGGTGGTTTCGGATTATTGGTCTGTTCTTGATAAGAGATTGTAAAAAGTTTATTTTACCTCTTGGGCAATCTACCTGTAAAGCAAAGATATGGGGTCTTAACAAAGCAGTAACTGACTCTTTAGTTAGCAATGAAACATCACTAAGGTTAAAAATGGTATAAAACTTTAGAGCTATAATCCACATATATTTGTTTGTTTTTTTTTTACATCTTTATTGAAGCATAATTGCTTTTCAATGGTGTGTTAGTTTCTGCTTTATAACAAAGTGAATCAGTTATACATATACATATGTTTCCATATCTCTTCCCTCTAGTGTCTCCCCCCCTCCCACCCTCCCTATCCCACCCCTCTAGGTGGTCACAAAGCACCTAGCTGATCTCCCTGTGCTATGAGGCTGCTTCCCACTAGCTATCTATTTTACGTTTGGTAGTGTATATATGTCCATGCCACTCTCTCACTTTGTCACAGCTTACCCTTCCCCCTCCCTCCTGAACTCCATTCTCTAGTAGGTCTGTGTCTTTATTCCTGTCTTACCCCTAGGTTCTTCATGACATTTTTTTTTCTTAGATTCCATATATATGTGTTAGCATATGGTATTTGTCTTTCTCTTTCTGACTTACTTCACTCTGTATGACACACTCTAGGTCCATCCACCTCACTACAAAATAACTCAATTTCATTTCTTTTTATGGCTGAGTAATATTCCATTGTATATATGTGCCACATCTTCTCCATCCATTCATCCGATGCTGGACTTAGGTTGCTTCCATCTCCTGGCTATTGTAAATAGAGCTGCAATGAACACTGTGGTACATGTCTCTTTTTGAATTATGGTTTTCTTAGGGTATATGCCCAGTAGTGGGATTGCTGGGTCATATGGTAGTTCTACTTTTAGATTTTTAAGGAACCTCCATACTGTTCTCCATAGTGGCTGTATCAATTTACATTCCCACCGACAGTGCAAAAGGGTTCCCTTTTCTCCACACCTTCTCCAGCATTTATTGTTTCTAGATTTTTTGATGATGGCCATCCTGACTGGTGTGAGATGATATCTCATTGTAGTTTTGATTTGCATTTCTCTAATGATTAATGATGTTGAGCATTCTTTCATGTGTTTGTTGGCAGTCTGTATATCTTCTTTGAAGAAATGTCTATTTAGGTCTTCTCATTTTTGGATTGGGTTGTTTGTTTTTTTGATATGGAGCTGCATGAGCTGGTTATAAATGTTGGAGATTAATCCTTTGTCAGTTGCTTCATATGCAAATATTTTCTCCCATTCTGAGGCTTGTCTTCTGGTCTTGCTTATGGTTTCCTTTGCTGTGCAGAAACTTTGCAGTTTCTTAGGTCCCATTTGTTTGTTTTTATTTCCATTTCTCTGGGAGGTGCGTCAAAAAGGATCTTGCTGTGATTTATGTCATAGAGTGTTCTGCCTATGTTTTCCCCTAAGAGTTTGATAGTTTCTGGCCTTACATTTAGGTCTTTAATCCATTTTGAGCTTATTTTTGTCTATGCTGTTAGCGAGTGATCTAATCTCATACTTTTACATGTACCTGTCCAGTTTTCCCAGCACCACTTATTGAAGAGGCTGTCCTTTCTCCACTGTATATTCCTGCCTCCTTTATCAAAGATAAGGTGACCATATGTGCGTGGGTTTATCTCTGGGCTTTCTATCCTGTTCCATTGATCTATATTTCTGGTTTTTTGCCAGTACCATACTGTCTTGCTTACTGTAGCTTTGTAGTATAGTCTGAAGTCAGGGAGCTTGATTCCTCCAGCTCTGTTTTTTGTTCCCAAGATTGCTTTTGCTATTCGGGCCCTTTTGTGTTTCCATACAAATTGTGAAATTTTTTGTTCTAATTCTGTGAAAAATGCCAGTGATAGTTCCATAGGGATTGCATTGAATCTGTAGATTGTTTAGGGTAGTAGAGTCATTTTCACCATGTTGATTCTTACAATCCAAGAACATGGTATATCTCTCCATCTATTTGTATCATCCTTAATTTCTTTCATCAGTGTCTTATAATTTTCTGCATACAGGTCTTTTGTCTCCTTAGGTAGGTTTATTCCTAGATATTATATTCTTTTTCTTGCAATGGTAAATTGGAGTGTTTTCTTGATTTCACTTTCAGACTTTTCATCATTAGTGTATAGGAATGCCAGAGATTTCTGTGCATGAATTTTGTATCCTGCTACTTTACCAAATTCATTGATTAGCTCTAGTAGTTTTCTGGTAGCATCTTTAGGATTCTCTATGTATAGTATCATGTCATCTGCAAACAGTGACAGCTTTACTTCTTTTCCGATTTGGATTCCTTTTATTTCCTTTTCTTCTCTGATTGCTGTGGCTAAAACTATGTTGAATAAGAGTGGTGAGAGTGGGCAACCTTGTCTTGCTCCTGATCTTAGTGGAAATGCTTTCCGTTTTTCACCATTGAGGACAATGTTGACTGTGGGTTTGTCATATATGGCCTTTATTATGTTGATGAAAGTTCCCTCTATGCCTACTTTCTGCAGGGTGTTTATCATAAATGGGTGTTGAATTTTGTCAAAAGCTTTCTCTGCATCTATTGAGATGACCATATCGTTTTTCTCCTTCAATTTGTTAATATGTATGGTGTATCACATTGATTCATTTGCGTATATTGAAGAATCCTTGCATTCCTGGAGTAAACCCCACTTGATCATGGTGTATGATCCTCTTAATGTGCTGTTGGATTCTGTTTGCTAGTATTTTGTTGAGGATTTTTGCATCTATGTTCATCAGTGATATTGGCCTGTAGTTGTCTTTCTTTGTGACATCCTTGTCTGGTTTTGGTATCAAGGTGATGGTGGCCTCGTAGAATGAGTTTGGGAGTGTTCCTCTCTCTGCTATATTTTGGAAGAGTTTGAGAAGGATAGGTGTTAGCTCTTCTCTAAATGTTTGATAGAATTTGCCTGTGAAGCCATCTGTTCCTGGGCTTTTGTTTGCTGGAAGGTTTTTAATCACAGTTTCAATTTCAGTGCTTGTGATTGGCCTGTTCATATTTTCTTCCTGATTCAGTCTTGGCAGCTTGTGTACTTCTAAGAATTTGTCCATTTCTTCCAGGTTGTCCATTTTATTGGCATAGAGTTGCTTGTAGTAATATCTCATGATCTTTTGTATTTCTGCAGTGTCAGTTGTTACTTCTCCTTTTTCATTTCTAATTCTATTGATTTGAGTCTTCTCCCTTTTTTTCTTGATGAGTCTGGCTAATGGTTTATCAATTCTGTTTATCTTCTCAAAGAACCAGCTTTTAGTTTTATTGATCTTTGCTATCATTTCTTTTTCATTTATTTCTGATCTCATCTTTATGATTTCTTTCCTTCTGCTAACTTTGGGGGATTTTGTTCCTTTTCCTCTAATTGCTTTAGGTGCAAGGTTAGTTTTTTTTATTCGAGATGTTTCCTGTTTCTTAAGGTAGGATTGTATTGCTATAAACTTCCCTCTTAGAACTGCTTTTGCTGCATCCCATAGATTTTGGGTCGTCGTGTCTCCATTGTCATTTGTTTCTAGGTATTTTTTGATTTCCTCTTTGTTTTCTTCAGTGATTAACAGAGAATAACTTCATTATTAAGTAGTGTATTGTTTAGCCTCCATGTGTTTGTATTTTTTACAGATCTTTTCCTGTAATTGATATCTAGTCTCATAGCATTGTGGTCAAAAAAGATACTTGATACAATTTCAATCTTCTTAAATTTACCAAGGCTTGATTTGTGACCCAAGATATGATCTATCCTGGAGAATGTTCCATGAGCACTTGAGACAAATGTGTATTCTGTTGTTTTTGGATAGAATGTCCTATAAATATCAATTAAGTCCATCTTGTTTAATGTATCATTTAAAGCTTGTGTTTCCTTATTTATTTTCATTTTGGATGATCTGTCCATTGGTGATAGTGGGGTCTTAAAGTCCCCTACTATGAATGTGTTACTGTTGATTTCCACTTTTATGGCTGTTAATATTTGCCTTATGTATTGAGGTGCTCCTGTGTTAGGTGCATGAATATGTACAATTGTTATATCTTCTTCTTGGATCGATCCCTTGATCATTATGTAGTGTCCTTCTCTCTCTCTTCTAATAGTCTTTATTTTAAAGTCTATTTTGTCTGATATGAGAATTGCTACTCCAGCTTTCTTTTGATTTCCATTTGCATGGAATATCTTTTTCCATCCCCTCACTTTCATTCTGTATGTGTCTCTAGGTCTGAAGTGGGTCTCTTGTAGACAGCATATATATGGGTCTTGTTTTTGTATCCATTCAGCCAGTCTGTGCCTTTTGTTGGGAGCATTTAATCCATTTACATTAATCCACTTAGATTTCAATTAAAACTTATTGAACTTCTAATAGCCTCAGTACGTATGTTCTTACTTAAAGTGGCATACCAGGGGAAGTAAAAATATATCTCAGTTATAAATCCTGCCTGTGGAAGAAGTAATTCAAAACTGGAATATAATAAGAGAAAGTAATATCTAATTTGACTGATGTCAAAGGATCTGAAAAGAGTTTTGCTCTCAAGATGCATGGACTATTCTCTCAGAATCCTGATTTTAAAAAGTAACCTCTAAAAGAGGCAAAAACCTCACATTCCCTGATGTGACATACATCCATACATAAGTGCATGCATTCATACACATGTATATATAAAATATTAGAGACATGAGAAAATATAAGAAGTGAGCAAAGTACAAAAAAATATGTAGTATACACACACAACCTTGGATTCCAAATGTATAATGGTAGAATGAATAAAATTAGACAATGAAATCAGACACTTTCTGGATTGGACCAACTATGACTTGGCAATTTACTTGATGTGCAAGGACCAATTCTTGAAAATACTTTCCCATTCTTGATGAATTGCTTTGTTTGTCAAAAATTAATTGATCATATATATGATCATATATTAATTGATTAATAATAATTAATAACAATAAAATAAATAGTAAAATAAAAATAAATAAAATAATATAATTAATTAATCATAATTAATTAATTGATCATATATATACATGATCATATATATATGTGTGTGTGTCGAATTCTGGAGTCCATGATGTTCTATCAATATATTTATTTATTCTAACATGAATACCACACTCTCTTGACCTCTGCAGCTCATTTACAGCCTTGAAATCAGGTAGTGTGCATCTCCAATCTTATTTTTTTTCTGAGTAATGTATTTTCTACCTGTTTTCTTTTTGATTCCTTCTGTTCATTCTTGCTGGGGATTAATTTTGTTAATATTTAACAATCAATTTTGAATTTGTTAATTTTATTATTTTTTTGCTTTTTCTTTCATTGATTTCTCTCCTTTTTTTCCCCACTTAATATGTCCTTTCTCCTGCTTATTTTGGGTTTAATTTCTGTTTCATTTTCCAGTATCTTAACATCAAAACTTAGATTTAACTTAGGTTAGAATTATATTACATCCGGATTGGAAAAACTCTATGCTTACTTCCAGTAGCACCTGGATATCTGTCTTTGGCTTGGTCAAGAAAAGTTCTGTGGATTAACTAACCAACTAATAAATTATAATGTGCTGAGTAAAGTCCATAACTTTTCTGTTGACATTCCTGGTCAGTTTGTTTGATGAGGACTTTCCCTCTGTCTAACTGGTTTGTCAACCTGGCTTGACTACATGACCAGAGAGACATTAAAAAAACATATATTTCTCATCTTCTCTCTGAGAAAGTCTACATTGAGCTCTTCCCAAATCAATATTCATCAGAACAAATTTTGGCAGTTTAATCTTGAGATAAAATGCCCTTAACATATGATAATGAATAATAAGATTTTAAGGGCACAGTATGTTGCTGTATCTCATATGTTCAGTAGAGATACAGATCCTCGCCCTCCTTGTAATTTTTATTTTGTTAATTTTAGTTCTCTTCACTTTTATTGAGAAGAGATCTTTATAATGTCTTGCATACACCACATGCTTTAAAGAAATCTGGGTTTGACCATCCTAGCAGTATTTTTGAAATTTGTATTTTTCAATAGATTTCTTATCTCAAGATAATCTACAGGATTTAAATATGCTAAGATTTGATTCTAAACATTTTTTCAAGAGTAAGAAATTCTATGAATAAATTTAATTATTGTCTCTTAAATCTTATTATAAACTAACCTCCTGTCTTGTAAAGTATATCAATTCCAAAACTGGTCTGGGATACTTTTATACCAGAAAACTATTATATGAATAGTAAAATGTGTGTGAATTAATTAGATTACAAAAATTGTACAAATTAAAAATATTTTAACTATTCTTATCACAGTGATGAAGGTACTCTAAGCTTTCAATAAAGTATACTTTTATTCTGTTTTTTTGGTAGATCTGTGGGCTAAAAGAAGTTGATGAAGACAGGCTTCCACTATATTTCAGCTTTAAACCTTTGAGATTTGCTCTTCCCTCTGAGTCTCAAGACCAGGTAAGACAATGAGCAATGCTTCATTCTAATCTCAAAGGAGAAATAGTTGCTATTTCTAGTGTTGACTTCATGTACAGTCCTTTGAAGTCTTTACAGGCGCCCTTCCAAGGACCTGGCCTTCAGACCAAAAGATTAAAGGGAAAAAATATAAAAGCAAAGAAGCCCCCTTTTCCCCTAGATTTTGTGGAAATGGCATTTCCTGTTTGAGGCCAAACTGCATCTTCTTTTTTTCAATTTTTTTTGTTGTTATTTTGTTTGTACAAACTGATTTAAGAACTATTTATGTATGGCTTTCGTTTTGCCAGAGACATGCTTTACACTAGGGATACAATAGTACATAAGCATGATTGTTAATTTTACTCTTCAAGGGTATGGGGATTACTGTTTGAGAAATTATATGTAGTCATGTTTAAACACATAGTCTTGTGATACAACAGAAGCAGATTTGAGTCTCAAGTTTATCTTGGATTTATTAACTTATTACCTGTCTAATGCTTAAAGTGTTAAGCACTTACATATTGGAGCATCAGTTTTCTCTATTTTAAAAGGAGATAATAATACTTCTATTAAAAGATTACATTGGCAGTTTGATAATGTAATGTAGAAAAGTTCAAGAAAGTGTAGAATGCTTGGCATATAAGTGATCAGTAAGAGGAAGAACTTTAAATACATTGTTCTTCTTCATTACCACTGTCATCATCACCATGACTATTAGTGTCTCAATTTTGTAGTATATGTAATTCATCTGTAATAGTTATTTTAGAATTGGGGCTTAGTATTAGATGTGAGATATATGTTACTAGTATTGTAACAGTTTGGTTACCTTAGCAGAAAATAATACATTGAAATATTGATTGTTCACCTTTCAGTGTTATAGCAAGATATATATCTGATGAGATCAGCTGAATATTTTCTACAGAAAAATATAAAAGATGTAGTCAAATAATACAAAAGTGATTATGATTACTTTTGTTTTTTGTCTTTACATTTGGTCTATGGTAAATTTTAAGACTTTCATCTCTCTTCTTTTTTTGTGTCTCACCTTAGGTTATTTTCCTACTTGTTAATAGGTTAAAGCTGAGGGATACTGAGAGAATAAACTAAATGAATATCAAGATCTCTGATCTGAAAAGTCCTAAGTCAGAAGGTCACATATGTCCTATTAGCACATATTAACACATGCTTTTATCTTCAGCACTTAAATAGCATTGTCCTCAGGTAAATTACAATTTATTTATAGGAAACACAGCAGAATGAATTGTACAAGCTGTTAGCTGTTGAAGGAAGTGACTTTGTCTTTCTTTTCCACTGTTGTATACTTAAACTTCACATTCTTGATCACACGCTTGTTAGCACTATTTGGACCTTATATGTAAAGTCAGGCTTCCATCATTCCTGCCTGCTTTCCTTAAACCATTTTAATTAACATTTTTTAAAAGTAATACATTGCACATATATTTCAGAACTATTATGTTTTTTATTGTGGCATACTTTATATACTGTGAAATGCTCAAGTATTAAGAATATCATTTAATTAAATTTGATGACTAAATATCAAGACCCAGAACACTTTCACAACCCATGTGTCCCTTTCCAGTCAAGCCAGACAAGAGCACTACCAGGAAGAAATCCTTGAATTAATTCCTATCACCATAGTTTAGCTTTGTCTCTTCCATAATTCCATGTAAATGGAATCATACAATGTGTATTCTCTTTTACTCCCAGCCTCATTTGCTTTCAATAATATTTGTGAGATTACTGATATTGTTATAGTATCAGTAGCTCAGTCTTTCTAGTTCTGAGTAGCATTCTCCTGTATTAATATAGCATAATCTGTATACCCATTTTCCTTATGGTAGAAACCTAGATTGTTTCCAGTCTTCTGGCTTTTATGAATAAACCTATATTGAGCATTCCTTAAAAAGCTTTTTGTATACATAGGTTTTCATTCTCTTGGATAAACATCTAAGAGTAGAATTGTTTAGCTTTTTAAGAAACTAGAGAATAGTTCCAGTATATAGGTAGCATTTTGTGTTCCCACCACCATTATGGGAGAGTTCTTGATGCTCCACATCCTTTATATATGGTGTTGTCAATTGTTCTAATTTATCTATTTTGGTGTGTATCTAGCGGCTCTCATCCTGAATTAATTTGCCTTTTTATGACGACCATGAGGTTGAGTTTGGACTACTGAGGTTGAGTTTAAATCTTACACATCCTTATGGATTTTTTCTACTGTTTTATTTATTATTGAAAAGTGTCTGCTAATGTCTTCAGTTATGATTGGGAGATTTGTGTCTAGTTCCCTTTAGTTTTAGCAAGTTTTCTCCTGTATTTGAGAACTTGGTTCATACACATTTTGAATTACGTTTTCTTGATTAACTCACCATTCCTTTACTGGAAAATGACCTTTTTTTTTTTTTTAATCTCTGGTAACACACTTTATCTTGGTCTTTATTTTGTGTATTAGTGAGTCACATTAGCTTTATGTTGCTTAGAGTTTGTATGGCAATTTTTTTCCCATCCTTTACTTTCAGCTTATTTATGTCTTTATGTTTAGGTTTCCATCTGTTAAACATATAGTTCATCTTGATTTTTATGTATTGTGAACTCTTTATCTTTTAATTTGGGTCTTTGATTCATTTAACTGTTGATATGTTTGGATTTTAAGTCTTGGTATTTGATTTCTATACTTTCCATATTCTCTTGTTTCTTCTGTTTCTAATTTCCTGTCTTATTTGTTGGTAAATCACTTATAGCATTCCTTTTCATCTTCTCTACTAAATTTTAAACTATGCTTTCTTGTCTTATCTTTTATTGGTTTCTTTGGGTAGTACAAAATGAAGTCTTAAGTTATCACAGTCTATATCCAAACCTACTCTCTTAATTCACAAAATATTTAAGAACTTCATGATAATGTACTTCCAATTTATAGACTTCATGACAGTGTATGTACCACCCTCCTGCCCTTTATGTTTTTATTTTTATGTATTTTTGTTTTAGAAAAGCTATACAAATGGTATATTATTATTTTTACTTTAAACAGTGTATAGTCTCTCAGGAGACTAATGTCATCCTTCAGATTTCAACACTCTGATGGATTCAAATATACCATTTTGTACATTATCTACTTTGCTCTTACCAGTAGGTTAGAAGCAACAATGTCTTGTAACTTTTTACAAGTGGAATTTCTTAAAGATAATATTTAATGACTGGCCTTTATTTTAAGGATATATTTGTGTATATATGTGTATATATATGTGTGTGTGTATATATATATATATATATGTATATATATATTGCACCCATACGCTGGATGAGGCACTGTGCTAAGGATAAAGATACAAAAGTAAGATACTACCCAAAGCAATCTACAGATTCAATGCAATCCCTATTAAGATACCAATGGCATTTTTCACAGAACTAGAACAAAATATTTCACAGTTTGTATGAAAACACAAAAGACACTGAATAGCCAAAACAATCTTGAGAAAGAAAAACGGAGCCTGAGGAATCAGGCTCCCAGACTTCAGACTATACTACAAAGCTACAGTAATCAAGATAATATGGTACTGGCACAAAAACAGAAATATAGATCAATGGAACAGGATAGAAAGCCCAGAGATAAACCCATGCAAATATGGTTACCTTATCTTTGATAAAGAAGGCAAGAATATACAATGGAGAAGAGAGCTTCCTCAATAAGTGGTGCTGGGAAAACTGGACAGCTACATGTAAAAGAATGAAATTAGAACACTCCCTAACACCATACACAAAAATAAACTCAAAATTGATTAAAGAACTAAATATAAGGCCAGACACTATAAAACTCTTAGAGGAAGACATAGGCAGAACACTCTATGACATAAATCACAGCAAGATCCTTTTTGACCCACCTCCTAGAGAAATGGAAATAAAAACAAAAATAAAGAAATGGGACCTAATGAAACGTAAAAGCTTTTGCACAGCAAAGGAAACCATAAACAAGACAAAAAGACAACCCTCAGAATGGGAGAAAATATTTGCCAATGAAGCAACTGACAAAGGATTAATCTCCAAAACTTACAAGCCACTCATGCAGCTCAATATCAAAAAAATAAACAACCTAATCCAAAAATGGGCAGAAGACCTAAATAGACATTTCTCCAAAGAAGATATACAGATTGCCAACAAACACAGCCATTGATGTCACTAGGGCACTTTTCTGCCCAATTTCTGTTTTTTTTTTTAAATTTTTATATAAATGGACATTTCCCTAACATCTCTGATTATGGCAAAGATGATTTGTTGTATTGAGCTAAAAAAAAATTCTTTAGGTCTCTTTAACTTCTTGCTTCACATATTGGCCTGCAATACTTTACACTTAAAAAAAAAAATCCTGAATATAATTGTTCTCAAATATAGTCCACACGATGTAGAAATAACAATTGTTCCATCTCCATCACACGTCATTCATTAATTAACTGCAGAGCCACCATTATGTGTCTGCTTGCTGAATATTCTCTCCTACACCCCACCCCCCGAATTTCCCTGTGACTGAATAAGGCTTTTAGTGCATAGTGAGGGCCTTTATTGAAATAAAACCATAAAAATTAAATGAACATAGATAGTTAGCAACAGAAAAATCGCATACCAAATGGGGCTAAATAATGTTTTTCTTTAGGTAAATATTTACTTTTTCTCTGAATTTAATTTATTACTATTTTACCTGAAAATTTTGGTATAATTTATAGTTGAAAATAATACATTCTCTCCTAATACCAGGGAGACCACATCTTTAATAATATCTTCAATATAATTTTTCAAGGAAGGCCCTTAGACACTCCTAAAGTTTTTGTTCATTTACCATCATTTAGAATATCTAAATTCTATTTTCATAAAAGTCATGCATTTTAACATTCAAATTCATATATTTAAACATTCAAATTACAATTGTTTATTCAACAATGTGGAATGAGGTTTGGTTAACAAACATTTCGTCGTATCCATCATGGTACAGGCCTGTTCAAAACTACTGAGACATATACAGCAGTACTTTGTGCTCTACAGTAAGGGAGTTTACAAACTCTACACATTTGAGAGAGATTTTAGGAAAGATTCCTGGGAGCACGTGACATCTGTGTCTACAGATAAGTTAAATAAATAGCTGTTTTACCCCCAAATTGTCTCATCTGAAGCTTCCAAAATATTCTGCATGTCTGAAATACCCATGAGATTTAGAGCCAACAGTTAACACATAAAGGGAACTTTAAAATATAATTCATGTGTCAAGGCAAGATACCTGAATATTAAAATCTAGATCATCTTTCTATCTTCTCCTAACATAGTAGAGAATTCTGATTGAGTTCTACCCCTTCAGCTCTAACCAAGTGCATATATAAGAAACAGTTCTCTAAGGAGCATGTCTCTAAGTGTTATCCAAGAGTTCATTAGGATAGCTTTCATTATTTTGCTCAGCGATTTTTACAGAGAGAGTAGAGAGACTGGATATAAATTTTTCTGCAAGATAAGTGTCAGGAAAAAAAAGAAGCTAATATCTTCTGGTGAACAAAGTTTTTTTTTCTTTCCACTGAAAACTGAGAGTTATATAATTCATTACATTTCTCTCTCAGTGTATGATACTCGAAAATGTCAGCCTGTGATCAAAAAATAAAGTTTTTTCCTCTCCCTTTACTACATTACTTTTGTCCTTACTTTGTTCTCAAAAAATTATTTCTTGGTCTTCTCTCATCATGGTTTTATTAGAATCTTCCAGAAATTCATATTTTAGTAAGGATCATAGAAATAAATATAAATAATAACATGCATTTATAGATGTAAATGTACATATGTATATAATTGTTTATATTTAGTTAAAAATATATGATCCATTTCCTACTTTTACAAAGCAATTTATATGTTTTCTCCTTACTTTATACATTTTTAAATAAACCTACATCTTTGGTTCAAAGCCTTAACAGTTACTAAAGAAAATTCAGATGAAGAATAGTGAGACTAAAGTTTGAATGCAGGAAAAAAAAAAAAAAAGAATAGAAAAGAGCTTTTAAAAATTTGATTCATCCCTATCCCCACCTAATCCCTAGAAGAAAGGAAACACATCATAGTAGTATTTGAGAATAGCACTGCTCTCTCTTAGTTCTGTGATATTAGAAACTTTGCAGCTACACTGTGAGAAGATGCAAACTGCTCAGACTTTTGCCATCTTCCATAAAAGGTTAACTCTATCATTTTGAGAAATGTTAACAAAATAACATCCATTTTGCTTACTTTCTGCTTTTGGGAAAAGGTCAGCTTTCCTAGAAATACTATTTATTATTTAGCACTCAATTTCTTTCTATTTAATGATCCTATTAAAAACATTTCAATTTAATTAGAAAAAAGGATGATTAGAAATATAATAGAAGCCTAAAATGAAGCAGACACCATCTCTCTCTCTCTCTCTGTCTCTATCTCACACACACACAGATACAAACAAATTATTTTGGACATAACATGTTACTTTTCAAATGTGAGGACATTACAAAAATTTGCATTGACGTGGGAGTTGGGCAGTAAAACATATCATACTGTCAATTCATAATTAATAAGAGGTAGTAAGAATTTTTACATCCCTTTCACGGAGAGATGAGCTACCAAGGCAAAATTTAGAATGTTTGGACTAATATAGGTAATTCAGATTCTGGCTATTTCCATGCTTTACCACGTTGTAGTTAAATGTACCTAAGAAACATTTCCAAAGGTCAGAAGATGAAGAGTAAAATAAGATTATCTATTCTTATTTATATAATTTATGATACATAGTTATGTGTGCTTGTAAGATTATTTATGTTTAATGGTTATATGGATCCTGGAATTCTCTAAGTCGCGTGCTTCTAAGGTCTTTTAGAAAGGAATTTTATCCACTTTAGAGGCTAATTTTGTGTTTCAATATTTTTGCAGCTAATTATTGATAAGAGGAATTCTGTTGATAAATATTTAAAGGTATAGCTAATGCTTTTGAAAGTAAGTTTTGTTTTCTTATATTCGGAAAATTTTGCTGGAGTTAGGAGAGAGCTTTATGTGTTTTCCTTCATTTTTTAAATGTGGGCCAGACAGAGCTGAACCCCTTAGAGATTTATGAGGATGTCAAAATAGACCCCTCAGAGTGAAATTCTACTGCTGCTCCTACATTTTACAGAGCATGCTAGCACTGATCCTCTGAACACTGTACATTTAACTCAGAGGTCCTCAGCTGATATGGTGGAGAGGGACAGAGAAAAGAAATACCAGAATCAATTTGTGCTCTTTAAAATCTTTTTCCAGAGCCCCACACATGCTAATTCTGAATTTCCGGGTACATGGATCTATAATGAGGATGAATTAAGGTGTGAGAGCTTATTGTCATGGTCTACAGTAAGGACTGACAAATTTTCTATCAAGGGTCACATAGTAAATACTCTAATCTGCGAGGGACTTATGATCTCTGTTGCAAATCCTCATCCCTGCTAATATTATAACACAAACACATTAGTAAGCAGCCCTTAAATGAATGAGCAGTGTGACCATGGTTGTTGGAATGATGTCCTATTTATCTTTCCTATCTCCAGCTGGCAGTATCTGATAACTGGTATGGGTTTAATAGAAATGGTGTGGATTGACAAAACCACAATGAGATATTACCTCACACCTGTCAGAATGGCTATTATCAAAAAGTCTACAAATAACAAATGTTGTCAGGGATGTGGAGAAAAGGGAACCCTTGCGCATTCTTGGTGGGAATGTAAATTGGTACAGCCATTATTGAAAGTAGTATGGAGATTCCTCAAAAAACTAAATATAGAACTACCATATGATCCAGCAGTTCCACTCCTGGGTATATATATAAAGAAAACAAAAACAGTAATTCGAAAAGGTTCATGAATCCCATGTGTATAGCAGCATTATTTACAATAGCCAAGATATTGAGGCAACCTAAGTGTCCTCCAACCTATAAATTATGCACTCATCTACTTATCATTAATGTTATTTTAAATCTGGCGATGTTCATGTCTGTTCTGTAATGTACTCATTCTGCATTTGAGTCCTCTTCAATACTTAGCAATCTATTTCCAGCTTTTAAAAAATTCAGTGATAACTTTTACAGTTAATGCATTTAAAATGTGCATTATATAATACTGTACATATTAAATAAATATCCATTTAATTAGTTACTAATTTTATATCTATACCAAAAACTATGGCTTTATGGAATTGACTTCAGCGAAACATAGAAAATAAACGTGCCCCATTAACAGCCCCATAGTCTTACAACAATACATGGATTAACAACAATGGAAGAGTTACAGTGAAGTATTTTTTGGCAGCTGTATAGTAACCAGCTCAGTGATGTGTACCTATTTATTATCTTTAGGACTTCTGCTTCATGGTTGCCATACAGAGGATGGTATCGACCCCATCCTTTACCCAAAATTAACTTGGAGGTTGAGATGAACGTTGTAGCACATGCACCAAGAGCTTATGAAGATATTTTTTTTTTGATTTACAGTGTTTCAAGCGTACAGCAAAATGATTTAGTTATCCATATTATATATATATATTTTCTAGATACTTTTCCATTATAGTTATCACATGATATTGGATATAGTTCCCTGAGATGTGCAGTAGCTTCTTGTTGGGTATCTATTTTATATATAGTAATATGTATCTATTCATCCCAAACTCCTAACTTATTCCTCCCCCCTACCTTTCAGTTTTGGTAAGCATAAATTTATTTTCTATGTCTGTGAGTCTGTTTATTTTGTAAATAAGTTCATTTGTATCATTTTTTTCTTTAGATTCCACATCTAAGTGATATCATGATTTCTTATGCATATATTGAGGTTTTCTGATAGAGTAGGGAAGGCATCCAAGCTAGTGCAAAAAGGAGCAAGTGGCATGTGTGTGCCTGTGTTTGTATGTGTGTGTGAGTGTGAGATAGAGGGTGGGGCCAAGGTCAGGTTTGCCTGGTGCACTGGTCAGGTTTGCCTGGTCTGACCTTCCCTGTTGGTGTCAAGGGAGTGCACATCTGGAATTTCTTTTCAGCTTGCCCAGATACGTGGCAAAGGAGGATGGTGGGACTTGAAAGTTGTCAATAGTTAAATATCAAAAATTAAGTGAGACTCTCTTTCAAACTTGATGGTTAAATTTGACCTTGTTTGAGTACAGGAGACTTGCAGCTGAGACTAGTAAGGGAGGTTAAAGTTCTATTGCATGCCTTGTGCAAGTGTTGAGTATTCTACACTTTGTGATGTGAAATATGTGCCTTGGTCACTATCATTGATGACTTGAACAATGAAGAGGATATAGAGCGTCTTGTTGATGCCTTGTATTATTATTGCTTTAGAATGTGCAGAGTTGGGTTTGACCTTGATATATATGTGTGTGTGTGTGTGTGTGTGTGTGTTTTGTGGTACGCGGGCCTCTCACTGTTGTGGCCTCTCCCGTTGCGGAGCACAGGCTCCGGACGCGCAGGCTCAGTGGCCATGGGTCACGGGCCCAGCCGCTCCGCGGCATGTGGGATCTTCCCGGACCGGGGCACGGTCCCGCGTCCCCTGAATCGGCAGGCAGATTCTCAACCACTGCGCCACCAGGGAAGCCCTGTGTGTATGTATTTAGGGCAGATACAGTTAGCCCTAAATTAAGGCTAACTTGTTAACAAGAAATTAACAGAATTCTTTACCTCAAAGGAGCAACTTAAAGAAGTTTTATAGGTGGACCAGATTGTACACCATTGTCAATGGCCCAAGAGTCTGCAAAAATATGCTGATGGGGTCCATTGATGGTCAGTGAATCCTCTAGTGCTAAGGTGACTGCCTGAAATCCAGCCAGTTTTGCTGACTCTTGGGTCATTGGATTAAATCTATAAAAGTAGGTTGGTAGGGTGAGCAAATAGGGCACAAAGCAGCACAACTCCAAGTACATGCTTGCAAACAGGCAGCAACAGAGCAAAAACACAAGATAGTCAATAGGCAGCAGCTCAAAGTACAAGCATGCCAACCGACAGGAGCCATATGGCCAGCCAAAGCAAGAGAAGAAAGACCACTAGTGGTGGTCATCTTCTAAGACACTCTGCTTGCTGTGCATACAGCTTTGCGGTTGCCTATAGAGGGTAGGATCAACCCTTTCCCACCCAAAATTGGTTCAGATGCTAAGATGGATAATATTACACATTCACCAAGAGTGTATGAAGAGATTCATTGCTCATATATTGAGACTTTGTGAGTAGAGGAGGGCAGAAACACAAGTATTGTGAAAAAATGTCTTAGAAAGGAGTGACTTTATTTTTTATTGTTTTTAGAGGCTGAGACTAGCATAGGGTTACTGCATGCAGGCTGGCTTTTCTTCAAGGTAGGGGATAATCCAGGCTTTCTATAGCTCACCCAGATATCATGAAAGAAGAAAAGGAGCATAGTAGGGCTTGAGACATATCCCGGTCAAACATCAAAAAAGGAGTCAGATTCCATTTAATTCCCTACTCTTTAAAAATGGTTCACACAGCTACATACTGGAAACAGTTCAATATCATTCTAATATATGCATGGAAATAACAACCTTACCGATAACTAACAGCCTTAATTACGGCTGCAAAATCTCTTTTGCCATGTAAGATAGTAATAATCACAAGTGCAATATGTCATCACATTCATAGTCCCAATTTTAATTTAATCATAATATGCATTAAACTATAGGCAACTATAGTTGCAAATGGCACAAAAGCATAGCAGCATGACATTGAATAATTAGCCAATTCAATCACAAAAATAATCAAGTTTGAAGTTCATATAAGTTGACTAGGAAGTTGTATCAATATTATCAAACATACCAAGGATCTTAATGACTAGGGTGACTTTCTCAGAAGTTTATGTTGTTGTCTTTTTTTGTAATAATACTAAAAGGTTTGGAGTTGATAATTTCTATGACTGTTTTTATAGCTTTGTGTCCTTCATTCCAAGTATTTCCCTATAGGTTATGGCGTTGACTAACTTGACTCCCTTGTATTTGACTCTAACCACCTGTGCAAATTTAAGATTCTGTTCTTTTTTTTTCTGAAAGTGTCTGATATATTAAATATTTCAATCTAAAAGAAAAAATTTTGAAAATTCTTTGACAGTCTTCTCATTGACAGTTGAGATATATGTTTGCCTCTCTTGATTCTGGGCCTCTGTGACTGCATAACCAATAGAATATTGCAGAATTGATACTGTTTCAATTTCTGAGTATCTTCCATTTCTGGTATCTAGGTCTATTAACGCTTGGAGCTATTAGCCACGACCTTAAAAACTGACCCCCATGGTGACCTATCCATCTTCCTGATAACAGATTTATGGCTAAAATAAGTGTTTGCTGTTCTTTTAAGCCACCGTACGTTGGGTTTGTTAGGAAACAATTGATAACTGAAACAGAGTTTGGTACTTAAAATAAGTATGCTACCATAACAAAATTCTATAACATTCGCTTCAGGCTATTTGTTTTGTTCCTAGTTTGGGGCGATTAAGAATAAAGCTGTGTAGTAGGCAGGATTCTAAAATGCCTTTCCCCACCCCAGTTTTTCCACTCTAATCCCGAGGATTATGCATATGATGATATTTCATGGCCAGGATTATGTAAGATTACATGATAAGTGGAAATTTGCAGATGTAATTAAGGTTACTAATCGGTTGACCTTGAGTTAACTAAATCAGAGATTATCTGCTTGGACCAAATATAATCACATGATCCTTTTAAAGCAGAAATATTTTTCCATCTAGTAACAGAAGATAAAGTCAGAGACATTTAAAGAAGAATCTGACACACTTGAAATGGAAAGAACCACGTGCAAAGACCAAAGAGTAGACTCTCGGAGCTGAGTGAAGTGCCTGGATAATATCCAGCAAGGAAATTTGGAGGGGGGGTGTGTGTCTCTGTCCTATAGCTGCACAGAACTGAAATCTATCTACAACCTGAGTGAAATTGATAGTGTAGTCTTTTCCAGATACTCCATAAAGTAAAGTAACCTGGCCAAGACCTTGATCTCAGCCTTGAGAAACATTGAGAGAACCCAGCCATGCTTACTCATACTTCTGATCTATAGAACTATAATAATTGGAAGATGTTTAAAACTACTCAGTTTTTGGTAATTTGTTGCACAGTGATAGAAAAGTAACACAAGCTTCATGTACATTCTTGGGCATGCCTTTTTTGTAAACATATGTTTTCTTTTCTCTTGGGTAAATACCTGGTAGTGGAATTGCCAGGATATTGAGTAGGACTACGTCTTACTTCATTAGACAGTACCTGTGCAAATGTTTCCCAAAGTGATTGTATCATTTTATATTTCCTACATAAATGTGAAAATAAGAGCTGCATTTTTCACCTCCTTGATAAAACTTTAAGTCATTTTGGCTGTTAAAGCAAAATTATCTTATTCTGACTTTAATTTGAATTTCTCCAATGACTCATTATGTTAAACATCTTTGCATGTGTTTATTGGCTATTCATTCTTTTGTAAATATATGTTCAAAATATTTTGCCCATTTTCAGTTGAGTTGTGTGTCTTTATAACCATTTGGTAGGTATATTTTCATACCCCTTTTGCTTCAAATGGCTTCAAATCTACAAGGTCATATTTTTACTCAAAATCATGCTTGGTGCATAAGATGTTATCGTTTAACATCTTTAAGTGATCGGTATTATTTCAATTAGTTATTTTCATGTTTCTAATTAAATGTAACCTTTTCAAAATAGAAAATTATTACTGAGATAATATTCTCTGAATCTCATTAAACTCAAATTAGTTTGCAAAAAACTCACAATTTTAAGATCACAGTAATATATCAATAAAGCAATACAGTATAGTTTCAATTTTCCTTGAGGTCAGACTCCCTGTTTTCATACAAAGTGTTAAATAATGAGGACTAAGGAATTTTTTGCTTCATTCTTATCCTTCCCACGATAATTCACCTCAAATCATACTAGTTGTTCGATTTATGTTCTCCATCCCCCCAAAAGTTCTAACTTCCAATATGAAAGGGACTAAAGATGATCATTTGAGAAGCACTTAATCGATGTTAACATCCTACATGTCAGGTTCATGGGCATATATTCAGAACTGCTGGGTTAAAGATTTAAACTCTGACTACATCTCCTGAAAATATTTCAGTCTGCATTGGATAGTCTATGTTAACTTGCCTTGACCATTTTGGATAGGAGAAGCTAGAGAACTATGCTTCAGACTAATGTACCCTTGCCTAAGATATCCTAAATACCTTGCCCTGCATGCAATTGTTTTCATTGCAGTTGATTTGTAAGATTAATCTATTGCTGTTGTTCTTTGTTTCTTTTTTGTCTTTCTCTCTTTTTCTGCCTTGTTTTAATTGAGCATTTTATAAATGATTCTTTTTCCTAATCTAAATTGGCATATCAATTATATATTTAAATTAGTGCATTTTGGCTTGTCTACATCTGTGTTCTAGTAGAGCAGCCAAATCTAATTTGTGTATGTGTATGTGTGATCAGTCCACCTGCTCTGCTATTTGTTTCAAGCATCCACAGCATGCTGCATATTGACTAGCTTCCCTTGTCCCTTTAATTCTTTCATTCCTTCACCTTTTGACCTAGAGTATAGGAATTCTGGTTGTGTTTGCTTCTTTATTTGTATGTTTGCTTGCTTTTTTTATACTTCACAGTTTGAACTCTAGCCTCCTTTTCTCTGCTTACCAGGAGCCTATCAATTTGGAAATTTCCTGTGCAGTAAATTTACTTCTCTTTCAAATTACCTGTTTGTTTTAGATCTTTGGTGGTAGATATACACCTTTGCTGACATCATCTTAGAATCTAAAGCAGGCATCTCTGAATTCCCTGATCCCAGGTTCCTGACACAGTGGAGCATGTGTCCACCCCATCCACTTATGGAAAAATACATATAATGACCCTTTTACACAGTTTTACGTAACAGTCTTGGTGGAACTGATTTTAAAAGAAAGACAATTTTAAACAAAGGTATATTTAGAGTTTCTTCTAGCATCAGAGCATAATGATGGACAAACATAAATGTCTGAAGAAATAGGTTCAGAAGAGCACCATGAAGAAAATTATGGTATATTTTGAAAAAAAAAATATTTTCATGAGATGCGAAAGTGCTAGCTATATTCAACCAAAAGGAAGGTAGGGAAAATACCAGTTACAAAAATTCAAGGGATTGATGCATTGCAGTCTTGTCAGAACAGATGTACCTTCCTCTATGTTGGGTGAGATCTCAAAAATAGGTATTAGGAGGGATATGAAGGAAATTTGAAGAACATTGCATGCTTATTTTTTCCCCCAAGGGGAAGAAGAAACTCCTCTTTTTTTAAATCTCAGCTGATAGATGTGCAGTTCATTTTTGCCTGCTTTGACTTCAGTAGATTTGTCGATAACTTATGTAACTTCAGTGAACGGATGGGCAGTTCATATTACTTAGATCAAAGATAGAATACATGAAAGTGGACATTGACCTTGCCTTGAGTAGTTACTCGGCCATACTTCTCTGCCCTTAGAGGTTGCTTATGATGACAAAATGGAAATCCTAGTAACCCTGTGGAACTGATTGTTCTGGAAAAACAGTACTATGATTCATCCGAACTCAGGGTGTAAAGTGGAAGACCTTGATTGGTTGCAAGTTAACACATATATATAACCCCAGAAGACTTGTATAGAGCCAAAGCGTTTGAATAACGTTTTACTATTCTATCACAAGCATTGACAAAAGCTCCTAATCCATGTTGAAAAGTGCCTTGGCATGGTGTTACAAACTTTACTTCTCACACGACCCAGCTTCATGGGATCTTTTGCATGTTTCATCCCCAGAGATCACTGGAGAAATCAATGACCTGTCAGTAATCAGAGTCAATAGAGATATTTAATGAGAGTTCATGGACCAAAAGTAGACAGAGAAGACACAGATGTATAAAGCTGGAGGCTCATTTATTATATATACTCTTTTAGGATTGATAACTTAGCAGACCCGACCCAGCAAATCTGAGTTAGCCCATGAGAGTAAACATTAACTATCAATGGGCTCTGAAGTCTGGCTCACTTTAGCTAGGCCAGTTTCCAGATTAAGAAGCTTCCATTGATGTACAAATATTCTGTGGCAGAGTGATGTTAATGACCCCAATTTTTCACTCCTCCCTGTATAGATACCCTTTGCCAGATAACTTTACAGAGTCCTGATTCTCTAACATTATAGGCAACCATATAACTCTCTTTGCTCAAAGGAATAGTTGTACATGTGATACCCTAAGAAGCTTGGAAGCTTTTTCACATGTCTGTTTCCTGTTCTTGATCTTTTCTATCTCTAACAGAAGATGATGTTATGTATAAACTAGGCCACTAGAAGAAGAGAGACACATGGCCCAATTACCTCTTTTTTCCCACATGACAACCAACCAAGTACCAGACATGTGAGTAAAATTAAAAATGGCTAGAAAAGTTATCCAGCCAAACCTAGATCAACTGTCTATCTATAGCTTTATGAGAAAAACAAAACCATATCATTTTAAGCTGATTTCTTAGGCAACATTACATACAGAGTATAATCTGTGTGAGTTACCTCTCACTCACAATGTTGACCACTGTGTGTGCAGGCTGTCTACACCTAATCTAACGGGTGAGACATTGAGAAGTGTGGGTATTGTAGTGCTTTGTAGAACTCCTCTGCTTTTAAGGGTTTCCCTAGAAAGTTTCATTTACATCTCACTTCTGTGGCATACCCCTCTATTCATGGTCCTCAATTTGACCGCATTTGATTGTGTGTGTGTGTGTGTGTGTGTGAGTGAGAGAGAAAGAGAGAGAATAAATGTAATTAATGAAGCTTATAGAAAATTAGGATAACATAAAAAAATTCTAGGGACAATAAACCTTAGATTCACCCATAGTCTCACCACTCGGAGAAAACTTACCATCATTCTGTTGTTTTATATTTCCTTTCTTAATGAACAGATGAAGCTAGATAAATAAATGGAAGGTTTTCTTTTACTAATCTTTGTTTAAAATGTTTATTAATTCAAGAAATTTGCATTAGTAGCTACCATGTATTAGATATTGTTGTAGGTAATTCAAATGAGACTGTATATATGTATAGTTTTATGACAGGATTTTGTTTACCATGATTTCATAAACAGTTTTCATTTTTAAACATTTATGCATGTATTATTTTCAAGTTTACATCATTTATGTGTGTATGCTTTAATTAACCAAATATTTCTTTGTGGATCATTTATTTATATTTTAATTAATTTGTATTATATATAATATTTGTGTATATATCAATTTATATAATATATATTTATATATTATATTCAATTTATGTAAATATTTACAATTTATGTAAATATTTATGTAAATATGAACAAAAAGATACCTCTATAGTAGGCTATTATTTGTCATGATTTTGTAGGTCAGAAGTACCTCGCTTCTTGTGGACCTGACCAAATTGGTCATTGTCATTGTTGAACATCAGGGACATGAGATAATTCAGTGGGTTTACTCAAAGCAACCAGGATTGACTCAAAGCTGAAATAAGTGGAAAGCATTCAGGGTCAGTGTAATAGAATCAAGAAAGGTCTTTGAGTCCAAAGAATTTCAAAGACCCAAGTCTGAGCTTTAGAACACAAAGGGAGTAAGGTTGGGGTTAAAATGAAGAACATCTTACTAAAGATTCCATTCATATACATAGTGCCCTTTTCTATCTCTTTATTGATCAGAATCATGTATCAAGCATGTGTATACTCACCAAGGAAACACGTACCCATATGCTAGAGTTCTCCTTTCTCCCTATGAAATCTCAATAAAATTCAACTAGGATATTTTTCATTTCTATCTTGGTGAGCATCCAGCTGATTAGAGTTAATCTAAAGTTGTGGTGACTGATTATAGTATTAACAATCCAATAGGGACTCCTGGATATATTACTTGAACTAAAAGAGTTAATGTTTATTTATGGAGTTTCCTGGCTAAGGAAAGCAGATACAAGATAAATCAACCCTCAAATACCTACTGGCACTTAAGACTATTTTTCCTATTTGGATGCAGAATATTTTGATTGAAATTATAGTCAATTCAATCACAAAATATCTGTCAGCTGTTTTATGGGTCTGCTCATTCATGTAGTCATTTCCCTGTGGCATTTACAACAAACAGAGCTCTTGAGCATTTGGGTCCTTATAATCACCGAGAAGATGGCAGTTGGATTTTAGTAATCAGTAGTTAACAAAACTATTACAAACAATTTAAGATATACTTTGTTTATTTTTGTGTGTTACAATTTTTCTTGCCTTCTGTACTTTCATTTAAAAGGGATTGAAGGGAAAGCTAATGGCATATTTCTGATAGTTTCCCTCTATTGGCATTACAAATCCTGCTTTCAATCTGACAGTAATCCTCCTTAGCATGAATGATTCAAGGAACTGCTTGGAACTGTAATAAATTGAAGCAAGAATTTAAACTATAACACTAGCCTAAAATCTTTGTTTTTCTAAATGAGTAAGGACATTTTAAAGGATGAAAATTAATGTGCTGAAGTTTGAGGCAAAACATAAGGGGTAAGGATAGCCCATAACATTTTGAGAAATGACAGGGTCAGCCATGTGAATTAAGGTAGAGATTTACGATGAAACATTAAACTTGGCAAGCAAATAGACTTCCTGGAATCTATGATGGTCAAAGGCAGCACTACTAGGGACTGATTCAAGACTGAAGGTCTTAGTAACTGAATTATTGAATCTAAATCAATTCTGAAAATACCAACGCGTCATACTGTGAAATTACTTTTCTAAAGTTATTGGAGGCAAGTTTCTCTCTGCTCTGTTAAAATTTAAACATAGCTTTCAGAAAAAGAAAATGAAGAATATATCCCAAGCTTAATCCCTTACCTAAGAAACATCTGGAAACCATAATTCTAGGTGGTTAAGGGCCATGGAAAAAACGAATAATTTACATTATAATCTTACAAAATATTGCAGAGTGGTAAAAGACTAATAAACTGTACTTGATCATATTCAGTTGAAAATGTTTGTGAATTAGCCAACAATAGAATTATTAAAATGGGATGAATAGTGGAATATTCAATATTCAAATAATAAGTTAGTAGAAAAATAAAGTGATTCATAAATGTGTTTCAAGTGTGAACACACAGAAAGTGAGCTGTCACACTCAACAGTACCAGCACCCTACATATACAATGGAAGACAGGGCAAGTGATTAATCTCAAGCACCTTAGACCAGCAAGATGCCACAGCCAGTATAATTTTTTTTTTTTTACATCTTTATTGGAGTATAATTGCTTTAAAATGGTGTGTTAGTTTCTTCTTTATAACAAAGTGAATCACGTATACATATACATATGTTCCCATATCTCTTCCCTCTTGCGTCTCCCTCCCTCCCACCCTCCCTATCCCACCCCTCCAGGTGGTCATAAAGCATCGAGCTGATCTCCCTGTGCTATGTGGCTGCTTCCCACTGGCTATCTATTTTACGTTTGGTAGTGTATATATGTCCATGCCACTCTCTCGCTTTGTTGAAGTTAAATTTGAGACCCTGAGACTAATTTCCAAACTAGGCCTCTTCAATAATCTCAAGACTCCCTAACATCATATTTGTTATATTACTGTGATAGGTAATTTTAAATGTCAACATGATTGGTCTAAGGGATGCCCCAATAGCATGTAAAACATTATTTCTGGGTGGGTGTGTGAGGATGTTTCCAGAAGAGGTGAGGATCTGAATCTATAGACGGAGTAAAGAAGATCACCCTCATCTATGTGGGTGGATACTATCCAATTCATTGAGAGCCTGAATACAAAAGGTAGAGGAAGGGTGAATTCACTTTCTCTTTGAGCAGGGAAATCCATCTTCTCCTGCCAATAGGTTTCAGCTCTCCTTTGGATTTGGATCGGGGCTTACCCTATTGACTTGTCTGGTTCTCAGGTCTTCAGAATTAGCCTGGAACTACACAAACAGCTACTTGGGCTCCACTTTGCAGACAGCAGATCATTGAACTTATCCTCCATAATTGTGTGAGCCAATCCCTTGTGATAAATCTCTCTCTACATATATATATATATATATATATACAGCCTATTGGTTCTGTTCTCTGGAGAGCCCTAATATAATCATTTATAATTTGTGCATACTACAATGCACAGTCATCACTCTAAGTGACAATTTCTTCAGCCCCTGTCTTCTCTTTAATCATAACCTCATGAATGAAAACTTAACATTATCAGTAGCCCCCACCAAAACATAAACCGAACCAGTTAGATGGCCTTGGGATTTGCCATCATTGAGCAAACATACTGAAACCTTTTACTTGTTTGTAATTACATTTTATTGACCACAAAGCACTCATGTCTTCAATATTTTTGGCCTCACATTTGCTTCACTAAAATTTAAAGCTACCTTTCAAAACGAGTACTACCTCTCTCAGCTCTGTTAGAAACTGAAGAACGATATTTATCACTTGTCTATCTTATGAGTTCAAGAGAAGCCTCCGGTTAACCCTAGGATTCTCACTAATCTCCCTCCATAAACCTTCGCAGTATTTTTACTGGGAGATGTTTACAGTCATTTTATTGAATTTTGTGAACTGTATATTAAAGATATTAACACATTTTTCATCCCTCATTTGCAAAAATTTTCAAATTTTGTTGAATTTTTCTGCATAATTTTGCTTGTTTTAAAACTATTAGCATATCATTTAAAATGTTTAGGTCATAACATCTGTTTCTTTATCTTTTTTCATGAATTTTAAGGCTTAAAAGCCTTCCCCAAACAAAGATTAATTTTTTTCTACTTTTTACTAAGTATCTGCAACAATACCTCTCACCATGACTTATGTGCCTCTTTTTACCTCATTTAAGGATTTCCCTACATCAAGCAAAGTACTTTAAATACAGTATGCTTAATAAAATTCTTTGGTATTGAATTAAATCAGCTTGCTATTAAAGGTAACTGGAAATGAAGAATAACATGCAATTGTCTTTATCAATAATATATACAAATTGCTCTTATATTAAATTTGGCTTATGCTGGTACTCTTTCAGCATATAGGTTAAATATAACACTAAAAATTAAATAAAACAGAATATTAAAGGTACTTTCCAATTTATTAAAAGCTTTAGTGGTAAGCATACTTGTATATAAGAATCTTATAATTTCTTACATTTTCTAATAAAAGTTATAAAGTAGAACATCCCCCCAAGCAACATAAAGAGAAAAAAGTAGAATGACTTAATGTTAGAAAATTATATAATTCATTGCAAATTAACAAATTACTAAGGACATTACTTTCAACTAGAATCTTTTTACTTATGGATGAACAAATATTTATGAAATATTACTTAAAACATATATAGTAACACAGTGGAAAAATCACTTCATTCTCTTAGTTAAAAATGGCAATACCTACATATTATGAACGTAGAACTAACAAACAGAACACATTTCCAAAAGTTTAATTACTGGGTTAATAGTGGGCTATAAATCCTAACATTGGCAAACCTGTCTTATTTTTGTATATTTCCCTTTAGAGCTCATCCCTGGTTTCCTATACATTCTATTTTTATTTAAATATAAATTTATGAGATTGATAAAAACCGTATATTGAAACTGACTGCTCTTATATGATGAAATAATAACATTGGTCAAATGGCATTATATATTTATATCTGCACTGAAGAGACGTTACCTGACTCTCATGAGTAATATTTGGTTATTTTCAGTGAGCAGAAAAGAATCGCCTTTTCAATGTGCATACTAAAAAGACTATTTCCGAGCTGTTTTTTCATAGGCTATAAATGTGTCAATAAATTGCAATATAGTAAGTCAGTATGCAACTGAAACCCTTAACTAGCTCAGCAAATGAAAAAATGAAATTTAACATACATTATTTTTATTGAATTTTTTCAGGAAGTCAGTCTCTGTGAATTCAGGGATCACCATGTAAACGATCCACAGAGATAATAATTTTAATAATCTAGAACTCCACGCCTCTGAGGTTATTTTTTCCCACCATTTGTCATCTCATTTTTACCAATATTGTCGTAGGCTTTCCCATTACTAACATTCAACTGTGACCTTTCTATATTAAATTTCCAACATTGTGTTTTCCAAATATCACTGCATACGTTTCCAGATCACTTTCTCTAATTTCCCAACTCCATCAGTACCTCAAACCTTTACGAACATTGAACCATGGATCCAACCATTTTTCACTGTCTTTAAACCAATCATGTCTTCACTTCTCTCCTTCCTCAGCTGAAATTTCATGAACATTATCAACACTGGCATTCACACCAATGCAAGCCCCTTGTCCCTCAATCATTTAATTTTAGGGTCTTAAAAAATACAACTCGTAGTTAATGCAGCGCTCTATTTATATTCTGTCTGCATGATTGCCACTGAAAGTGTCTGGAATGTAACCCTTACACCACAGACTCACAACATTGCTGACTGGTTTCACTTTAAATTCACAATTTACAAACCACAAGTGGGCCCATTCTATATTTCCCTTGTCTATGTACTTTCCCACTCTCCTGCTAAAATATTATATTCTTTCTCCTATCTCTTTAAGCCTCCCAAATCCACCTACACTCTCCTCCTTCTCAGATGATGGCCTTATTTTCTCTTCTACCAGTAAAGAAAACGTAATCAGAAGGGAACATGTCCAGGTTTCCACTACTGCACCCACTTACTGCCTTCACCTATGCCTACCTACTATCTTCTCTTTTGTCACTATGGATACTCAGTGCCTTTGGCTAGGGACAATCCCTTATCTTATTCAACAGAATCTATGTCCCCTGACAACTCAAGGATATTGCTATAACAATTCTCCTCTGTCTCTTTCATGTATTACATTTTCCTTCTCCATTAAAATATTCCCCAAAGTATTAATATATAATTCTAATCCATTAAAAAAAGAAAAAGGAAAACTCTATCTTGATCCCTCACCTCTCTAGAGCCACCACCATTTTTCTCAGCAAAACTCCTTAAAAGTTATATTTGTTAACCAGTGTCAAATATTTCTCCTCTTATTCTCTCTTACACTCATTTTAATTAGACTTTTGCTTTTATTGTTCTACTAAAATTGCTCCTGTCAACTTACCAGTGACTTCAAATTGCAAAATCCAATGACTTTTTATTAACCCTCATATAATTTGAACTATAAACAGCATTTGTTAGGGCCAACCACTCTTTTCTCCCTTGACCTGCATGCTAAATCTGTGCTTCTAGATCAAGATTTTGTTCAATTTTCAACTAACTCTCTGGTTTCCTATGTCTCTCTTACTTTTGAATGATGGAATGTCCCAGAAGTCAGTCTTCTGAACTGTTCTTTGTTTTATTGCTTTGATTATTGAATCTCAAATTTATCCACTTATATCTGTCTACACTCATAAATCCAATTGTCATCAACATTTTCCTTGCATAATTAATATAAATGTAAACTTAACTAGTTAAAAAATAAACACCATATATTTTCCTCCAAATCTACTCCTTTCACATGCTCCACCATTATGGTATAAAGTAACATAATTTTTCCAGTTGTTAAGGCTGAAGACCTGGAGTCAACCTTGAAATCTCCTTTTTAACATATCTCATATTTGATGCCTCAGTGAATCTTGTTTTTCCTACCTTCAAATTATATACAGACTGGCAGACTACTACCAGGCTGAACCAAGCCATTACCAACTATTGATTGTTTGTCATAGATTATTTACTGGACCTACCTACTTCTATTTGACTTCTCTATTAATCCAGACTTTAAAGTGCAATCAGAGAGATATGATAAATTTTCATCACTTAAATGTAATGATTAAAGAAAATGTCAATTGTATAATTCAGAGTCCAATTAGGAGACAGAAACCACATAGTAGTTTAAAGAGAATAATTTAATACAAAGAATATTTAATGTCATAAAGAGTAATAAAGATATAAAAAGCAGCCACTATGCCTAGGTCTGAGATAAACCACGCAATGAAGATTAACACCCCTGAAATACAGACCTTGCTGGACAGGACATGGCTATGGTTCACTGGATAGTGGAGAATTGTTGAGGTTGAAATGTAGGTGAGGGAAGGAAGAAATGCCATTATAAACTGAAATTCCTCAAAATTTCCCTTGAAGACAGTGATTAAGTGGGCAGACCTCTGTTGTGATATTTCCTGTCTCATAATGACCAGCTAGTGTTGAAGCAACTGTTCAGCACTGTTTGGTGGTGTCAACCTGAGGTTCTTTGCTTAACTCTGTTAATTGAATTGACCATTACTTTCAGTAAATTATTTTATGAATTAACTCATTTGATTAAAAATATAAATTATCAGTGTATTGTTTTGAAGACTCTGTCTAAATCTTGCCTGTTGTTTCTATTGGTTTTCATGAGTTTGTGATAGTTTGTTTATTCCTGGAGGAAAAAATCAACAAGCAAATCATGTAACTGGTAAAAATCTAAGCAGAAGAAAAAAAGCAGTAAATCGATAAAAATAAATATATATGGGGCTTCCCTGGTGGCGCAGTGGTTGAGAGTCCGCCTGCCGATGCAGGGGACACGGGTTCGTGTCCTGGTCCGGGAAGATCCCACATGCCTCGGAGTGGCTGGGCCCGTGAGCCATGACCGCTGAGCCTGCGCATCTGGAGCCTGTGCTCCGCAACAGGAGAGGCCACAACAGTGAGAGGCCCGCGTACCGCAAAAAAAAATAATAATAAATAAATAATATATATGTATGATTACATGGAATATAAATATATATATGCATTTTCATATACATTATAAATAAGTGTATATAGAAGATGTATATAAGTATAGAAATATTTTTATATAGAAGTCTACTTTTATAATATTGATACTTTAAAAATAGAATTTAAAAAACTGGTAATATAACATCAGAATAACAATTTAGCAAATATTTACACGTTAATTTTTACATTCAGTTCCTACCAAGGGAAGTACTATGTACAAATGCATAAAACACAGAAGGAAACAAGGTCACAAAATATGGCATCTGAGTGTAGTAATAGATTCAGACTAGTAAGTCTGTATGATTCATTTTATTTATATGGTTAGAAAAGAAAAGTGTTTCTTGTAAAGCTATTTGCAAAATAACCATTTATAATAAACAAGTATCCAATTTTAAGTGCCAAATCCATTTTATAAACTGTGAATCTATGCATTTATGAATAAAGATATTACTGAAGTTATCAACCATGAAAATAAGCCCTCCCAAAATAAACAAGTTTGTGTATTTTCAAGGTGATTGTCAGCATGATATCTAATCCTTGAAACAAAAAGCATTCAGAAAAAGAAATATATATATGTATGATACACCTTTATATTGTATATAATATATTAATTCATGTTTTAAATAAAGGTTCTGTCAATATGTTATATGTCTATGCATATTTATATAATGTAGATTTAAAACTATACTACATTTTTTAGAGTGGATAAGATATATAAAATTTTTAATATTGTTATTAGTCTATTGAAATCAAGAGCCTAAATCTAGTTCAAAAACAGTCATATTTATACAAGATTATTAAATTTAATGAATATATGTCAAAAACAAAAAGTGCTACACCAAAAATATGTGATAACGTACATATTAAAATATTTTAAAACAGAATCCTAAAAATATCATAGGGACAAACGATACATTCTAAAGGCTTGCATATTATAGATTTTTATCACCTCCACCCCAAATTCATGCTAAGCAGCTGTATTTCCCTCCGATTTTGCTTGTAATTTTATACAGTTGCCCCAGATTCTCACCCATTTTTATCCCAACAGACAAGACTATTCAATGTTACCTTTCAAATAAGCAGTGAGGGTGGCATCAAATCCCAAATCCTGTTTTCTAGCTCTTGCTTTAGGGAAATCCCTTCATATTTCTGAAACTCATTTTTTCTCAGCTGATGAAAAAAATATAGATAATAATATATCCTTTGTAGAGCTTTACAACAGTAATATATGTAAGTCACTTGTTGCATGACAAGCACTTGCCTATTGTTAATTTTAAAGTTGCTTTTTGATATGTTATGTTTACTTACATGTATATCACATTTTATTTCAGAGATCAAATGTAACAGTTTGCAATTATTTTTGTTCAGAATTCTGAACTAATGAAAGGTACTCTTTGCCTGTTAGAAGCTATCTTGTTATTAAGCAAAATGAAAAAGAGTTGAATCATGATACTAAATAAGTTTTCCAGTGGTTCATCAATCAATAAGGTAATTAATCAATCCAAAACATTACTTTAGTGCTGTTTAAAAACAAGCACTAAACCTTACCTAGGCCAGTGGCTATGTGTTGATGGAATATGGTGAGTTCTACTCAGGGGTTTAATAGCTATCCGAGAAAATGTATGTGTACATTTGAGATTTGTGGCAATGTTTTTGTAACATAAAATTTGTTTATATCAGTATGACGATAGCAGTAGCCAGATAAAACAATAAAGCTTAGATATTTCATACTTTTATCTCCTCCTAACCCACAAAGCAAAACATACATACAATCAATGGCTGATACTTACAGAATGGTTACTATGTACCAGGTCCTGCTCTAAATTCTTTACCTAGAATGGACTTTTCACTACAACTCAGTGCACTATGTATATTACCATGCCTATTTTACAGAGGAGGATTTTAAGTCAAAGACAGTTAAAGAAAAGGCCAAAGTTAATGCAGCTAGGACCTGATCCATATAGTCTCACACCAGAGGCTACTCTTAACCACTCACATCTTTGCCTCTCAAGAAAAATGCTAACTCCTCCAAGGGTCATACAGTAGTTTTTTCTCCTCCTCCTCTTTCTCTCCCTTCTCCTTTTTTTTTTTTTTTTAATTTATATTTGAATCCCTCAGGCTTTTAATTAATGTCTACTTGGTTGGCATTGAAATACTCTTATTTGTTTCAGTCTTAACTGGGAAAAGGCAAACATAGCTATGAAATTAGGTAGTATCACTAATGAATCTATTTGAGAAGTGATTTAACAACCCTGTTCTTTATCTAGTAACTATTTATGGTAATGTCCTTCTTTCTCTAAATGTTGTAATCAGGAGAAAAACACAATAAATAGGAAAATAGGATGAGGATCCTATTGCAAACACTCCAGTACAACGTGACGACAAACCTGAGAAAATCATTTAGACTTATCATGTTTCTATTTCCCCAACTACTACACCCAAAAGGACTTTTTAATTCATATGTGTTCCACATAAATATTAGGTATAACTTGAATTATATATTATATGTTCTATTATATTTAAATTGGAGGTAACTTACTGTAGTGTATAAAGTGTGGTTTTAGTGTTGTAAGAACTGGGTTAAAATGTTGACTCTGCCAATTATTAGCTGTGTAACATTGGGTGAGTCTCAATCTCTCTGAGCCTCAATGTCTGAGCTGTGAAATTCAGATAATTTTTGTTAAATGTCATGGAATTATAGAATATGATGTATAGGAAAGTGCTTTGTAAAGTACTTTAAAGAATGTTAATATTTGTTTACATGTTATCATTATAATATGACCTGGAGCCCATGCTGAGAACCATCTAAGGAGTGAAACTAAACTCATAATGAGTACTATCTTATTTATGAAGTCACCTTGAATCACAAGTTATAGAACTCTGTCTTTTTGCATATTGTACTGCATTACACATTCTAAACAGACTATCTTTTTATTGTAATAATAAAAAATAAGAGAGATACAAGGGACAGACCTTCAAGATGGCGGAGGAGTAAGACGTGGAGATCACCTTCCTCCCCACATATACATCAGAAATACATATACGTGTGGAACAACTCCTAAAGAACACCTACACTGGCAGAAGACCTCAGACTTCCCAAAAGGCAAGAAACTCCCCCACGTACCTCGGTAGGGCAAAAGAAAAAAGAAAAAAAACAGAGACAAAAGAATAGGGACAGGATCTGAACCTCTGGGAGGGAGCTGTGAAGGAGGAAAAGCTTCCACGCACTAGGAAGCCCCTTCACTGGCAGAGACGGGGTGTGGTGGAGGGGAAGCTTCGGAGCATTGGAGGAGAGCACAGAAAAAGGGGTGCAAAGGGCAAAGAGGAGAGATTCCCACACAGAGGATTGGTGCCAACCAGCATTCACCAGCCTGAGAGACTTGCCTGCTCACCTGCCAGGGTGGGTGGGGGCTGGGAGCTGAGACTCCAACTTTGGAGGTCAGATCCCAGGGAGAGGACTGCGTGAACACAGCCTGAAGGGGGCTACTGCGCCACAACTAGCCGGGAGTGAGTCTGGGAAAAAGTCTGGAATTGCCTAAGAGGCAAGAGACTATTGTTTCGGGGTATGTGAGGAGAGGAGATTCAGAGCACCACCTAAACAAGCTGCAGAGACAGGCGCGAGCTGCGGCTATCAGCACAGACACGAGGCGGGCATGAAACGCTAAGGCTGCTGCTACAGCCACCAAGAAGCCTGTGTGCAAGCACAGGTCTCTATCCACACCTCCCCTCACATGAGGCTGTGCAGCCCAACATTGCCAGAGTCCCATGATCCAGGGACAACTTCCCCAGAGAACACATGGCACACCTCAGGCTGTTGCAACATCATGCTGGCCTCTGCCGCCGCAGGCTCGCCCTCTATTCCATACCCACTGCCCCCCAGCCTGAGTGAGCCAGAGCCCCATAATCAACTCCTCCTTTTATCCCGTCCTGTCTGGGTGGGAACAGACGCCCTCAGGCGACCTACACGCAGAGTCAGGGCCAAATCCAAAGCTGAACCACAAGGAGCTCTACAAAGAAGAGAAAGGGAAATCTCTCCCAGCAGCCACAGGAGCAGCGGATTAAATCTCCACACTCAACTTGATGTAATCTGCATCTGTGGAATGCCTGAATATGCAACGAATACTCCCAAAATTGAGGTGGTGGACTCTGGGAGCAAATGTAGACTTGGAGTTTGTTCTCTGCATCTAATTTGTTTCTAGGTTTGTGTTTATCTTAGTTTAGTATTTAGAGTTTATTGTCATTGGTAGATTAGTTTATTGATTTGGTGGTTCTCTTCCTATTTTTTTTATATATAGATATAAATTTTTCTATCCTTTTTCTCTTTATGTGAGTGTGTAGGTGTATGCTTCTTTGTGTGATTTTGTTTGTATAGCTTTGCTTTTGCCATTTGTCATAGAGTTCTGTCTGTCCATGTATATATTTTTTTAAGTATAGGTTTTAGCACCTGTTATCATTGGTGGATTACTTCTTTGGTTTGGTTGCTCTCATCTTTCTTTCTTTCTATTTTTTTTTCATTTTTTTATTACTTTTTCATTTCTTTTATTTTTAATAATTTTTTTATTTTTTATTTTAATTATTTTATTTTATTGTATTATTCTCTTTCTTTCTTTCTTTTTCTCTCCCTTTTCTTCTGAGCTGTGTGGCTGACAGGGTCTTGCTGGTCCAGCTGGCTGTCAGGCAGGTCTTTGCCTCTGAGGTAGGAGAGCTGAGTTCAGGGCATTGGTCCACCAGAGACTTCCCGGCCCCACGTAATATTAATCGGCAAAAGCTCTCCCAGAGATCTCCCATCTCAATGCTAAGACCCAGCTCCACTTAACGACCAGCAAGCTACAGTGCTGGACACCCTATGCCAAACAACTAGCAAGACAGGAGCACAACACGTACCATTAGCAGAGAGGCTGCCTAAAATCATAATAAGGTCATAGACACCCCATAACACACCAGCAGATGTGGACCTGCCCACCAGAAAGATAAGATCCAGCCTCATCCACCAGAACACAGGCACTAGTCCCCTCCACCAGGAAGCCTACACAACCCACTGAACCAACCTTAGTCACTGGGGTCAGACACCAAAAACAACTGGAGGTATAAACGTGCAGCCTGCGAAAAGGAGACCCCAAACACAGTAAGTTAAGCAAAATGAGAAGACAGAGAGAAACACACAGCAGATGAAGTAGCAAGATAAAAACCCACCAGACCAAACAAATGAAGAGGAAAGAGGCAGTCTACCTGAAAAAGAATTCAGAGTAGTGATAGTAAAGATCCAAAATCTTGGAAATAAACTGGAGAAAATGCAAGGAACGTTTAACAAGGACCTACAAGAACTAAAGAGCAAATAAACAATGATGAGCAACACAATAAAAATAAAAATTCTCTAGAAGGAATCAATAGAAGAGTAACTGAGGCAGGAGAACATATAAGTGACCTGGAAGAAAAAATAGTGGAAATAACTACTGCAGAGAAGAATAAAGAAAAAAGAATGAAAAGAACTGAGGACAGTATCAGAGACCACTGGGACAACATTAAATGCAACAACATTTGAATTATAGGGGTCCCAGAAGAAGAAGAGAAAAAGAAAGGGACTGAAAAAATATTTGAAAAGATTATAGTTGAAAATTTCCCTAATATGGGAAAGGAAGTAGTCAATCAAGTCAAGGAAGAACAGAGAGTCCCATACAGGATAAATCCAAGGAGAGACATACCAAGACCCATATTAATCAAACTATGAAAAATTAAATACACCCAAAAAATATTAAAAGCAGCATGGGAAATAACAAATAACATAGGAAATAACAAATAACATAACAAATAACATTCCCATCCCATAGAAGGGAATCCCCATAAGATTAACAGCTGTTCTTTCAGCAGAAACTCTGCAAGCCAGAAGGGAGTGGCAGGACATATTTAAAGTGATGAAAGGGAAAAACCAACAAACAAGATTACTCTACCCAGCAATGATCTCATTCAGATTTGATGGAAAAATTAAAACCTTTACAGACAAGCAAAAGCTAAGAGAATTCAGCACCACCAAAGCAGCTTTACAACAAATGCTAAAGGAACTTCTCTAGGCAGGAAACACAAGACAAAGAAAAGACCTACAATAACAAACCCAAAACAATTAAGAAAATGGTAATAGGAAAATACATATCGATAACTACCTAAATGTAATTGGATCAAATGTTCCAACCAAAAGGCATAGACTGGCTGAATGGATACAAAAACAAGACCTGTATATATGCTGTCTACAAGACACCCACTTCAGAACTAGGGACACATACAGACTGAAAGTGAGGGGATGGAAAGATATTCCATGCAAATCGAAATCAAAGCTGGAATAGCAATTCTCATATCAGACAAAATGGACTTGAAAAAAAGATGATCACAAGAGACAAGGGCACTGCATAATGATCAAGAGAACAAACCAAGAAGAAGATATAACACTTGTAAATATTTATGCACCCAGCATAGGAGAACCACAATACATAAAGCAAATGCTAACAGCCATAAAATGGGAAATCAACAGTAACACAATCATAGTAGGGGACTTGAACACCCCAGTTTCACCATTGGACAGATCATCCAAAATGAAAATAAATAAGGAAACACAAGCTTTAAATGATACATTAAACAAGATGGACTTAATTGATGTTTATAGCACATTCCATCCAAAAGCAACAGAATACACTTTCTTCTCAAGTGCTCATGGAACATTCTCCAGAATGGATCATATCTTGGGTCACAAATCAAGATTTGGTAAATTTAAGAAAATTGAAATCATATCAAGTATGTTTTCCAACCACAACGCTATGAGACTAGATATCAATTACAGGAAAAAATCTGTAAAAAATATAAACACATGGAGGCTAAACAATACACTACTAAATAAGCAACAGATCACTGAAGAAATCAAAAGGGAGATCAAAAAATACCTAGAAACAAATGACAATGGAGACACGATGACCCAAAACCTATGGGATGCAGCAAAAGCAGTTCTACGAGGGAAGTTTATAGCAGTATAATCCTACCTGAAGAAACAAAAACATGTCAAATAAACAACCTAACCTTACACCTAAAGCAATTAGAGAAAGAAAAACAAAACAAAACAAAAAAAAACAAAGTCAGCAGAAGGAAAGAAATCATAAAGTTCAGATCAGAAATAAATGAAAAAAATGATGAAAATGATAACAAAGATCAATAAAACTAAAATCTGGTTCTTTGAGAAGATAAACAAAATTGATAAACCATTACCCAGACTCATCAAGAAAAAAAGTGAGAAGACTCAAATCAATATAATTAGAAATGAAAAAGGAGAAGTAACAACTGACACTGCAGAAATACAAAGGATCATGAGCGATTACTACAGGCAACTAAATAGCAATAAAATGGACAACCTGGAAGAAATGGACAAATTCTTAGAAAAGCACAACCTCCCAAGACTGAACCAGGAAGAAATAGAAAATATAAGCAGACCAGTCACAACCACTGAAATGGAGACAGTGATTAAAAATCTTAACAACAGACAAAATCCCAGGACCAGATGGCTTCAGAGGCGAATTCTATCAAACATTTAGAGAAGAGCTAACACCTATCCTTCTCAAACTCTTCCAAAATACAGCAGAGGGAGGAACACTCCCAAACTCATTCTACGAGGCCACTGTTGCCCTGATACCAAAACCAGACAAAGATGTCGCAAAGAAAGAAAACTACAGGCCAGTATCACTGATGAACATAGATGCAAAAATCCTCAACAAAATACTAACAAACAGAATACAACAGCACATTAAAAGGGTCATATACCATGATCAGGTGGGGTTTATCCCAGGAATGCAAGGATTCTTAAATATATGCAGATAAATCAATGTGATAAACCATATTAACAAATTGAAGGAGAAAAACCATATGATCATCTCAATAGATGCACAAAAAACTTTTGGCAAAATTCAACATCCATTTATGATAAAAACCCTCCAGAAAGTAGGCAAAGATGGAACTTACCTCAACATAACAAAGGCCATATATAACAAACCTACAGCGAACATCATTCTCAATGGTGAGTTATTCAAACCATTTCCACTAAGATCAGAAACAAGACAAGGTTGTCCATTGTCACCAATTTATTCAACATGGTTTTGGAAGTTTTAGCCACAGCAGTCAGAGAAGAAAAAGAAATAAAAGGAATCCAAATTGGAAAAGAAGTAAAGCTTCACTGTTTGCAGATGACATGATACTGTACATAGAGTTCCTAATGATGCTACCAGAAAACTACTACAGCTAATCAATGAGTTTGGTAAAGTAGCAGGATACAAAATTAACACACAGAAATATCTTGCATTCCTATACACTAATGATGAATAATCTGAAAGAGAAATTAAGGAAACACTCCCATTTACTATTGCAACAAAAAGAGTAAAATACCTAAGAATAAACCTATCTAAGGAAACAAAGACCTGTATGCAGCAAACTATAAGACACTGTTGAATGAAATTAAGGATGATACAAACAGATGGAGAGATATACTGTTGTTTTGGAATGGAAGAATCAACATTGTGAAAATGACTCTACTACCCAAAGCAATCTACAGATTCAATGAAATACCTATCAAACTACCAATGGCATTTTTCACAGAACCAGACCATAAAATTTCACAATATGTATGGAAACACAAAAGATCTCGAATAGCCAAAGCAATCTTGGGAAAGAATAACGGAGCTGGAGGAATCAGGCTCCTGGTGTTTACACTATACTACAAAGCTACAGTAATCAAGATAGTATGGTACTGGCACAAAAACAGAAATATAGATAAATGGAACAGTATAGAAAGCCCAGAGATAAACCCACGCACATATGGTCACCTTATTTTTGATAAAGGAGGCAGGAATATACAATGTAGAAAAGACAGCCTCTTCAATAAGTGATGCTGGGAAAACTGGACAGCTAAATGTAAAAGAATGAAATTAGAACACTCCCTAACACCATACACAAAAATAAACTCAAAATGGATTAAAGACCTAAATACAAGGCCAGACACCATAAAACTCTTAGAGGAAAACATAGGCAGAACACTCTATGACATACATCACAGCAAGATTCTTTTTGACCCACCTCCTAGAGAAATGGAAATAAAAGCAAAAATAAACAAATGGGACCTAAGGAAATTTAAAAGCTTTTGCACAGCAAAGGAAAGCATTAACAAGATGAAAGGACAGACCTCAGAATGGGGGAAAACATTTTCAAATGAAGCAACTGACAAAGGATTAATCTCCAAAATTTACAAGCAACTCATTCAGCTCAATATCAAAAAAACAAATAACCCAATCCAAAAATGAGCAGAAGACCTAAATAGACATTTCTCCAAAGAAGATACACAGATTTCCAACAAACACATGAAGGAATGCTCAACATCACCAATCATTAGAGAAATGAAAATCAAAACTACAATAAGGTATCATCTTACACCAATTAGAATGACCATAATCAAAAAATCTACAAACAATAAATTCTGGAGAGGGTGTGGAGAAAAGGGAACTCTCTTGCATTGTTGGTGGGAATGTAAACTGATACAGCCACTACCGTGAACGGTATGGAGGTTCCTTAAAAAATCTAAAAGTAGAACTACCATATGACCCAGCAATCCCACTACTGGGCATATATCCAGAGAAAACCATAATTCAAAAAGAGTCATGTACCACAATGTTCATTGCAGCTCTATTTACAATAGCCAGAACATGGAAGCAACCTAAGTGTTCATTGACAGATGAATGGATAAAGCAGATGTGGCACGTATATATAATGGAATATTACTCAGCCATAAAAAGAAATGAAATTTAATTATTTGTAGTGAGGTGGATGGACCTAGAATCTGTCATACAGAGTTAAGTCAGAAAGAGCAAAACAAATACCATATGCTAACATATATATGGAATGTAAAAGAAAACACATGGTTCTGAAGAACCTAGGGGCAGGACAGGAATAAGGATGCAGACATAGAGAATGGACTTGAGGACATGGAGAGGGGGAAGGGTAAGCTGGGACGAAGTGAGAGAGTGGCATGGACATATGTACACTACCAAATGTAAAATAGACAGCTAGTGGGAAGCAGCCGCATAGCACAGGGAGATCAGCTCGGTGCTTTATGACCACCTAGAGGTGTGGCCTAGGGAGGTTGGGAGGGAGACATAAGAGGGAGGAGATATTGGGATATATGTATATGTATAGCTGATTTACTTTGTTATAAAGCAGAAAGTAACACACCATTGTAAAGCAGTTATACTCCAATAAAGAAGTTTTTTTAAAAAAAAGAGATATGTGGCAGAGTATAACATTCATAACTGCTATTTGCAAAACAGATTTTAAGAGATTGTATTTCTTTTTTTTAAACAATCTTCAAATTGTAATACAAATGATTTATTTTTTTCAATTTGGGAGGAGCTTATGGGGATATGTGTAAGATACACACTCTGCCCTAGCCAAATGGTGTAAATACAGAAAGTATTAACTTCTAAATGAGAATTAATATATGAAATCATCAGACAATTTATCATAAATCCAAAATATTGTACTTTTGTGTCTACCAGTAGACTCTAACCACAACACATCTTATGATATATTCACATTATCATGTTTTCTACAAGTATAGTCACTGAAAGCCAGACATCAGCTTAAATATAAATTGTCTGTTCATTGGCTTTGGAAAACCTCACATAGACTACAGTTTTGCTATTCAGTATTTCTCTTTTGATTGTAATAGGTGATAATACTAGGCTTAAGTAGGAAAGCAAGTATTAGGCAGGAGCTACAGCACTGGAGAAATGATGGAGCATTTATGTGCATTAGCAATAGAAATCTGTTCTGTAGGGATGCTCATTTGACAAGTCTGCAGAAGAAATTGTTGCTTCAATGTTTACATCTCTATTTTTCTGTGTCTAAATTAATGACTCATTTAGCATGCTTGTAATTCCTGAGATAATATTAGAAATCTGTTGCATAATTATGCCTCAGTTCTTACATGGTATTTAAATTCTAGGCCATTATATATTATTGATCTACTGAGGTAATAATATGAAAGTTAACTCCTTATTGACTGAAATTAACTAATGGTGAAAGTATAGTTATCCTATTATAATAAACTATATTTTCATTTAGTCAAAGTATAAAATTGTCGGTAAATAAGCTCTGTGTTATAGAAACAAAATGGTGATAAAAATACCAATAAATTTTAGAAACACAATTATCTCTGAAAGCAAGTTATTGTCTGGGACACATCTTATTAGATAACTACATTTTGGAAGCCTCTTCAGATGCATGTTTACTTTGTTGATCTACGGTGCCTAAAATAGCATTATGTCCTTGACCCAGAAAGTCAATTAAAATGTGATCTTGATTGTAATGATGTCATCCACATTTCATGTCTGCACTTTGGAAGTAAAGAGTCAATAAAAGCCTCCCCAATAACTCTAAGTACTAAGTTTGACAGCGGTGCTACTTACATCAAAGCAAAAAATACAACAATACAGTATTTCCTGTCATTCAGTATTGCTACAGAATATTTTTAAAATTCTAAATGTTATTAACAAAATATTACACTTTAAACATTTATAGTTTTACTCAAAATTTATGTTTAATTCTTTTTTCAGAGGATCACCTTCACAGAATCCTTCAGGTGCTCCCTTAGAAGTTTAAAAATGCTTACTTTAGAAGGGCTGCTTAAAATGGTCCTCAAATACCAGGCTCCAATAGTATTCAACATACATGAGTTTACATAAATCTGCATTGAACCTTTTAGCACAGCCTACTTCCATATAGGTGCACATATTTCTGTTTTATCAGAAAACAAAAATCTGAATTAAGCTGTAATGAATGGCAAGGTATTACAGTTCAGAAAATCACAAAGCAGGCCATGATTCCTTCCAGAGACGAGTTGGAAGGAGATTTTCTTCAACTGGCCAAGGTATCTATTAATAGTCTCATAAAACAAAGTCTGAAGTGTTTTGTTTTTCTCAGGATTAGGATTTATGTTTTATTAGAGCTCAAGTTTCCTCATAGATCATTGGCATTTTAAATTGTGTTACTCTATTTAGCAAAATATGTTCTGGGTATGGAAATGAGACAAATAGTACCAAATAATACCATGGGATCGTTTCCTTCTCAGATTATTGTATTTGCTCTTTTTCTCCCTCTTTCTTTGTCTTCCTTCTTCCCTCCGTCTCCCTCCCTCTCTATCTCTCCTTCTTTCTTTCTTTCTTTCCTTCCTTCTTTCTTTCTAGATCTATGCACTGTAATTTCATTTATTCTAAAATCTGTTCATCTATTATATATTAGTTCAGTGATGCAGTCAACCTACATTTTCTGTTGGAAATCAATTGGAAAACTGTTCTGCAGTTTTAAATCATTAGTGTTCCATAGGAAAAAACAGGGTTGTTAGGTGCAACAGTGACAGTCTAAGGACAAAGTCAAACTGGGCATTGCTGAAGAGGGAACCATGCAAGGACTTTAAGAATATCTCTATTCTACTGTTTCAAGTAAAAGCCCATTTTTGCCCCTAGGTTTATAGTTTATAAAGTTTCATAATTGTTCATCTAGTCCCAGGGTCTGTGAAGATGGAGAAGGGTGAGATCTAGTTCAGAGTTTGGTGTGAGAAATTTCACTCATCAGGGAAGTTTATTTCCCATGGAGACTGTGTGGAAAGAGGATAGAGTGCAAGGGTGGGGAGTTTAAAATTTTCTGAAAAGTTAATGCTTTACTTGAGTTATAAACAGTCGAAGGTCTAGAAGGATTTCCTATGTTCCTATAAAAAGGAAAAAGTGGGGCTTCCCTGGTGGCGCAGTGGTTGTGAGTCCGCCTGCCGATGCAGGGGACACGGGTTCGTGCCCCGGTCTGGGAAGATCCCACATGCCCTGGAGCAGCTGGGCCCGTGAGCCATGGCCGCTGAGCCTGCGCGTCCGGAGCCTGTGCTCCACAACGGGAGAGGCCACAACAGTGAGAGGCCCGCGTACAGCAAAAAGAAAAAAAAAAAAAAAGGAAAAAGTGAAGGAACAGTATGAAGAAAAGCATAAAAGAAAAACACCTCTCAGATCATAAGAGGTGATTTTGGGGAATTCTGTGAGATGGCATACAGATATATACAGATATGAAAATGGCAAGGCATGTGACTTAGGGAAAGATTGTTTTTATTATTATTTTTTTATTATCATTTTACTTTTGTGAAGACATTAGAAATCCCTGGAGGATTTTAAGCTGGAAGAGGGGAATGAATTTGAAGCTATCATCCTCATTCATAAATGATCAATAAGCCTTGAATGAAAGATTAAATGAATAAATGGTATTTTTAATGCTGTTATATAGGCACAATTCTCCTGTTTCTCCTGTTATTAAATAGGACATATATATTGGATAAACTTGCCACATATACTATATACAATATTCTGTATAAAGTCAAGCAGTCTAATTGCTATTACTAATGCAACCTGTTTAATATAACTGGCGTTATAAAGGTAATGAAGGTACAGAGGGAAACATTCAGTGTCTGTTAGATTAGATTTTTTTTCCTGGTTATTTAAAGTTGAGAAGTGAAAATTCTGTTCCTTCCGTGTACATATAGTTATACTAATCCTTGAAGAACTAATTTGACATGCTGTTCTTGCTCTGTGAAATATACACATTTATTTTCTTTATTTTCACTGACTCATAGATTTCATGGTCACTTGCAATACAACCGTAAGTTATCAGAGAAACTTCCGGAAGCTTTTCTAATGAGGTTAGTGCAGATCTTAACAGCTGTTTTAAATTCAGTGTTCCACCCTAGTATTATTTTTTTAATTGAGTATGGGCAAAGAGATGCCTTATCTAATTATAAATTGATAATAGATTTTCTGTCACTGAGTCACATTTCAGAGGACTCAGTTAGTTTTAGTAAACCTATTATTACTTTGCAGTTATTAGGTAGGGTGTGTTGCTTTTGTTATTTTGGTATTTGTCTTTTACTTTAATAAGAAGATTGTACTACCATTTAAAACATTTTGAATGACTACATATAAGTACATTCCAGACCCTAAAGCAATGAGGTCCATTATTGTACCAAAAAGATGGAATTATTTACAACCTACCAAGCTCATTGCTCTATTCTATGCTTTTAATGAGTTCAGAGCATGGAAATGTTGCAGATATTTGCTATATGATATCAAAGAGATTTTAACAATAAATTTAATAATTAAAAGTTTCAAAATTGAAAACAAAAAGATGCAAGAAGGAGGCACCTTAAAAACTTTATCAGTATAAAGTTTGAGTAGAGCAATGGGTTTCTTTTTAATTCTCACTCTACTGTTGTTTTCAACTATTTAAATAAGAATATATTAATTTTATAATTCAAAAAAGGATTAAACTATACATGTTAGTCAAAATTAAAATATATATGGTGTTAAAGCTAGTTTAAATAGATTTATTTGCCACATGCATATGTTACACGAAGTATTCTGTGCAAAGTCAATAGGTCTAGTTGCCATTCCTTACTCAACCTACTTAATATAACTAGCATTATAAATGTAATGGAGGTACGGGAAAAAATATTTAATGTGCTCTTTCATTGTTTTTTTCTTCCCAGTTATTTAGAGTTGTGAAAAATGAAAATTCTGGGGTTTTCATGCCCCATATAATGTAGAATTGGCACTTAAAATTTTCTGATTGCTTTTTGATTGAACATGAAACCTAATTATGTCTACAATTTAGATGTTAACAATGAAAGATCAGTAATTCAATTCTGACTTTTTATGATAGTAGATGACACACAGTTAAGCTCTTAACTCGTCCCAAACTCAAGGTGCAGAAAGGATTTCTGTAACACACAATGTACAATGATATAAATTGGGGAATTGTCCTAAGTTTAAAAAAAGAAGTTGCAGGTTTTATTATAGGCTAAAATTAAAATGATGTCAAATCACATTTTTCCCATCTTATTTTGTATACTAGTATTACAGTTTTGGTTAAAAAAGAAAAAGAAAAAATATGGGGAGAAAAGGATGTAGGGAATAAAATACTTGTGCAGGGCTGGATCATCAGTTTGCGACCTGGGCGGTCACAGGAAGCCCTGTACATAGGAGGGCTCTGCTGTTGGTTTAATGCTCTGTTATTACCATCTTGAAATCCTTGATATTTGGACAAGAATGCCCACATTTGCATTTTGTACTTGGCCTCCCAAATTATGGAGCCAGCCCTGCACTTAGGTTCAGAATTTCATTTTCTCTCTAGCAATGGGAGGTTCTTGGGAGTATGCGTGGGCGCCCTTATAAATAGCCTGCCATACCTCTCACTCTAATACATAAAAACTTTTACTTGGATTAATGGGTTGTAAGTGGGCAAACAATATTATGATGTTTTCTCATGATATTAAGCAAGATAACTTCTTGAGATATCATGGGCTGTCTGCAGAGAGGAAGGGAGAATTATGAAGTTTATATATAAGTCTTGTGTTAAAAATTATTTTTAAAATAATTGATTCACCTGAAGATCCTTCATCTAAATTCTCTGTTAGAAATTATGTCTGCCTGATAGTTTAAACAATTGTTTGCATCACAAATTCATTAAGGAGCAATTTGGATACCAAACAATGACTAGTTGAAATTGTGTCTATAATTCATACACCTGGAGAATATATTATTTGGCTGCTTAATCATTTAAGTGTGATTAAATCAAGGAAAACTATATGATGGGAACCAAATGTATTCATAATTTCAATACATTTATAGTTTCAAGATGGGTGCAAGATAATCTCCCTTGATTGCAAATTTGATTTGTTTAGTGGAAAAAATATTTGATATATATATATATATATATATATATATATATATATATAATGTCTTGAGAATAATTTTTACCATATTGTGGATTGTGGGACCAAGATTGTTAATTTCTACAATTTGCATGTATTTTCAGTATAATATTGGAGTAAAACATGTACATAAAAATGTTAGGGCTCTCATTGATTAATTAGGTCTATCATTTATTATTTTAAATTTATTCAAAAAATAATATCTGAGATCATACTCTGTGACAGTTCTCCTTGTAGACACAAGAGATACAAAGATCCTCTAAAGGATTAATTAATTAATTAATTAATATGTTTTGGAAGTTTAAAATTATATTAGACTATATCAGTGATTGTTCAACCAGAACACTAAAGATTTATAAATAATCAGAGATGTATTATAGGGATTTAACTTTACTCAACAGTGGGATCTGGTTATAAGGGCTTAGACTGTGTTTCTAAGTCTGTTACTGAGAAGGCTGTCAGGAACAGAAATCGTATGCAAATAGGAGAAGCAAGCACAAACTGGAAATTGCAAGGCTATTCTGGAAAGTATAAGGACAAATTGGAAAATTTGATGTAATGTCCCCTCTTTCAAGCCTCCAACACTGGTGACCAGACTGTCCTACAAGAGAGGCTGATTACTAACACTTGGCCCAGAAGTCAAAGAAACTTAAGCTGAAGATGTGGTAGGAGTTGCAGGAGCTGTGGACCCAGGTACTTTCCTGTGCAAACAAGCAGAGGTGCAGATAGGTGACAATGACCTGTAATAGTGCCTTTTGCTCTGTGTTTACCTTCCATGTGAAAAAAAGCTGAGTGCAGCTTCACTCATGCTTCCAAATCTTGAGCAAAATAAGTCTTGTAGACTATGTTAATCCAAAAGAAAGGGGATTCTTTGCAGTTAGTTGCAGCTTAGCTATGTTGACACAATGGAATACACCAGATAGACATTTTATTATAAACTTTTATTGTGATGATAAGTCAGATATGGCATCAGCTCTCACGGAATTTTACATTATTGGGCCCCTTTCTCAAAGAAAGACACACTTAGGGGCTCCCCTGGTGGAGCAGTGGTTAAGAATCCGCCTGCCAGTGCAGATGACACGGGTTCGATGCCTGATGGGGAAGATCCCACATGCCGCGGAGCACCTAAGCCCATGCACCACAACTACTGAGCCTGCTCTCTAGAGCCCGCAAGCCACAACTACTGAGCCCGCGTGCCACAACTACTGAAGCCCACGTGCCTAGAGCCCGTGTTCTGCAACAAGAGAGGCCACCGAAATGAGAAACCCGCACACCACAACGAAGAGTAGCCCCCGCTTGCCACAACTAGAGAGAGCCCATGAGCAGCAACGAAGACCCAACGCAGCCAAAAAAAAAAAGACACTTAACTCTTCAAGAAGGCAATAACTCTGAGAGTGTGCTACTGATCTAACTGGTCTCTCCTGTAACTACATAATGTCTTTAATGGCAGACTGGCCATACCTCACACTCTTCAAGTCTCAGCAACTTGAATCTTCTGGATAAATTCTAAAGGAATATATTTAGTAGATCCTATTTTTTCATCTGTAGTATTACAGTTCCTCTATTCTGTTGATGTTCATCTTTGAATGGCTTTCCACTTGTATAATTCACTTCATAAACTGTTTTTTTCTCATTTTCTGAAAGATTCCTATTTCTAGCTTTTTACCATTGCTGTAAATATTCTAAACAAAATTATCTTTATTTTCTTTGCCAGTAAAATTTGAGAAGAAATGAGAAACAAATATATGTCTCAAATCAACCATAGATATCAGAATTTTTAAATATGTTTGTGTTGTTTGTAAACATATTTTTCCTTCAATGAAAGGTTAATCTCCACTTGTGAACATGACAGACTTCTAATTTTTCCAATAGTTGGTTTTCAGGGATGAAAACAGAATCTATATAGTGCTATAGGATAACATGTAAATGTCTATATATGTTTATATGCACATAGATGTGTCGTATGTTGGGTTGGCCAAAACGTCCGTTCGGTTTTTTCCATAAGACGGCTCTAGTAGCCCTAAGTTGTCTTTAATTTCATTCAAAACAATTCTGTTGGATTGTATGTAACAGCTGTCATATCAGCGTGCATTTAAAAAAAGACATCAAAATTGGTGAATTTTTGTTTAGCCATTTTCATATTGAAGATAGAAGAAAAAAAGAAACATTTTCACCATATTATGCTTTATTACTTCAAGAAAGGTAAAAACACAACCGAAATGCAAAAAAAGGGTTTGTGCAGTGTATGGAGAAGGTGCTGTGACCGATCGAATGTGTCAAAAGTGTTTTGCGAAGTTTCGTGATGGAGATTTCTCTCTGGACGATGCTCCACCGTCGGGTAGACCAATTGATAGCGATCAAATTGAGACATTAATTGAGAACAATAAATGTTATACTGCATGGGAGATAGCCAACATACTCAAAATATCCAAATCAAGCATTGAAAATCATTTGCAACAGCTTGGTTATGTGAATCACTTTGATGTTTGGGTTCCACATAAGTTAAGCGACAAAAACCTTCTTGACTGTATTTCCATATGCGATTCTCTACTTAAATGTAATGAAAATGTTCCATTTTTCAAACAAATTGTGACGGGCAATGAAAAGTGGATACTGTACAGTAATGTGAGGCGGAAGAGATCGTGGGGCAAGCGAAATGCACCACCACCAACCACACCAAAGGCCTTCTTTGGTCTTCATCCAAAGAAGGTGATGTTTTGTATATGGTGGGATTGGAAGGAGGTCCTCTATTATGAGCTCCTTCCGGAAAACCAAAGGATTAATTCCAACAAGTACTGCTCCCAATTAGACCAACTGAAAGCGGCCCTCGACAAAAAGCGTCCAGAATTAGTCAACAAAAAGCTCATAATCTTCCATCAGGATAATGCAAGATTGCATGTTTTTTGATGACCAGGCAAAAACTGTTACAGCCTTGCTGGGAAGTTCTGATTCATCCGCCATATTCACCAGACATTGCACCATCCGATTTCCATTGATTTCGGTCTTTACAAAATTTTCTTAATGGAAAAAAATTTCAATTCCCTGGAAGACTGTAAAAGGCACCTGGAACAGTTCTTTGCTCAAAAAGATAAAACATTTTAGGAAGATGGAATTATGAAGTTGCCTGAAAAATGGCAGAAGGTAGTGAAACAAAATGGTGAATATGTTGTTCAATAAAATTCTTCATGAAAATGAAAAATGTGTCTTTTATTTTTACTTAACAGAAGGCACTTTTTGGCCAACCCAATATTTTGTGAGTGGTGTAAGATAGGGGGTCTAGTTTTATTCTTCTACATGTGACTATCCAGTTTTTTCAGCAGCATGAGAAAATTCAAGTCTAGGGACATTGTATAAAATACCTAACCAGCACAAATCAAAACTGTCAAGGTCATGAAAAAAAGAAAAAGAAAAATTTCCACAAACTAGAGAAGACTAAGGAGACATGACAACTAATTACAATACAATGTCTTGTATGGAATCCTGTAAGTGGGAAAGGACATTAGTGTAAAACCTGGTGAAATCCGAATAGTCTTGAGTTTAGTTAATAATAATGTACAATTTTTTGGTTTTGACAAAGTTACCATAATAATGTAAAATGCTAACACTAGGGAAACTAGTTGAGGAATACAAACGATCTCTCTGCATTATCATTGCAAGTTTTCTATAAATCTAAAATCACTCCAAAATAAAAGTGTATTAACAATGCATTTAAAGGGCAGCACCTAAAAATTCCTGAAACAGAAAAAGAGACATTCGGCAAACACTAAAATAAATCAAGTGTGGACTTCAGTTAATAATAATGAATCAATACTATATCATTAATTGTAGCTAATATATCATACTAATATAAGATGCTAACAATAGGGAACTTGAGTGGGATATATATGAGAACTCTCTATACTACCTTTGCAATTTTTTTGAAAATCTATTTCTATTCTAAAAAGATAATGTTTTTCAAAAGTATGTATAATCAAGGTTATTAATAAAATTAAAATATTTTACTGCTAAAATGTATATATATATATAACTTTCAGTGAATGTATAAGTGAAATTCAATTTCAAAATAGATGTTTTCTTTTTATTTTAAAATTGTACCAAATCAAGTAAATAAAATTAAATAGAATAATTAGGAAATCTAATTATTTAAAGATAATCCTTTGAATTTCTTTTAATTATTTAAAATAAAATCTTTCCTTTTTAAAAATCCAAATATGTCTGAAATACTAAAGCAATGTATACTTGACCTGTATGTTAAATTCCGAGTAACTATATTAGAAGTAGACTGTTATTATAATTCTTTCATTAAACAAATACTATTGAGTATTACAGGGTGAAACTTACCTGAAGAGGCTCTAGAGATACATTGTGAACAAGACAAAGTCCCTGCCTTCATATTGCTACTTTCTTATATAGTACCTTTTCATCTAAATCAGAAACATGAAACACTAAGACAAAAGACTATTGAGAGGTACGTATTAGTGAGCTCATTGAATTACACAATATAACTCTCAGTTGTCAATTTAAAATTTAGTAACTAAAATGGAATGCAGGGAGAAATGAATAACAGATAAATGTAAAAAGTAAACCCAGTTTTGTTTTTTTTTTGTTGTCATCTGTATGTTTGTTTGTTTTGAGGGAGGTATAGTCGTCAATACTATCCAGTCTCCAGGCATAGTGGTACAACAGTCACTGATTCTGAATCCACCTTTGAGTCTGTTTCTCTACTAGAAATAGGTTAGTTTTGTCAGCTGAGGATTTAAGAGTTTCACCTCACTATCTGAATGTGTTGAAAAAAGCATAACATGTAATATATTCTTATTTGGAGAACTATATTTTCCAAATTTCCCTCACAGAAATATATTAGGTTTTACACTCTGTTAATTAATGGGTGTGAAGAGTGGATGCTCTTGTATTAAAGAGCTTGAATCTTGTCTATTCTTTTTACACACCATGCAGACAAAGCACCCTAAGTCTAAGTATGTCCACCCTTAAAATAGTCATAACAATAATATGTCCCTCATAGTTAAATAAGATGGAATAACTGAGGGAATGCACACAAAATTCTTATCATAATGTCTGGCACTCTATAAATTTCCACATAAGACCTTTTGAGTCTTGACCTTCACCTCAAATCATTAATAGTAACAATTCTTTAGTTAGTCGTTATTTGTATTGACTTACTAATGGAACATATTTTTTCCTATAAGGAACTAGCTGAAAGGTAATAATAATATAACTGCTATTGTTGGAAGCCTAATTTGTAATATTGAATAACACAAGCAAAGTTCTGTTAAGGAATAAAAGAGGCTATCTTACCTAATTCATTAGTTTTTGCGTATCAGATCTCTGAGCACATGAAGACTGCCAATTGGATTTGCTAATATATATGTAAATCGTATCTAGGCATAAAATCTGCTGGGGTTTTTTTGTTGCTGGTGGTGATGGGGGTGATTAATGTAACATGATTTATTTGATTAAAAAAATATATATTTTCTTCCAGAAGATTAGATCAATTTTAGGAAAACTATTGAATTTTCTATGAGCATGCAGTGCTATCATTATTTTTGCATATCCTGTATCCATACTGTATATCTCTTCCAAAGTTATATTATTCTTTACACCCCTATGAAACACATAGACAGGAATAAAACATTTTTTTCTGTTTTGTGTTATTTTATTTTAATTTTGATTTGTAAAAGAGAAAAAAATAACAATTTTTCATTGGAGAATACTTTTTTGTTTTGTTTTATTTTATGTATTTTAATTTTTATTTTATATTTGGAGTATAGTTGATTTACAATATTGTGTTAGTTTCAGGTGTATAGAAAAATAATTCAGTTTTACATATATATATCTCTATTCTTTATCAGATTCTTTTTCCATATAGGTTATTACAGAGTATTGAGTAGAGTTCCCTGTGCTATATAGTAGGTCCTTATTGATTTTATATTTTTATATATATATTTATATGTATATATATACAGTCAATGCACACATTTATACATTGAGTTAATCCCTAATGGGAGCAAAGTATATTTACCCAAGTATTTACCTAGACAGAACTACAGTTCCATAAAAATTAAAATAGTTATTTATTTATAAAACCCATAATTTACATGTGTATTAAGTTTTGCTATGCTTATTGCTCCCAAACATACAGTGTTTCAAAGACTTTTTCTTTCTCATCTAAAAATATATTGTGGATTAGCTTTGAAATAAAATTGAAACACATTTTAATTGTCATTATTGCCCATTGTACTAATAACAGTTAAATTGATGTAGTTTTTTCAATTACATGTAATAGAGTAAATATATTTCTCTCTGAAATGGCATATGTTTATTTCCAAGTATAATTTTGAGGAGGAAATCCCCTTAGAATCCAGAGATGAAATTGTTAATATTATTTATTATATCCTTAGGGTCATATATACATAGGGCAGAAGAGAACTAATTATGACAGACAAAGGCTTTTCCCTCTAGACCTGACACTATAATGAAGCATCTGATATCTTTCCAAAAGTATCCAGCCCTAGAGATTCTGTATGAACTGTTTTTGTTATAAGATTTGAAGGAATGACTGACTGTTTTAGACAGGGAGGAGAAGAAACTTGGGACTAAATTTTGTGTACTTTAAAGTCTACTTTAGCTGATAAGGTAGCAGAAGTCTGATGAGATGCAAAAGTTTTGCTATATATAGGTAGGAAAAAACTGAAGTTGTAATAGGACATGAAATCAGGTACATAATTAAAAGTGAGCAGGGAAAAAACCCACTACTTTAAAGAAAAAAAACAATTTAGCCTGTAACATGTAGGATAAATCAAGAGAATTTGGATTCCTGCAGTATACAGCCAATTAATCTCAATATATCCAATTAAGATTTTAGCTTCTTATCTTGAAGCAATGAAGTATTACATACATTTTGATAGAAAAACTAGAATCAAGCCCCAGCATCCAAAATTAAAATACACGAACTACTTTTTATGCCTCAGTTTCTCATCTACAAAATGAGTATAAAAGTATTATCTATTTACATTTTTGTTTGAATTTAAGTAAAATACCAAATGCAGTGTATTGTAATATAATTTCTTGCACATAAGTTCAATGAATGCTATTACTATGTATAGTTATTACCTTTGTGTAATTAAGCTCTGATGTATTTCTGCAAATGCTGCTAAATAAACGCTTTTTAATTGAGTGTAAATAGATCTCCCCATTGGTATTACTCTCTTTTACATCCTTCCATTAAAATTGGCATATATTAGAATTATTGATTTTTAGAAAGCTATGTAAACAGGGAAATAATAGATTTACAATGCGTGTATTAATGCGTAAATTTTTTTGTTCTCCTAAACCTATGATCTAATTAAAGTTTTCATATTTAGATTTACTAGATGTTTAATTTAATTTGTTGATTTATTTTAAGATTTTCTTTCTCCTGTAGCAGTATATATGCCTACATAACATCATGACTCCATGTCACCAAATGATGGTTAACAGCTGAACTTCTCCATCAGGTATAAGTCAGTCATAAAAAACTAAGGTTGGAACTAAAGACTAATTTCACACAATATCAACCATAACTCCTCAAAGTCTGTGTGTACCTCTGAACGACAGAAGAAAATGTGAAACCACATAAGAAAGGCACTAGTAGAAAGAAAATAAGCAAGGTATTATCAATACTTCTTTTTACTTGCATCCACCTCACCACACATATTGCCAATACAAGCACATGCTTAGTTTTAAAATAGGATTTTTAAAAAATTAATTTATTTATCTTTTGGCTGTGTTGCTGCACGTGGGCTTTCTCTAGTTGCAGTGAGCAGGGCCTACGCTTCGTTGTGGTGTGGCTTCTCATTGTGGTGGCTTCTCTTGTTGCAGAGCACGAGCTCTAGGTGCTCGGGCTTCAGTAGTTTTGGCACGCGGGCTCAGTAGTTGTGGCTGACGGGATCTAGAGCGCAGGCTCAGTAGCTAATATAGGAGCTTAGCTGCTCCACGACATGTGGGATCTTCCCGAACCAGAGCTCGAACCCATGTCCCCTGCATTGGCAGGCGGATTCTTAACCACAGCACCACTACGGAAGTCCTAAAATAGGATCTTTATAATAATAAGTAGACAAATATATTTTTCAAGTAGGTGAAATTTCAGTAAATAAATAAATGTAATATATTATGCTGACAGGCTGACAGTAGGGGCTTCTCCATTCCTTGAAATGATAAGCTTAAAAAAAAAAGGAAAAGAAAAATCACCTGGTATTTGCTATTGCCTGAGGCCGTGGAGAGCTGTGCCACCTATTTCAAGGTATTTAACCATTTCTGACAATGCCAGGTTTTAATTTTCTATTTAGAAAAATGCAAAAAAATTATATGTAAGATATCTTTAATAGTGTATACTTGATATGGCACTGAAACCAAAGATGTGTAACCCCAAAGTTGCAACTTAAACAGAAGTTAAATTTACACTGAACATACAAGGCCTAATAATAGCATTTTTAGAACTCTGGCTCAAGTACAACTCAATAAACATATACTAAAAAATACTGCGTGTATTATTTTAGAAGCTAGAAATAAAGATATGAATAAGATATGTCCTCAGTTCTCAAGAATCTAGTGGAAGAGACTGGCATTTAGATAAATAAAATACATGGTACACATTCTGGACAGAGTAGCACCTAGAAGGAGTTGGTCCATTCTGATCAAAGCTGTCATCACAGAAGAGATGAAGATAAAATGGGGTTTGAATGTATGAAAAGGTTGGAGTGGCCATATGATTTACTGTTCAAAGTAAGGCTTTTTTAAAAATATAAGAAACACTAAAATAATTACAATTATTTTAATTTTCAAAGCTTTATTTACATACCAATGAATTGATTCTATTAGGAAAAATAATCATTTTCAAAAACTATTTCCAACATAAAAATTGCTTGTAAAATAAAACAAATATTAGTAACTTAGTAATATTACTTTTCTGAATATTAAAAATCATATAAATAGAATGAATATTCTTCATATATAATCATGCATTTGTTTTCAGTTTCTTAGTCATATCTGTTTCTAAAATCATCTCAGAATTGTGCATTGACATTATCAGAAAAAAAATTTACTTTCCTTTCTATATATATATATATATATATATATATATATATATATAGTCTTCTAATTTTAGTGTTTCCATAGCCTTATCCACAATGTTTTTCAAAGTTTCTTTGTATGGTTAATACATTTAAAATTATTGATAGTTTCAATTAACTTTTTTTTGTGGAACATTATCATTTTGAGAAAATACTTTCTCTCTTTTTCTGTCAGATTTTCAGGTACTGATAGATTCAGAACAAATTCTACTATATGGAGGAATTCTCAATTCCAATTTTTGTATTGAAGTGTATAAATATTTTAGCCTAAATAATTAAACAGTTACTGAGTTTTGCCTCTATGTTGAGCATTTCTCTGTTTTTAAAATCTTTAATTTGTTTTATTGAAGTGTAATTGATTTGCAATGTTGTATTAGGTTCAGGTTTACAGCAAAGTGATTCAGGTGTGCAAATATATGTATTATTTTCTCAGAATCTTTTCTATTATATGTTATTACAAGATACTCAGTATAGGTCCTTGTGCTATACAGTAGGTCCTTGTTGGTTATCTGTTTTATATATAGCAGTGTGTTTATGTCAATCCCATACTCCTAATTTATCCCTCTCCTCCTTTCCCCTTTGGTAACCATAAATTTGTTTTCTATGTCTGTGAGCATTTCTCTTGATGATACATATTTGTTGTAAGTCAAAACTCATCACATAAGTTATATGTATTTATAATTATTTTAGTTGAATACCAAAATTAGATGTTACAAAGTCATAGGTTCTCTCAATTTCATTCCATTTCAATACAGAATTTATATTTTCAACTAAAAATAGAAACATCATTAAAACACTCTTCCCAAGTTCAATTTTAGGTGTTAAAATTAAATGTTTTCTGTATCTGAACTCTCATATTTTACTTTTCAGTTTCCAATATGCTATTATAGGGATACATTTTAATGATCTCCTATTTGCCAGCTTTGTTTACAATAATGGTAATTTACTAAAAGCTTCTAAGTCTGAAAAATTTTTTACCATCTATCCATTCAATACTTTGAGAAATTTGCAATTGATTGTGAACAAGATTCACCAAAAATATAGAGAACACAATTACATCAAAAGTTGAATACTCTTTTACGTAACGTTGCTGGATTTAGGAGGGAAAAAAGACAGTTAATTTCAAATTTTACTCTAATTATGACCTGTGCAATATTTGATTCATTTGTAATAAACTAACATTTATTTGATTTTTTATATGAAATTGAAATTTAACTGTGCATCCCGTATATTTTTCATCCACCCTAATCGCAGGACACTGATTTATACAGTAATCCTTTAGAGGCTCAGACATTTTTCAAATCCATTTGAAGACAAATAGAAAAAAGAGATAGTACATATTGCTGTGTGATTTGTTTCTTAAAATACTTTTAATATCAGCTTAACCATAGAAATTTTGTACAGCCATCCCACATTTTATTGCACTTCACTTTATTGCACTTCCCAGATACTGTGTTTTTTATAAATTGAAGGCTGTGGCAACGCTGTTTCGAGGAAGTCTTATCAGTGCTATTTCTTTTCAACAGCATTTGCTCACTTCGTCTCTCTCTGTCATGTTTTGGTGATTCTTATAGGATTTCAAAAGTTTTTATTATTATTATATTCACTATGGTGATCTGTGATCAGTGATCTTTGATGTTACTATTGTAATTAATTTGGGGTGTCATGAACCACGCCCATGTAAAATAGTGAAGTTAATAAATGTTGTGTGTGTTCTGACTGCTCCACCGATCGGCTGTCCCCCAATCTCTCTCCCTCACTAGGGCTTCTCATTCCCCGAGACACAACAGTATTGAAATTAGGCCAATTAATAACCCCACAGGTGTCTCTGAGTGTGCAAGTGAAAGGAAGTGTTGCACATTTCTCACTTTAAATCAAAAGCTAGAAATGATTAAGCTTAGTAAGGAAGGCATGTCCAAAACTGAGAGAGGCCACAAGCTATGCCTCTTGCCCCACAGTTAGCCAAGTTGTGAATGCAAATGAAAAGTTCTTGAAGAAAATTTAAAGTACTAATTCAGTGAACACAGGAATGATAAGAAAGCAAAACAGCCTTATGGCTGATGTGGAGAACGTTTCAGGGGTCTGGATAGAAGATTAAACCAAACACAACATTCCCTTAAGCCAAAGCCTAGTCCAGAGCAATTAACTCCCTTCAATTCTGTGAAGGCTGAGAGAGGTGAGGAAGCTGCAGAAGAAATGTTTGAAGCTAGCAGAGACTGGTTCATGAGGTTTAAGGGAAGAAGCCATCTCCAGAACATAAAAGTGCAAGGTGAAGCAGCAAGTACTGATGTAGGAGCTACAGCAAGTTATCCAGAACATCTAGCTAAGATAGTTAATGAAGGTGGCTACACTAAACAACAGATTTTCAAAGTAGATAAAGCAGCCTTCTATTGGAAGAAGATGCCATCTAGGACTTTCATAGCTAGAGAGAAGAAGACAATGCCTGGCTTCAAAGCTTCAAAGGACAGGCTGACTCTCGTTAGGGGCTAATGTAGCTGGTGACTTTAAGTTGAAGCCAGTGCTCCCTTACTATCCTAGGGCCCTTAAGAATGATGCTGAATCTACTCTGCCTGTGCTCTATAAGTGGAACAACAAAGCCTGATGATAGCACATCTGTTTACAACACGGCTTACTAAATATTTTAAGCCCACTGTTGAGACCTACTGTTCAGAAGAAAAGATTCCTTTCAAAAGGTGACTGCTCACTGTCAGTGTACCTGGTCACTAAAAAGCTCTGATGGAGATGTACAAAGAAAGTAACGTTGTTTTCATGCCTGCTAACACAACATCCATTCTGCAGTCCATGGATCAAAGAGTAATTCTGAATTTCAAGTCCCATTATTTAAGAAATATATTAGATAAGGCTATGGCTGCCATGGATGGTGATTTCGCTGATGGATCTGGGTAAAGTCAGTTGAAAACATTCTGGAAAGGATTTATCGTTTTAGATGCCATTAAGAATATTTGTGATTCATGGATGACTTTGAGGGGTCCAAGACTTCATTGGAGGAAGTAACTGTAGATGTGGTGGAAATAGCAAGAGAACTAGAATCGGAAGTGAAGCCTAAACACGTGACTGAATTGCTGCAATCTAACGAAAAAAAAACTTTAAGGAAGGAGAAGTTGCTCCTTATGAAGGAGCAAAGAGAGTGGTTTCTTGAGATGGAATCTATTCCTGGTGAAAATGCTGTAAAGATTGTTGAAATTACAACAAAGGACTTATAATATTACATAAACTTAGTTGATAAAACAGCAGCAGGGTTTGAGAAGACGGACTCCAATTTGAAAGAAATTCTACCCTGGGTAAAACACTATCAAACAGCACAGCACGCTACAGAGAAATTGTGAAAGGAAGAGCTAGCTGCTGTGACAAACTGCATTGTCATCTTATGTTAAGAAATGGCCACGGCCACCCAGCCTTCAGCCACCACCATCCTGATCAGACAGCAGCCGTCAACATGACCCTCTACCAGTAAAAAGCTGATGATGTATTGAAGGCTCAGATGATGGTTAGCATTTTTAAGGAATAAAGTATATTTTAATTAAGGTTTGTGCATTTTTTTAGACATAACTCTATTGTACATTTAATAGGCTACAGTATGGTGTAAGCAAGGTTTTCTAGGCACTGGGAGAAACATTGTGTAACTCGCTTTATTGAGATTTTTAATTTATTGCAGTGTTCTGGAACTGAACCACAATATCTCTGAGGTATGCCTTTATGTAAGGTTCTAATTTCAGCATACATTAATCCATTTTTATTGATATATAAACATACTCATTTATTTATGTATTATCTATGGCTGTATTCACTCTACAACAGCAGAGCTGAGTGTTGTCACAGAGACCAAATGGTCTTCAAAGCTCTCTACAGGAAAAGTCAGCTGACCTTGCTTTTGTAAGTGTGTGTATATGTGAAATTTGACAACTACAGTTTCTATTTCATATAGTGGAATATTTCTTCTTGTTTTGATTCATTCATGCTTCTTAATTATGATCTTTATTTACCACAACATTGATTTCTACTAAGTCTTATATGTATATTACTACTGCAAATTATTTTCTCTTCATATTAAACATTTAACTGAATTTGAACTAGCCATTAAAATAGACATATTTTAATGAAAGGAAAAAATAAACCTGCAAACCCTCCAGTTATATCCATGTTTTGAATTTTTAAAAAATAATGAAATTAACTGATACTCTTTGTAAGTTTCTAATTATGATGACATAAAAGTAGAGTCATTAGATTTTTTGTGAAGTTCTGCTTTCAATGGAACTGGAACACAAAAAGGGGCAGAACTTCTTAGTATGCTTATTATGATCAACCATGAAATAAAAAATGAGTATAATCAGTTTAAAACTCTCATTTTTTGAAAAGTCCTATCTGAGAGAGTGATATAGTAATGCACCACTGGATGTATATATGTTTGTCATCGGTTCAGCTACTTTGTCAAATAAAAAGAAATCCAGATAAGCTGAGACTTCATACAGAAAGCCTAGTGAATAGGATGAACGGTCCTGTCTCAGGAACTGCAAGTGTCTAAAAATCAAACTGAAAAATGCTTTTTTCATAGATCAGGGATAAGGGAAATTGAGCAAAGAAGAGAGAGTAAGCCGAATGCATAATCAGCATGATTTGACAGGAAATGTGTCTTGCTATGGTCAGTGGGTTCTGGGGATAAGCTCATAAGAGGGCGCTCTCCTTACTTGAGCACTTGCTCAGGCTTGGGGGTGACCTAAAGTTCAGGGACCTGGGGACATGAGAGAAATCTGACTTAACTTTGGTCAATTGTGAATACCTGGTCAATATGAAAATTGATTCATTTCTTTTTAAATAAATGCTAATAGTTCATGAACAGATTTGTGATTTATGCTTTTCATCATGACAAGATACACTGCACCAGTGGTTGATGATGAATTTTGACACACATTTTGTGAAAATTATGTATTCATCATCAGTTTTCTTTTTTTTAAGATTACGGATTATTTTAATTTTTTAAAAATATTTAATGTATATATAATTCTTTTTTAATTGAAGTATAGTTGAGTTTATATATATATATATTCTTTTTCATATTCTTTTCCCTTACAAGTTATTAAAAATATTGATTATAATTCCCTGTACTATACAATAGGTCCTTGTTGGTTATCTATTTTATATATAATAGTGTGTATATGTTAATCCAAAACTCCTAATTTCTTCACCCTTCTCAACTTTCCCCTTTGGTAACCATAAGTTTGTTTTCTATGTCTGTGGGTCTATTTCTGTTTTGTAAATGAGTTCATTTGTATCATTCTTTTTTTTATATTCCACATATAAGTGATATCATAGGACATCTGTCTTTGTCTGGCTTAACTTAATATGATAATCTCTAGGTCCATCCATGTTGCTACAAATGGCATTATTTCATTCTTTTTATGGCTGAGTAATATCCTATTGTATAAATATACCACATCTTTATCCATTCATCTGTCAATGGACATTTAAGTTGCTTCTAGATCATCAATTTTCTTTAGAAGTAGACATTAATAAATGTTGGAAAGGAAAAAAATTAAAACCATTCATACATAGTCAGCATAATTAGTTATGTAGAAAGGCTAAAAGAAAGTACTTACACACTATGCATTAAGCTTTTCTTTTTATAAAGAAGTCTCAAAGGTTATCCTTTAGCCAAAGACCAACTCTAGATATTTAGGCTCTAGATCTGTGGTAAAAAAAATGAAGCTGTTATGCAAGTACTTATGTAATTCTAAGTGTCATGTATACATATTCACTGTAGAACTCAGTATTGCAAAGATATTAATTTTCTCCAATTTGATCTATTGATTCAGGCATTCCCAATCAAAAGCTAGAAATTATTTTTATAGATATTGACAAGCTAATTCAAAATTATATGAAAAAGCAAAGTACAAGAATAGGCAAGAGGTTCTGAATATAAAGCATATATATTGATTTCAAGATTATCTTAATGTTACAGTAATCAATACTATGGTATTGGCAAAGGATGAAAATATTAATAAAATAGAATTAAAAGCTCAAAAATAGATCTACACAAATATAGACAACTGATTTTTGACAATGGTCCAAGTTCAGTTCCATGAAGAAAGGATTGTCTTTTCAATAAATTTTTGGGAAAAGCTGGATGTCCATATGCAAAAGGTATGAACCTCAACATATGCCTCATAATTTATATGAAATTTGTGTATAAATTTATTTTTGTTTTCAGATATAAATCCAAGGTTTAGCATTCTCTGCAAATGTATATTGTGTGGTCAACCTGGCCTTGAGATTTTAAAACAAGTTTTTGAAGTAGAAACTAGAAGACATAGGATAAAAGGACATATAAATAAAAAATTGAATACACTAATAACAAAATTACCTCTCTTTTAAAGCTGCCCTTTTGAAAAAATAGAGCAATAAGTGTATGGTAATAATGTTAATACATTCATAAGTAACAGAGAAGCTGTTTTTGTTCCTTTTTTAAGCAGCATGCTTGCATATCAATGAAGAAATTTGGACTTTATATTTGCATTAGTACCAAATATTTCCCTATAAGATCTCTGACGTTTTGGCTTTAGTATATTAGTAAGAGAAAAGTTTGAAAAGGAGAAACACTTTAGGTATATTAATTACAGGACTCATTTAGAAAACATTTGTATAGAAAAACACGTGATTTTTTTTTAATTTAATGTGTTTATTCTCCACTTAAAAACAATACACAAACTAGAGCTATGCCATGTATATTTTGGAGTTCAATGACTCGTTAACAATGAACTCAAATTATAATCAGCCAGTAGATGTGAACTGGGAACCTACTATGTGTCAGCAGCTTGCAAAGCTTGTATGGGATGAAAAAAAACAAATAAATGACTTCTAACATTGTACAGTGAGCTTCACTACAATCTGAAATATAGGTTTACATAGAGGTAAAGGTAACGTGTAGGTTTTTTTTTTTTTAACAACTTTATTGGAGTAAAATTGCTTTACAATGTTCTGATAGTTTCTGCAGTATAACAAAGTGAATCAGCTATATGTATACATATATCCCCGTATTCTCTCATCTTGCATCTCCCTCCAACCCTCCCTATCCCACCCCTCTAAGTCTTCACAAAGCACTGAGCTGATCTCCCTGTGCTATTCAGCAGCTTCCAAATAGCTATCTGTTTTACATTTGGCACTGTACATATGTCCATGCCACTCTCTCACTTTGTCCCAGCTTACACTTCCCCCTCCCTGTGTCCTCAAGTCCATTCTCTATGCCTGTATCTTTATTCCTGTCCTGCCCCTGGGTTCATCAGAACTTTTTTTTTTTTAGACTCAATCTATATGTGTTAGCATATGGTATTGTTTTTCATTATCTGACTTACTTCAGTCTGTATGACAGACTCAAGGTCCATCCACCTCACTACAAATAACTCAGTATCATTTCTTTTCAAGGCTGAGTAATATTCCATTGTATATATGTGCCACATCTTCTTTATCCATTCATCTGTTGATGGACACTTAGGCTGCTTCCATGTCCTGGCTATTGTAAATAGAGCTGCAATGAACATTGTGGTACATGACTCTTTTTGAATTATGGTTTTCTCAGGGTATATGCCAAGTAGTGGGATTGCTGGGTCATATGGTAGTTCTATTTTTAGTTTTTTAAAGAACCTCCATACCGTTCTCCATAGTGGCTGTATCAATCTACATTCCCACCAACAGTGCAAGAGGATTCCCTTTTCTCCATACCCACTCCAGCACTTATTGCTTATAGATTTTTTGATAATGGCCATTCTGCCGGGTATGAGGGGATACCTCATTGTAGTTTTGATTTGCATTTCTCTAATGATTAATGATGTTGAGCATCCTTTCATATGTTTGTTGGCAATCTATATCTTCTCTGGAGAAATGTCTATTTAGATCTTCTGCCCATTTTTGGATTGGGTTGTCTGTTTTATTCATATTGAGTGGCATGAGCTGCATGTATATATTGGAGATTAATCCTTTGTCAGTTGCTTTGTTTGCAAATATATTCCCCTATTCTGAGGGTTCTCTTTTTGTCTTGTTTATGGTTTCCTTTGCTGTGCAAAAACTTTAGGTTTCATTAGGTCCCATTTGTTTATTTTTGTTTTTATTTCCATTTCTCTAGGAGATGGGCCAAAAAGGATCTTGCTGTGATGTATGTCATAAAGTGTTCTGCCTATGTTTTCCTCTAAGAGTTTTATAGTGTCTGGCCTTACATTTTGGTCTTTAATCCATTTTGAGTTTATTTTTGTGTATGGTGTTAGGGAGTGTTCTAATTTCATTCTTTTACATGTAGCTGTCCAGTTTACTCAGCATCACTTATTGAAGAGGCTGTCTTTTCACTCTTGTATATTCTTGCCTTCTATATCAAAGATAAGGTGACCATAGGTGTGTGGGTTTATCTCTTGGTTTCTATCCTGTTCCACTGAGGTATATTTCTGTTTTTGTGCCAGTACCATACTGTCTTGATTACTTTAACTTTGTAGTATAGTCTGAAGTCAGGGAGCCTGATTCCTCCAGCTCCATTTTTCTTTCTCAAGATTGGCTATTCAGGGTCTTTTGTGTTTCCATACAAATTGTGAATTCTTTTTTTCTAGTTCTGTGAAAAATGCCATTGGTACTTTGATAGGGATTGCATTGAATCTGTAGATTGCGCTAGATAGTACAGTCATTTTCATAGGTTGATTATTCCAATCCAAGAACCTGGTATATCTCTCCCTCTGTTGGTATTATGTTTAATTTCTTTCATCAGTGTCTTAGACTTTTCTGCATACAGGCCTTTTGTCTCCTTAGGTAGGTTTATCCCTAGTTATTTTATTCTTTTTTTAGGCAATGGTAAATGGGAGTGTTTCCTTAATTTCTCTTTCAGATTTTTCATAATTAGTGTATAGGAATGCAAGAGATTTCTGTGCATTAGTTTTGTATCCTGCTGTGTTACCAAATACATTGATTAGCTCTAGTAGATTTCTGGTAGCATCTTTAGGATTCTCTATGTCATCTGCAAACAGTGACAGTTTTATTTCTTCTTTTCTGATTTGAATTCATTTTATTTCTTTTTTTTCTCTGATTGCCATGGCTAAAACTTCCAAAACTATGTTGAATGGGCAACCTTGTCTTGTTCCTGATATTAGTGGAAATGGTTTCATTTTTTCACCATTGAGAACGATGTTGGCTGTGGTTTGTCATATATGTATGACCTTTATTATGTTGAGGTAAGTTCCCTCTATGCCTACTTTCTGGAGGGTTTTTTATCATAAATAGGTGTTGAATTTTGTTGAAACCTTTTTCTGCATCTATTGAGATGATCATATGGTTTTTCTCCTTCAGTTTGTTAATGTGATGTATCACATTGATTGATTTGCTTATAATGCAGAATCCTTGCATTCCTGGGATAAACGCCACTTGATTATGGTGTATGATCCTTTTAATGTGCTATCGGATTCTGCTTCCTAGTATTTTGTTGAGGATTTTTGCATCTATGTTCATCAGTGATATTGGCCTGTAGTTTTCTTATTTTGTGACATCTTTGTCTGGTTTTGGTATCAGGGTGATGGTGGCCTCGTAGAATGAGTTTGGGAGTGTTCCTCCCTCTGCTATATTTTGGAAGAGTTTGAGAAGGATATGTGTTAGCTCTTCTCTAAATGTTTGATGAAATACACCTGTGAAGCCGTATTGTCCTGGGCTTTTGTTTGCTGGAAGGTTTTTAATCACAGTTTCAATTTCAGTGCTTGTGATTGGTCTGTTCATATTTTCTTCCTGATTCAGTCTTGGCAGCTTGTGCACTTCTAAGAATTTGTCCATTTCTTCCAGGTTGTCCATTTTATTGGCATAGAGTTGCTTGTAGTAATATCCCATGATCTTTTGTATTTCTGCAGTGTCAGTTGTTACTTCTCCTTTTTCATTTCTAATCCTCTTGATTTGGGTGTTCTCCCTTCTTTTCTTGATGACTCTGCCTAATGGTTTATCAATTTTGTTTATCTTCTCAAAGAGCCAGCTTTTAGTTTTATTGATCTTTGCAATCGTTTCTTTCACTTCTTTTCATTTATTTCTGATGTGATCTTTATGATTTCTTTCCTTCTGCTAACGTTGGTTTTTTGTTGTTGTTCTTCTTCTTAATCTAGTTGCTTTAGGTGTAATGTTAGGTTGTTTATTTGAGATTTTTCTTGTTTCTTGAGGTAGGATTGTATTGCTATAAAATTTCCTCTCAGAACTGCTTTTGATCAATCCCATAGGGTTTTTTTTTTGCGGTACGTGGGCCTCTCACTGCTGTGGCCTCTCCCGCCGTGGAGCACAGACTCCGGACGCACAGGCCCAGCGGCCATGGCCCACGGGCCCAGCCGCTCTGCAGCATGTGGGACCCTCCCAGACCGGGACACGAACCCGCGCCCCCTGCATCGGCAGGCGGACCCTCAACCACTGTGCCACCAGGGAAGCCCCTCCCATAGGTTTTGGGTCATTGTTTATTCATTTTCCTTTGTTTCTAGGTAGTTTGTTATTTCCTCTTTGATTCCTCCAGTGATCTATTGGTTATTTAGTAGTGTATTGTTTAGTCTTCATGTGTTTGTATATTTTACAGTTTTTTTCCTGTAATTCATATCTAGTCTTATAGCATTGTGGTTGGAAAAGATACTTGATATGATTTCAATTTTCTTAAATTTACCAATGCTTGATTTGTGACCCAAGATATGATCTGTCCTGGAAAGTGTACCATGAGCTCATGAGGAGAAAGTGTATTCTGTTGTTTTTGGATGGAATATCCTAAAAATATCAATTAAGTCCATCTTGCTTAATGTGTCATTTAAAGCTTGTGTTTCCTTATTTATTTTCATTTTGGATGATCTGTCCATTGGTGAAAGTGGGGTGTTAAAATCCCCTAGTATTGTGTTACTGTTGGTTTCACATTTTATGGCTGTTAGCATTTGCCTTATGATTTGCGGTGCTCCTATGTTGGATGCATAAATATTTACAATTTTTATATCTTCTCTTGGATTGACCCCCTGATCTTTATGTAGTGTCCTTCTTTGTCTCTTGTAATCGTCTTTATTTTGAAGTCTATTTTGTCTGATATGAGAATTGCTATTCCAGCTTTCTTTTGATTTCCATTTGCATGGAATATTTTTTCCATTCCCTCACTTTCAGTCTGTTTGTGTCCCTAGATCTGAAGTGGGTCTCTTGTAGATAGCATATATATGGGTTTTGTTTTTGTTTCCAATCAGCCAGTCTATGTCTTTTGCTTGGAGCATTTAATCCATTTACATTTAAGGTAATTATTGATATGTATGTTCCTATTACCATTTTCTTAATTTTGCGGGCCATTTTTTGTAGGTGCTTTCCTTCTCTTGTGTTTTCTGCCAAGAGAAGTTCCTTTAGCATTTTTTGTAAAGCTGGTTTGGTGCTGCTAAATTCTCTTAGCTTTTGCTTTCCTGTAAATGTTTGTTTCTCCATCAAATCTGAATGAGATCCTTGCTGAGTAGAGTAATCTTGGTTGTAGGTTTTTCCCTTTCATCACTTTAAATATGTCCTGTCACACCCTTTTGGCTTGCAGAGTTTCTGCTGAAAGGTCAGCTGTCAACCTTATGGGGATTCCATTGTATGTTATTTGTTCCTTTTCTCTTGCTGCTTCTAATGTTTTTTCTTTGTATTTAATTTTTGATAGTTTGATTAATATGTGTCTTGGCATGTTTCTCCATGGATTTATCCTGTATGGGACTCTCTGTGCTTCCTGGACTTAATTGACTATTTCTTTTCCCATATTTTGGAAGTTTTCAACTATAATCTCTTCAAATATTTTCTCAGTCCTTTTTTTTTCTCTTCTTCTTCTGGGAGTCCTATAATTCGAATGTTGGTACATTTAATGTTGTCCCAGAGGTCTCTGAGAGTGTCCTCAATTCTTCTTATTGTTTTTTCTTTATTCTGCTCTGTGGTAGTTATTTCCAGTATTTTATCTTCCAGGTCACCTATCCGTTCTTCTGCCTCAGTTTTTCTGCTATTGATTCCTTCTAGAGAATTTTTAATTTCATTTATTGTGTTGTTCATCATTGTTTGTTTTGTCTTTAGTTCTTCCAGGTCTTGTTAAACGTTTCTTGTATTTTCTCCATTCTGTTACCAAGATTTTGGATCATCTTTACTATCATTACTCTGAATTATTTTTCAGGTAGACTGCCTCTTTCCTCTTCATTTGTTTGGTTTGGTGGGTTTTTACTTTGCTGCTGAATCTTCTGCATATTTCTCTATCTTCTCATTTTAACTTACTGTGTTTGGTGTCTCCTTTTCGCAGGCTGCAGGTTCGTCGTTCCTGTTGTTTTTGTTGTCTTCCCCCAGTGGGTAAGGTTGGTTCAGTGGGTTGTATTGGCTCCCTGGTGGAGGTGAGTGGTGCCTGTATTCTGGTGGAGGAGGCTGGATCTTGTCTTTCTGGTGGGCAGGACTGTGTCCGGTTGTGTGTTTTGGGGTGCCTGTGGCCTTATTATGATTTTAGGCAGGATCTCTGCCAATGGCTGGGGTTGTTCTCCTGTCCTGCTAATTTTTTGCATGGGGTTTCCAGCCCTGGAGCTTGCTGGTTGTTGAGTGGAGCTGGGTCTTAGCATTGAGATGGAGATCTCTGGGAGAGCTTTTGCTGATTAATATTACGTGGGGTCAGGAAGTCTCTGGTTGTCCAATGTCCTGTACTCAACCCTCCCACATCAGACACGCAGGCCTGACACCTGGGTGGAGCACCAAGACACTGTCAGCCACATAGCTCAGAATAAAAATGAGAAAAAGAAAGAAAGAAAGAAAAATTAAATAAAAAATTTAAAGTTATTAAAATAAAAAATAAAAAAAATTATTAATATAAATAAAGTAATTTTTAAAAAGCAACCAAACCAGTAAACAAATCCACCAGTGATAACAGCGCTGAAAACTATACTAAGATAAACATAAAAATCAGAAACTTGTCAGTCACATATAGCAAACCCCATGTCTACAGTTGCTCCCACAGTCCACCACCTCAATTTTGGGATAATTCGTTGTCCCTTCAGGTATTGCACAGATACAGGGTTCATCAAGTTGATTGTGGAGATTTAACCTGCTGTTCCTGAGGCTTCATGGAGAAATTTCACTTTCTCTCCTTTGTTTGCATAGCTCCTGGGGTTCAGCTTTGGATTTGTCCCTGCCTCTGCATGTAGGTCACTCTCTGGTGTCTGTTCTTCGCCCAGACAGGAGGGGGTTAAAGGAGCAGCTGATTTAGGGGCTCTGGCTCACTCAGGTTGTGTGAAGGGAGGGGTACGGAATGCAGGGTGAGCCTGTGGCAGCAGAGGCCAGTGTGACATTGCAACAGCCTGAGGCATGCCGTGTGTTCTCCCAGAGAAGTTGTCCCTGGATCTCAGGACTCTGGCCTGGCAGTGGCAGGCTGCACAGTCTCCCATGATGGGAGGTGTGCATAGTGACCTGTGCTTGCACACAGGCTTCTTGGTGACTGTAGCAGCAGCCTTAGTATTTCATGCCCCTCTCTCGTGTCTGCCCTGATAGCTGCAGCTCCTGCCTGTCTCTGGAGCTCGTTTAGGCAGTGCTCTGAATCTCCTCTTCTCACACACCCCAAAACAATGGTCTCTTGCCTCTTAGGCCTGTCCAGACTTTTCCCCAGACTCCCTCCCAGCTAGGTATGGCGCACTAGCCCCCTTCTGGCTGTATTCACACAGCCAACCCCAGTTCTCTCCCTGAGATCTGACCTCCAAAGCCCAAGCCTCAGTTCCCAGCCTTCACCCACCCCAGCAGGTGAGCAGACAAACCTCTCAGGCTGGTGAGTGCTGGTTGGCACAAATCCTCTGTGTGGGAATCTCTCCACTTTGCCCTCTGCACCCCTGTTGCTGTGTTCTCCTCCATGGCTCTGTAGCTTTCCCCCCACCCACCCCACTTTTCCACCAGTGAAGGGGCTTCCTAGTGTGTGGAAACTTTTCTTCCTTCACAGGTCCCTCCCAGAGGTGCAGGTCCCATCCCTATTCTTTCGTCTCTGTTTTTTCTTTTTTCTTTTGCCCTACCCAGGTATGTGGGGAGTTTCTTGCCTTTGGGGAAGTCTGAGGTCTTCTGCCAGCATTCAGTAGGTTTTATGTAGGAGCTGTTCCACATGTAGATGTATTTTTGATGTATTTGTGGTGAGGAAGGTGATCTGCATGTCTTACTCTTCTGCCATCTTGAAGGTCATGCCCCACACGTGATGTTTTTAATCAACCATTTTCTAAGAGCGGTCACACATTTGTGTTTCATGGCAGTTCCAGTTACACAATTTGATCTACCTTTAACCACAATTTAATAAATTCTCGTAGCTACTGTGGCCCTAATCTCCTCACTCCTCTCAATTAGGAGGGAGTCTATTAGCAGTTAGAGAAAAAATAAGTTAGCCCAGAAATGCAAGGCTGAGAGTTAAAGAAGAAAAACATTGATGAGCTCCAAATCTAACTCTCTTCTTTATTGTTAATGCAATTAAATACATCTTCTTAACCTTTTTAGTGCTGAATTTCAGTTACTTTCTTTAGGCTATAAATAATACTAATTTACTAATACTAATAATAAATAATGACTAATTTCAGTTAGGTTGATAAAAATGTCTTTCATTTATTCAAATTACAGAAAAAGCAATAATGTACATAATATTATATCCCCAATCCCCAATCCCAGTAATTTAGGAAACATAATGTGGGGTTAAAAAAAAGCCAGTGGAAGAGCTTATAACATTAACCATTGGATTCCATTTTTCCTAGTTCCACATGAATATTGCAGAAGTTTATTGATAGAGTATCAGAAGAACTAAAGCAAAAATGTCTGTGTGTGTGTGTGTGTGTGTGTGTGTGTAAAGGAGGTCACTGATTTTTAATTTTTGTTTATATCATTCAAGTTAGGTTATACTATAACAATAATACACATAAGTTCTTTGTAGTTTTACCCCTGAAAGCATTACATTCTTTGCTTATTTCTTATGCAGGTCAGCATGTCCTAAGGCTGGGCTTCTCCACCAGTCACTGATGTACACTGCCTATAGCTACATCTTAGGGAGCATGTGGTTTCAGGTCACCAGGGCAGAGCAAGAGAAAGACAAAGGGTCTTAAATGCATTGACCCAGATGTGACAAATAACACTTCTTTTCACTGACCATTGACTGGAAATAATCATATGGCTCTACTGCAAGGGCATTAGGAAATATGAGAGAAAACTTGGATATTCAGGGACCATCATCATATGTATAGTCAGCCTTTCCTATTATGGATTCAATCAATTGCAAATCAAAAATATTTGAATGAAAAAAAAATCCAGAAAATTTCAAAAGGCAAGACTTGAATTTGTGAGATGGTAACTATTTACACAGCATTTATATTAGGTGTTATAAGTATCTAGAGATAGTTTAAAATATATGGGAGATGTGTGTAGGTTATACACAAATACTATATCATGTACTGTAAAAGACTTGAGCATCCTTGGAATTTGCTGTCCCCAGGGGTCCTAGAACCAACCCCCATGGATACCAAAGGACAACTGTATCTAAAATCCAAACACATGTTTTCTGGGCATATACCCAGAGAAAACCATACTTCAAAAAGACACATGCACCCCCAATGTTCATTGCAGCACTATTTACAATAGCCGGGTCATGGAAGTAACCTAAATGCTCATCAACAGAAAAATGGATAAAGAAATGTGGTATATATATACAATGGAATATTACTCAGTCATAGAAAGGAACAAAATTGGGTCATTTGTAGAGACGTGGATGGACCTAGTGACTATCATACAGAGTGAAGTAAGGCAGAAGGAGAAAAACAGATATTGTATATTAATGCATATATGTGGAATCTAGAAAAATAACACAGATGAACCGGTTTGCAAGGCAGAAATAGAGACACAGATGTAGAGAACAAATGTATGGACACCAAGGGGGGAAAGTGGTGGGTGGCAGTGGTGGTGGTGGGATGAATTGGGAGATTGAGACTGACATATATACACTAATATGTATAAAATAGTTAGCTAATAACTGCTGTATAAAAAAATAAATAAATTTTAAATTAACTTAAAAAAAACAAACATTTTCTTAGTTATAAATGAAAATATTTTTGTATGATTTAGGACTCAAGTGATATCCTAGTACATAAACAAATATGAATGCCATGGTTTTAAGTATTTCAAGGGTATAATGCAATTATGTAATTAGAATAATAAATTTAATTATAATTAAATAATATATAATTAGCACAATATTTAATTACATAATTATCATAATATAATAATTATGAATTAGCTTAATACATCAGGATAGTATTGTCCATATAAAAATTTCTCATGCAAGTTTCCCTTTCTGTAGAATATACAGTATTTCCAATTTTTCCATAAGCACATAAAATTAGTCCTCCATTACTCTCGGAATTGTCATGTGAGAAGTTTATCAATTCTTTTGAAGCATCAAAAGGGAAATTAGAGAAGTTAATTATGACAAGAACATGAGTAGTTAAAGGTTATTTGCAGTACTTGTAGGCAATAATTCTTGATTAAATATAGAGGTCATGTTAAAACATTATAATAAATAGCTTATACATCTTATATGATCATTCATTATACAAAATTATATTATTTAAAATATAAAAACTTCAGAATTTGAAATTTAAATATTAAGTATAATATTACTTTTAATAAGTGGAAAAACTGAAAAGATAAATGGTTTCTGAACCTCCAGTCTTAAAAATTGAAGGAAGAAATGAAAGTGAGTTTTACAGAAATCTGACATTACATCATAGTTAATAAAATCAACATGACAAATAATTCCTTACATATAAAATGACATTGCAGGCTAATAGGAAAACACATAGTAAAAATACAAGTTTGGCTAACTCATTACTTTTACCTCTCATATCACTTATTTTCATGGAAAATAACCATTTGAGAAGTGATGACTAGTTAGTAAAAAAGTTTATTCATTAAATTTATTAGCTAGTTAATTAACTAAAATATTGTCTTTTTAATTAATTTTTTTCCATCTCTTCAAAATAGCTGAAATAAAGTGACGTGTTATCTCTGCAGTCATATAAAATGACTAAATAGAAAATAGAGATTTATTCTTGAAAAGACTAAAAAAAGTAAGAATTATTAAGGCAAATGAAAGATTTTTTGATTTGAGGACTGTTATTCTTGGTTTGTAAGCTGTATAGATTTTCTAACCTGTCACAATTATTTTAACAGAAGAGGACCCAAAGAACCACGGAGAAATACTGTATAATATCATTTAATGGAAACATTCAAATTATATGGCAGAAATTAGTAGTACTCCTTTTACTTTTGGACAGTGATGCTCACAAAAATATAGTGCTTTCACTTGCATTTAAAAATATTACACAACAACTTTCACTTCCATTCCTACCTTTGTGAGTGGAACAGAATCAATGCTGGGCAGCTTCAAATTCAATCAGCAATCTTAATTTCCATAAAAGCTAATTTTGCATTACCAGTGTTATTTACTGGGACTGCCCACAGAACAGAAAATTCACTGCATTCATCTGAGGGGGACGAAGCACAGTTGGTATTCAAAATGATTAGCTATGCAAAAATAACATTTTTTATATAGAGAAAATGATATAGTAGATTAAATTTTCGTACCTGGATATAATTTTTGAATGAAGTACTTGCAAAAGGCAAGCAATAACATAAACAACTAAAGGTCCAAAGAAATTTAGATACATACAAAACTTTTTACCAGCTAGTTCAGATTTTCAGCAATATATACAAATATTTATATTTATAATAATGTAATTCACTTCAATTTTAGAAAAGTAATGTTATGCTCTAGAATTGATTCTGAGCATACTCTAGGCCAGAAAAGTTTTTATTTAATTCAATATTTTATTTTGAATATGCTTTTAAACTAAAATTTTAAAATGCTCTGACAGGATAATTTTATCTGGACATCCTTCTCTCTTTTTTCCCTCCTTCCTGCTTCCTTTCCTTCCTCCCTCTCTTCCTCTCTCCCTTCTTCCCTCCCTCCCTCCCTCCCTTCATTGTTTCCTTCCTCCCTCCCTTCCTCCCTTCCTTCCTTCCTCTTTCCTTCCTTCCTCCCTCCCTTCTTTTCTCCCTCCCTTCCTGCCTTCCTTCCTTCCTCCCTCCCTCCCTCCCTTCCTCCCTTCCTTCCTTCCACTTTCCTTCCTTCCTTCCTCCCTCCCTCCCTTCCTTCTTCCCTCCCTTCCTTCCTTCCTCCTTCCCTTCCTCCCTCCCTTCCTCCCTTCTTTCCTTCCTTGCTTCCTTCCTTTTTTCCCTTTCATCCAGTTGTCAATTCACTATTCAAAAATGTATTGTGAAAAATGGTACAGATGAACCAGTTTGCAAGGCAGAAATAGAGATACAGATGTAGAGAACAAACGTATGGACACCAAGGGGGGAAAGCCGGGGATGGTGGTGGTGGGATGAAATGAGAGATTGGGATTGACCTATATACACTAATATGTATAAAATAGATTACTCAGAAGAACTGTATTAAAAATAAATAAAATTAAATTTTTAAAAAATGCACTTTCATGAAAATAAAAATGGATTGGGGCTTCCCTGGTAGCACAGTGGTTGATAGTCCGCCTGCCGATGCAGGGGACACGGGTTCGTGCCCTGGTCCGGGAAGATCCCACATGCCACGGAGCGGCTAGGCTCGTGAGTCATGGCCGCTGAGCCTGCACGTCCGGAGCCTGTGCTCCACAACGGGAGAGGCCACAACAGTGAGAGGCCCGTGTACGGCCAAAAAAAAAGGATTGTGCATCCATTATGTATTTAAAAAATAAATAAAATTAAATTAAAAAAATAAATGCACTTTCATGAAAAAAAATGGATTGTGCATCCATTATGTACCAAGGACTGTGTTAGCTCTTAGGAAAACACAGATGAAAATATAAGAATCTATAAAGAACGTACAAGGTAGTTGAATTCATGAACTGCCTGTAATTCATTTTGTTGAATTTTCTAAAGCAAAAGCATACATCAGATAGCACCCAGATCAAGAAACATTACCCCAAACCCAGAAGCTCCTTTCTATTTCTAATAAATATTTCAGTATCTTCCAATTTAAGGCTCTTGGGAATAGTACTATTGTGGATTCAATTGTGCACTTTTTTTACACATACGTATGCCTTTCTGTTGATTATATACCTACTCATAGAGTTGCTGGTCCATAGGTATGCTTGTGTTCAACGTTCATAGGTACTAAGAAATGACAGTACCAAGCAGTTAATCTAATTTACATTCCCACTAGCAGTGTATTAGTAATTCAGTTCAACACCTTGGCAACACATGGTAACTTCATTTTATTTATTTTCACTCCATTTTTTGTCAAGTTTATGGAAGTATGATCACCAACAGTAACATTCACTGAGTTTTGACAAATGTATACAGTCATATGATCATCACCATAATCAAGATAAAGATTCTATCCATCACATCAAAACATTCCTTCAAGCCCCTGGAAGTTAATTCCATCTCCCTCTCCCAACAACTTACGACTAATCTATCAATACTTTCTATCCCTATTGTCTACTTTTCCAGAATGTCAGATATATTAAATCTTAGACTATACAACCTTTTGAGTAGAGTTTTATCCACATAGCATTGTGCTTCTGGGATTCATCCTGAATATGTCAGTAGTGCATTCCTATATATAATAATGTGTGCTATTCTACTTTATGGATATACCATGTTATGGTTATCCATTCCCCAATTAATGCAGATTTCAGCTGTTTATACATTTGAGCAATTATAAATTAAGCTCTACAAATATTCATGTACAGATTTGTGTGGACATATATTTATATATTTTTTGTTCTCTGGAGTAAATACTTAAGTGCTGGATTGCTGATTCATAAAGCAAGCGCATGGTTAACTTTATAAGAAACTGCCAGACTGTTTCCCAAAATAGCTATATTTTTTTTTTTATTTACACCAGTGATAATTGGCAGTTCAGTTGCTCTGCATTCTTGCTAAAACATGGCGTTGCTTGTTATTTTAATATTACGCATTCTATTCTATGTGTAGTAGTATCTCATTGTTTTAATCGGATTTCTCTAAAGACAAAAGATGTTGAGCAACTTTTAGTATGTTTATTTGCATCTGTATACATTCTTTGGTGAAATGTCTCTTCAGATCTTTTGTCCAACTTTTGTTAGTTTATATTTATTGTTCCACTTTAAGAGTTATTTAAATATTCTAGATACAAGTCCATTGTCAGACATGTGATTTACAAATATTGTTACCAGTTTCTGGCTTATCTTTTACCTATTAACAGTGAGTTTCACAAAGCAAAGTTTTAAAATTTTGGTAATACCCAATTTATCTTCACAAAACCTCAGGTCACATATATTTTCTTTCATGGGTTCTTCAAGATGTTTTATAGTTTTATATTTTACATTTAAGTCTGTGATTCATTTTGAGTTCATTTTTGTGTAAACTGTGAGGTATGTGTCATGGGTCATTATTTTGACATGTGGAAATCCAATTGTTTCTGTACCATCTGTTGAAAAGACAATTATTTCTTCAGTGCATTGCCTTTGCATCTTTATAAAAAATCAGTTGACGTTTGTGGGCGAGTTTATTTCTTGCCTCTCTGTTCTGTTCCATTGATCGAAGTGTCGCCCCTTTTGTGAATACCATACCTCCTTGATGTAGCTTTAGAGGAAGTCTTGAAATCAGGTAGTATAAGCTCTCAGACATTATATTTTCTTTCTCAGAATTATCTTGGCTATTCTAGTTGCTTTTCTTTTTCGTATAACTTTTTTTTTTTTTTTTGGTACGCAGGCCTCTCACTGTTGTGGCCTCTCCCGTTGTGGAGCACAGGCTCCGGACGTGCAGGCTCAGCGGCCATGGCTCACGGGCCCAGCCGCTCTGCGGCATGTGGGATCTTCCCGGACCAGGGCACGAACCCATGTCCCCTGCATTGGCAGGCAGACTCCCAGTCACTGCGCCACCAGGGAAGCCCTTTTTCATATAAGTTTTAAAATCAAATGATTGATATCTCACACACACACACACACACACACACACACACACACACACTTGCTGTTATTTTGTTTGAGATTGTATTGAATCCATAAATCAAAGAGCAGAGAATTGACATCTTAATATTTAATCCATGAACACTGTTTATATCTTCTTTGACTTTTTATTAATATTTGTAGTTTTTAACATACAGATACTGCATATTTTTATTTTACAAAATGCAATGTTTTGTATAAAGAAATTATATTCATTTCAAAATGCTATTGCAAATACAATATATATTTTTAACTTTGAAAGTCTGTGCTTCATAGCTTTTTGTTAACATATGTGGTACTTTTAATTTCTAGTCACAAGTTTGCTCCAGCCTCCCCTTCATATTTTTCTGGGTCGCTTAAAAGTTTTTTTATGGATTGAGTATATAATATCCTTTACTTTAAGGCTAGTTTTGCCCATTACTTAAGATGTGACTTTTCTTTGGTATCTACTTAATTCCCAGGTATTCTTAAGTTCTATCCACTCTGGATGGTCAGAACTTGGTCTGCTCTCAGCTCTGGGTAAACTGTTATGTATTATTTTAAACAATTTCAGTAATATTTCATTACCTCTTAGGCATTCTTTGCCCAGTTTTGTGATACACATATAATAAAAATATACATATAATCTCCTTGCCAAACTCTGGTTTTTGTCTGTTTAGAATGGGAATGTTGTGCTCTACATGGGTTAGGGGCCCACCTTGCACCTTGGTCCAGAAAGTACCTCCAGGCAGACAGCCCACCTTACTTGTTTACCATTTTAGAATCTGCATTGCCTGCTGTCCAATATCTAAAAATGGATGAATTTTGTTTTTTCATATAATTTGTCCAATTTTCTAGTTGTTTATAAGTCTGCTACAAATTCTCTAATATTTCTGGAATAAGAATGCCCTCTCTCTCTTCTTAGTAACTATTTTTACAGTATCTTTAAATATACATACTGAAAATTATGTGTAGTTAAGGATAGTTTTCAAATAATTTTATTTCCTTATAGAGTCATCTAGTTATCATTTTTACATTTCTTCCCTCCTAAGAAAACCAACATATAATATTACTAACCCACCATAACTTCTATTTTTTTCACATACTCAGTTGTTATTACTTTCTCTGATTATCTTAGCTCTGGATTTGCTCTCTCTAGCCTAAGAATAAGTTCCCTTTTTTGAGTCAGAGACATACCATTTCAAGTAGTTTCTCAATGTTTCTAAGAATCAACATCACTACCTTACTTCTACTGTGATACACATTTCATTTTAGAAAGCATCATATTAGAAATGGAAAATTTGTTTTATGTAGTGTGCCAGTACCAATTAATTGTTCATCACTGTGTTGAGCACCTTATTAAAAAAAGATTTCTGAGGCAGTAGAAACCAAGAGACAGAGTGTCATAATGTTCTGGCAATATCTGTCATAACTGCCTGTAAGAGTGCTTTTATATTTGCTAGTCCTGTATTAAGTGGTATATGCCTTTTGGATATATACCTTTGGACAACTCATACATCTCCTGATACCATGCTATTTCTTAGAACTGAACTTTTCAATATAGTAACCACTAGCCACATGTGGCTACTTAAGTTTAAGTTTAAATGATTTAACATTAAATAAAATTAAAAATTCAGTTGCTGAGCTTCACAAACCACATTTCAAGTGCTCAATAGCCACATATAACTAGTAGCTACCTTATTGGTCAACACAGATATATACACTATTTCTATTGTGACAAAAAGTTTTATCACCTGGTAAAGCCTTTAAAGAATTCATTTATACATAAGTTTTATTGATATGTAATTGGCTCCTTAGTTTAAAACACAGTGTTGAAACATAAATTTCTTGAGGGTATATAATATATGTCTGATTCCCTCTTTATTTTATTCTCCCCTACCAAGTGACAGGATTTTTGATAGACTCCTCTACCTTCATATATATTGACTAAATATGTGCAAATTCATCAGATGTTTCTGAACAGGAAATTGCTAGCAGTATTTCATGTTAAAATGATGATAATACCCTCATTAGCTTAAATACTGTGTGCTGTGCCATCATCTACAGAAGAAACTGCCTTTGTGTAGGGGTTTAGTTTTTCAAACAACATGATTGGTAAGTTCTTCCATTATATATGAATATCATTCTGGACAATGAACATTAAAGAGCTTCAGGCTATAATAAAAACCTATCTGACAAAGAAAGTTTGAAAAGAGCTTTATGAATTAATAATATGGTCAATGAAATAATATACTACACCACAGAAATGTAATTGGTAAGTTGAACTTTATCTACATATTTTATTTAGAAAAATAATGTTAAATATTTAAATTTTAATGTATTCCTTTTTGATTTGATAAATGTTTCACAGCTACTCCTTATTTTAGCTTCTGGAAAATCTTTTGTGATGAGCCACAGAATAATATTGTGTATAAGTTCTAATATTTCCCTCTCCAGGTTGCTTCATACTGATGGTATGTGAAAAATTCATTTTTAGCTTACCAAAATTCAATTTAAATAAATTATCTTGAGGATTTTCAATATCGCTGTTTTATACCTAAGAGATTAAAAAAGAAGAGGAAGAGAGAAAGAAAAAAGAAATCCTGTAACAGTAATACCTGCTTTCCCAGTCAAGGATTCTTTTTCTGTTTTGTTTGACTTAATCACTCTGGAGCTTGTAATTTATCAATTCATCTACACTGAAATATTTATTGAGCATTTGCCCTGCCAATTTTCTACTTAGATTTATTGTGTTGTCATAAGGTTAATTTATTTTCTAAAATTTATCAAAATGTATTGATGAAGCAGATACTGTATAATTCTTCCCTTCTCAACCTACCCTTTAAATCAACAGAATAATGTGTGTATTGCACTGTAACATATAGAAATGGATAGGAGAAATATTTTACTCTACCTTAAGAAAAGAGTAGAAAAATATTGTTTTAATTGGAAAGAATCTGGTCAGAAGTGAATTCTGTTTTCAAAATAGGAATACTTTGAGAATTGAGCTTTCAGTCAAGATTTGTGATACAGTTTGGTGCTCCCCACACCCACAGAATGCCATCTCCTAACAAAATCAGCTAGGTAGTAAATTACTACAGAAAGGAGTGTGAATTATTTGGGCCTTAAAACACTTCAGAGTGACCTTTAGTCATTGTTTTGGACAATTCCCAAACTTGCCCTGATATCTGGAAGTGGCTTATCATTCTTTATTTTTCCCCTAGAATAGACATTTATTATGCTTGTTTGCTATACACCTAACCTTCTTCTGCTCTGCTTTCTATCACACATAACATTTCCTTCCAGTCTCCAGTGCGCTCAGATTGCTGGATAGGCTAATAGAAGGCATTTGCAAATATAAGAGGGCAAGGGGAGAGAAAAAAACTAAGTCCTCTCTTACCTGTCTCTACTCACTGTGGCATATCAGGCCATAGCCAGTCACTCATACCATGGCCCCAATCCTCATCATATGGCCTTGCTTTTGTGTTCTAGCAACTTCTGCTCTTCCTCCAGCTCTAAAGATGATAGGCACTTATTGCTGTTGCAAAACTCTGGGTTCCCTTTTAATTCCTTCTATCACATAAAACATCATTTGTATTCAATTTCCTTATAATAAAATACTTTGAATAGTTTCTGCCTTCTTTCCTAATCCATTCGTGATTCAAGTTTTCAATACATATATTGAATATATTCAATATATAATTAATTTGAATACAGGAAATGAGAATTTCATTTTTGTCAGCAATTACATAGCATTTATATAACAATATTACCCAAATAAAGTTATTTTCAAAGCATTTAAGTCATATATATATTTTGATCACTTTATTTCTGTGTAACAGGGAACTATTTTATAAAATGTGTTACCATCCTATTTTTAACTGAATTCATTGCTATTTCTAGCGGTAATATTACTTAGAGAAAGAGATGAAATTTGAGTTAAAATTAAGTATAAGCAAATTAACACTTAAAGAAGCTGTAATTTTTTTTTAAATTTCATAAATATGGGCATCTTATACATCTAGTGGCTTTTGAAGGATGGAGGTGGAAAGAAAGATCCCTATAATGTGCAGATTGAATGTGATTGGTTTCTCAAGGAATTATAAGGTTAAAAAGAAAATTGAAAAATGGAAATTAAGATCAGAGATATCTATTGAGTTTTATTTTGCATTATATGTATTTTTTCCTATGGTAAATGTCATCATATACCAAGAACTGTTGTATGCCAGAATTTATTTCTATTTTAATTCCCCCCACCAAATTTTAAGAACTTCTAGAAGTCTTCAAAGGCAATCCAAGATACTTATGGTTGAAGGGCATAAAGCTTAGAAGATGAAATGTAATTGTTAAAAATCTATTTAATATCACTCCTGCATACTAATCAAACTATAGTATGCTATGCAGACTTGGAAACTTTTTAAGAAATGGCAGCTTTAATTTTTAAAAGTCAGAAATATTTTTCTTTATTAATGATATTAATTGATTTTATTTTTTTTTCATTTGCAAATAGAGATAGTTTTATTTCTGTTTTTTCTTTTTTATATATATATATATTTTTACATCTTTATTGGAGTATAATTGCTTTACAATGGTGTGTTAGTTTCTGCTTTATAACAAAATGAATCAGTTATACATATACATATGTTCCCATATCTCTTCCCTCTTGCATCTCCCTCCCTCCCACCCTCCATATCCCACACCTCCAGGCGGTCACAAAGCACCGAGCTGATCTCCCTGTGCTCTGCGGCTGCTTCCCACTAGCGACCTACCTTACGTTTGGTAGTGTATATATGTCCATGCCTCTCTCTCACTTTGTCACAACTTACCCTTCCCCCTCCCCATATCCTCAACTCCATTCTCAAGTAGGTCTGTGTCTTTATTCCTGTCTTACCCCTAGGTTCTTCATGACATTTTTTTCCCTTAAATTCCATATATATGTGTTAGCATACGGTATTTGTCTTTCTCTTTCTGACTTACTTCACTCTGTATGACAGACTCTAGGTCTATCCACCTCATTACAAATAGTTCAATTTCGTTTCTTCTTATGGCTGAGTAATATTCCATTGCATATATGTGCCACATCTTCTTTATCCATTCATCCAATGATGGACACTTAGGTTGTTTCCATCTCCGGGCTATTGTAAATAGAGCTGCAATGAACATTTTGGTACATGACTCTTTTTGAACTGTGGTTTTCTCAGGGTATATGCCCAGTAGTGGGATTGCTGGGTCATATGGTAGTTCTGTTTGTAGTTTTTTAAGGAACCTCCATACTGTTCTCCACAGTGGTTGTATCAATTCACATTCCCACCAGCAGTGCAAGAGGGTTCCCTTTTCTCCACACCCTCTCCAGCATTTATTGTTTCTAGATTTTTTGATCATGGCCATTCTGACTGGTGTGAGTTGATATCTCATTGTAGTTTTGATTGCATTTCTCTAATGATTAATGATGTTGAGCATTCTTTCATGTGTTTGTTGGCAGTCTGTATATCTTCTTTGGAGAAATGTCTATTTAGGTCTTCTGCCCATTTTTGGATTGGGTTGTTTGTTTTTTTGTTATTGAGCTGCATGAGCTGCTTGTAAATATTGGAGATTAATCCTTTGTCAGTTGCTTCATTTGCAAATATTTTCTCCCATTCTGAGGGTTGTCTTTTGGTCTTGTTTATGGTTTCCTTTGCTGTGCAAAAGCTTTGAAGTTTCATTAGGTTCCATTTGTTTATTTTTGTTTTTATTTCCATTTCTCTAGGAGGTGGGTCAAAAAGGATCTTGCTGTGATTTATGTCATAGAGTGTTCTGCCTATGTTTTCCTCTAAGAGTTTGATAGTTTCTGGCCTTACATTTAGGTCTTTAATCCATTTTGAGTTTATTTTTGTGTATGGTGTTAGGGAGTGATCTAATCTCATACTTTTACATGTACCTGTCCAGTTTTCCAGGCACCACTTATTGAAGAGGCTGTCCTTTCTCCACTGTACATTCCTGCCTCCTTTATCAAAGATAAGGTGACCATATGTGCGTGGGTTTATCTCTGGGCTTTCTAACCTGTTCCATTGATCTATCTTTCTGTTTTTTTTGCCAGTACCATACTGTCTTGATTACTGTAGCTTTGTAGTATAGTCTGAAGTCAGGGAGCCTGATTCAACCAGCTCCGTTTTTCCTTCTCAAGATTGCTTTGGCTATTCGGGGTCTTTTGTGTTTCCATACAAATTGTGAAAGTTTTTGTCCTAGTTTGGTGAAAAATGCCAGTGGTGGTTTCACAGGGATTGCACTGAATCTGTAGATTGCTTTGGGTAGTAGAGTCATTTTGACAATGTTGATTCTTCCAATCCAAGAACATGGTATATCTCTCCATCTATTTGTATCACCTTTAATTTCTTTCATCAGTGTCTTATACTTTTCTGCATACAGGTCTTTTGTCTCCTTAGGTAGGTTTATTCCTAGATATTTTATTCTTTTTGTTGCAATGGTAAATGGGAGTGTTTTCTTGATTTCACTTTCAGGTTTTTCATCATTAGTATATAGGAATGCCAGAGATTTCTGTGCATTAATTTTGTATCCTGCTACTTTACAAAATTCATTGATTAACTCTAGTAGTTTTCTGGTAGCATCTTTAGGATTCTCTATGTATAGTATCATGTCATCTGCAAACAGTGACAGCTTTACTTCTTCTTTTCCGATTTGGATTCCTTTTATTTCCTTTTCTTCTCTGATTGCTGTGGCTAAAACTTCCAAAACTATGTTGAGTAATAGCGGTGAGAGTGGGCAACCTTGTCTTGTTCCTGATCTTAGGGAAATGCTTTCAGTTTTTCACCATTGACGACGATGTTGGCTGTGGGTTTGTCATATATGGCCTTTATTATGTTGAGGAAAGTTCCCTCTATGCCTACTTTCTGCAGGGTTTTTATCAAAAATTGGTGTTGAATTTTGTCGAAAGCTTTCTCTGCATCTATTTGGATGATCATATGGTTTTTCTCCTTCAATTTGTTAATATGGTGTATCACGTTGATTCATTTGCGTATATTGAAGAATCCTTGCATTCCTGAAATAAACCCCACTTGGTCATGGTGTATGATCCTTTAAATGTGCTGTTGGATTCTGGTTGCTAGCATTTTGTTGAGGATTTTTGCATCTATGTTCATTAGTGATATTGGCCTTTAGTTTTCTTTCTTTGTGACATCCTTTTTCTGGTTTTGGTATCAGGGTGATGGTGGCCTCAAAGAATGAGTTTGGGAGTGTTCCTCCCTCTGCTATATTTTGGAAGAGTTTGAGAAGGATAGGTGTTAGCTCTTCTCTAAATGTTTGATAGAATTCGCCTGTGGAGTCATCTGGTCCTGGGCTTTTGTTTATTGGAAGATTTTTAATCACAGTTTCAATTTCAGTGCTTGTGATTGGTCTGTTCATATTTTCTATTTCTTCCTGATTCAATCTTGGCAGGTTGTGCATTCCTAAGAATTTGTCCATTTCTTCCAGGTTGTTTATTTTATTGGCATAGAGTTGCTTGTAGTAATCTCTCACGATCTTTTGTATTTCTGCAGCGTCAGTTGTTACTTCTCCTTTTTCATTTCTAATTCTATTGATTTGAGTCTTCTCCCTTTTTTTCTTGATGTGTCTGGCTAATGGTTTATCAATTCTGTTTATCTACCCAAAGAACCAGCTTTTAGTTTTATTGATCTTTGCTATCGTTTCCTTCATTTCTTTTTCATTTATTTCTGATCTGATTTTTATTATTTCTTTCCTTCTGCTAACTTTGGGGTATTTTTGTTCTTCTTTCTCTAATTGCTGTAGGTGCAAGTTTAGGTTGTTTATTCGAGATGTTTCCTGTTTCTCAAGGTAGGATTGTATTGCTATAAACTTCCCTCTTAGAACTGCTTTTGCTGCATCCCGTAGATTTTGGGTCGTCATGTCTCCATTGTCATTTGTTTCTAGGTATTTTTTTATTTCCTCTTTGATTTCTTCAGTGATCAGTTCGTTACTAAGTAGTGTATTGTTTAGCCTCCATGTGTTTGTATTTTTTACAGATCTTTTCCTGTAATTGATATCTAGTCTCATAGCGTTGTGGTCAGGAAAGATACTTGATACGATTTCAATCTTCTTAAATTTACCAAGGCTTGATTTGTGACCCAAGATATGATCTATCCTGGAGAATGTTCCTTGAGCACTTGAGAAAAATGTGTATTCTGTTGTTTTTGGATGGAGTGTCCTATAAATATCAATTAAGTCCATCTTGTTTAATGTATCATTTAAAGCTTGTGTCTCCTTATTTATTTTCATTTTGGATGATCTGTCCATTGGTGAAAGTGGGGTGTTAAAGTCCCCTACTATGAATGTGTTACTGTTGATTTCCCCTTTTATGGTATTTTTTATGGTATTTGATTTCTCCTTTTATGGTATTTGATTTGCCCTTTTATGGTATTTGCCTTATGCATTGAGGTGCTCCTATGTTGGGTGCATAAATATTACAATTGTTATATCTTCTTCTTGGATCAATCCCTTGATCATTATGTAGTGTCCTTCTTTGTCTCTTCTAATAGTCTTTATTTTAAAGTCTATTTTGTCTGATATGAGAATTGCTACTCCAGCTTTCTTTTGGTTTCCATTTGCATGAAATATCTTTTTCCATCCCCTTACTTTCAGTCTGTATGTGTCTCTAGGTCTGAAGTGTGTCTCTTGTAGACAGCAAATATATGGGTCTTGTTTTTTTATCCATTCAGCCAATCTGAGTCTGTTGGTGGGAGCATTTAGTCCATTTACATTTAAGGTAATTACCGATATGTATGTTCCTATTCCCATTTTCTATATTGTTTTGGGTTCCTTATTGTAGGTCTTTCCCTTCTCTTGTGTTTCTTGCCTAGAGAAGTTCCTTTAGCATTTGTTGTAAAGCTGGTTTGGTGGTGCTGAACTCTCTCAGCTTTTGCTTGTCTGTAAATGTTTTAATTTTTCCATCAAATCTGAATGAGATCCTTGCTGGGTAGAGTAATCTTGGTTGCAGGTTTTTCTCCTTCATCACTTTAAATATGTCCTGCCAGTCCCTTCTGCCTTGCAGAGTTTCTGCTGAAAGATCAGCTGTTAACCTTATGGGGATTCCCTTGTGTGTTATTTGTTGTTTTTCCCTTGCTGCTTTTAATATGTTTTCTTTGTATTTAATTTTTGACAATTTGATTAGTATGTGTCTTGGCGTATTTCTCCTTGGATTTATCCTGTATGGGACTCTCTGTGCTTCCTGGACTTGATTAACTATTTCCTTTCCCATATTAGGGAAGTTTTCAACTATAATCTCTTCAAATATTTTCTCAGTCCCTTTCTTTTTCTCTTCTTCTTCTGGAACCCCTATAATTCGAATGTTGGTGCGTTTGATGTTATCCCAGAGGTCTCTGAGACTGTCCTCAGTTCTTTTCATTCTTTTGTCTTTATCCTGCTCTGCAGTAGTTATTTCCAGTATTTTATCTTCCAGGTCACTTATCCGTTCTTCTGCCTCAGTTATTCTGCTATTGATTCTATCTAGAGTATTTTTAATTTCATTTATTGTGTTTATCGTTGTTTGTTTCATCTTTAGTTCTTCTAGGTCCTTGTTAAATGTTTCTTGCATTTTGTCTATTCATTTCCAAGATTTTGGATCATCTTTACTATCATTATTCTGAATTCTTTTTCGGGTAGACGGCCTATTTCCTCTTCATTTGTTAGGTCTGGTGGGTTTTTATCGTGCTCCTTCATCTGCTGTGTGTTTTTCTGTCTTCTCATTTTGCTTATCTTACTGTGTTTGGGGTCTCCTTTTTGCAGGCTGCAGGTTCTTAGTTCCCATTGTTTTTGGTGTCTGTCCCCAGTGGCTAAGGTTGGTTCAGTGGGTTGTGTAGGCTTCCTGGTGGAGGGGACTAGTGCCTGTGTTCTGGTGGATAAGGCTGGATCTTGTCTTTCTGCTGGGCAGGTCTACGACTGATGGTGTGTTTTGGGGTGTCTGTGGACTTATTATGATTTTAGGCAGCCTTTCTGCTAATGGGGGTGTTGTGTTCCTGTCTTGCTAGTTGTTCGGCATAGGGTGTCCAGCACTGTAGCTTGCTGGTCGTTGAGTGAAGCTGGGTGCTGGTGTTGAGATGGAGGTCTCTGGGAGATTTTTGCCATTTGATATTATGTGGAGCTGGGAGGTGTCTTGTGGACCAGTGTCCTGAAGTTGGCTCTCCCTCCTCAGAGGCACAGCACTGATTCCTGGCTGCAGCACCAAGAGCCTTTCATCCACATGGCTCAGAATAAAAGGGAGAAAAAGTAGCAAGAAAGAATTAGTAGAAGTAGAAAGAGAGAAAGGAAGGAAGGAAGGAAGAATGAAAGGAAGAAAGAAAGAAAGAAGGGATGGAGGAAGGAAGGAAGGAGGGAAGGAAGGAAGAAAAGAAAGGAGATAAAGTAAAATAAAATAAAGTAAGATAAAATATAAAGTTATTAAAATAAAATAATAATTATTAAGAGAAAAAAATTAAAAAATAAAACGGACGGATAGAACCCTAGGACAAATGGTGGAAGCAAAGCTATACAGACAAAATCTCACACAGAAGCATACACATACATACTCACAAAAAGAGGAAAAAATCATAAATCTTGCTCTCAAAGTCCACCTCCTTAATTTGGGATGATTGGTTGTCTATTCATGTATTCCACAGATGCAGGGTACATCAAGTTGATTGTGGAGCTTTGATCCGCTGCTTCTGAGGCTGCTGGTAGAGATTTCCCTTTTTCTTCTTTGTTCTCACAGCTCACAGTGGCTCAGCTTTGGATTTGGCCCCGCCTCTGCATGTAGGTCACCGGAGGGCGTCTGTTCTTCTCTGAGACAGGACAGGGTTAAAGGAGCCGCTGATTCGGGGGCTCTGGCTCACTCAGGCCGGGGGGAGGGAGGGGCACGGAGTGCATGGCGAGCCTGCTGCGGCAGAGGCCGTCGTGACGTTGCAGCAGCCTGAGGCGTGCCGTGTGTTCTCCCGGAGGAGTTGACCCTGGATCCCGGGACCCTGGCCATGGCAGGCTGCACAGGCTCCCCGGAAGGGGGGTGTGGATAGTGACCTGTGCTCGCACACAGGCTTCTTGGTGGCGGCAGCAGCAGCGTTAGCGTCTCATGCCCGTCTCTGGGGTCCATGCTTTTAGCCGTGGCTCGCGCCCGTCTCTGAAGCCTTTAAGCAGCGCTCTTAATCCCGTCTCCTCGCGCACCAGGAAACAAAGAGGGAAGAAAAAGTCTCTTGCCTCTTTGGCAGGTCCAGACTTTCCCCCGGACTCCCTCCCGGCTAGCCGTGGTGCACTAATCCCCTGCAGGCTGTGTTCACGCCGCCAACCCCAGTCCTCTCCCGGCGCTCCGACCGAAGCCCGAGCCTCAGCTCCCAGCCCTGCCGCCCCAGCGGGTGAGCAGACAATCCTCTCGGGCTGGTGAGTGCCGGTCGGCACCGATCCTCTGTGCGGGAATCTCTCCGCTTTGCCCTCCGCACCCTTGTTGCTGCACTCTCCTCCGCGGCTCCGAAGCTCCCCCGCCCCCTCCCCCCCCTGCCCCCCGCAGTCTCCGCCCGCGAAGGGGCTTCCTAGTGTGTGGAAACCTTTCCTTCTTCACAGCTCCCTCCCAGAGGTGCAGGTCCCGTCCCTATTCTTTGGTCGCTTTTTTCTTTTGCCCTACCCAGGTACGTGGGGAGTTTCTTGCCTTTTGGGAGGTCTGAGGTCTTCTGCCAGCGTTCAGTAGGTGTTCTGTAGGAGTTGTTCCATGTGTAGATGTATTTCTGGTGTATCTGTGGGGAGGAAGGTGATCTCCACGTCTTACTCTTCCGCCATCTTCCCGGAAGCCTCCAATGATATTAATTTACTACCATCTTCACCTCTAGCAAAAGATTGCTTCTACGACTCACCAAATAATCAGTCCTCTGTCAAATTCCATGTTTGTCATTTTCTTAACTAAGTCTGAAGGAAATCTGGAACACAATTTTATATATACGGTACCCTCACCCTCTTTTCAAATAGTAGGAAGAACAGAGATCACACGGAGCATTGGGAAATGAATTTGTGATCTGATGGTCAGTGTTCAAAATTTCAGAATTGGGAAAATACACCGAAACTATTCATTTGGTATTTTTAAAATATAACAGATTTTGTCTAAATTTCTGTATCTATTTCTCCATCTCCTACTCAATAGCCCATATATTCAATTCTCTCTTTTGTACTCATAAATCAGCTGAAGTTAGCCTCACAAAATCACCATTGATCTACATGTCAGTAATTGCAACACACTATACTTAGTGTAATCAAATTCTCAGGATTTGTGTACGAAACAGCATACTCTGTCCTTGAAACTCTCTCACCTCTTGACTTCAGGGTCTTCATTCTCTCCTAGCTTCCCTCTGTGCTTTCCACTTCTAAGTCTCTTTTAACAGCTTATCCTCATGTGCCCACTCCTCCAGTATTCCTATTCCTGAGGACTTTGTCCTAACCCCCTCAGCCTTACACACTCTGTATATTTTTCTCTGAACTGCCTTATCTATTCTCAGCTCTATGCCTTGCTCTCCTGAACTTGAAATTTTGCATTAATTTGTGACTGAATGATTCTACTTACATATATCAATGATACCTCAAATGCTAAATTCCTAAAATGGGAAGCTATATCTTCTACCCAAAGCTAACACTTTTCACAGTTTTTTATCTCAGGAAATAAAATTATTATTCAACAGTTTTTTGATCTGAAAACACAAATGAACAAGCAAGCTAGTATTCATCCATGGCTTTCTCATCCCAATCACTCTCCACACCCAGGTGATTTCAAGGTCCTGATCTCATGAAACTATAGGAAAAAAAAAAAAATACTGAGAACAAACAAGGGCCCTGAGTGTTCAGGAGAAGATACCTTGTCTTCTATTTCTAAGGCTCCAGGCATATTAAAAATATAAACAACTTGAACAAGGTTTCAAAATATTGTGGTTTATTATAAATGCCTATATGTAATAGAGTAACACCACATAATTTACATCTGTATTACAAATTACACTTGTTATTTTATCTTAATTTTTAGTTCATAATATATCACTTCATCTATAATAGTACAAAACATGGTGCTTAGGAATCCAGTCTCAAGTCAAACTACCTGAGCTCAAAACCTTGTTTCTCTGTCTACTTAGTAGTCTGGGATAATTACATATTTTACCTCTCTGAGAATGTTTTCTCATCTATATAAAATGGATGTAATCATGATACTTGTCTTATGGTTTATTTCAAAAACGATATAAATGAATTCTTTAGAAGTTGGCACATTCTGTAAATATTAGTTACATTATTTAATGTGTTGTTATCACTATACTTTGCTGATGGATTTCTTGTGTCATAAATTCAATTATGTAGAAATAGAGCTTTTATCTTTTTAAAAGTTTCAAGCCTGTATTTTGTCCAAAAATAGAGTACTTTAACTCATTATATAATGATAAATTCAATAACATCAGGATTTCTTAGTCGATTTAAAATTTCCTTAGTAAACTCAGTCTATTTCAAATTCCTATTACCCAGTTTTTGACTTAAGGAGGTCTCTAAATTCCAGGTGCTTGGGTGACATTGTGGGCACATGGCTGGATAAGATCATGCTCAAGTATGGCTATCCCTCTAAACTGCTATTTGCATTCCTAATTGGTCTTTAATTTATAGTCTACTATACTCCATTGTATCTGCTTTCACTATGATAATATTTTTCTATTTATTCAAGTATGGTTGAGTTATAATATAAGTTACAGGTATATAATATAGTGATTTACAATTTTACAGGTTATATTTCATTTATAGTTATTAGAAGATATTTACTATATTCCCATGTTATACAGTATATCCTTGTAGCTTACTTTATACCTAATATTTTGTATCTCTTACTTCCCTACCCCTATATTGCCTCTTCCATCTCCCCAGTAGTAACCACTAATTTGTTTTCTATATCTCTGAGTCTGCTCCTTTGTTGTTATATTCACTAGTTTGTTGTATTTTTTAGATTCCGCATATAAGTGATATCACACAGTATTTGTCTTTCTCTGTCTGATATTTTCACTTAGCATAATGCCCTCCAAGTCCATCCATGCTGCTGCATATGCCAAAATTTCATACTTTTTTATGGCTGAGTAGTATTCCACTGTGTGTGTGTATGTGTGTGTGTGTCATCTTCTTTATCCATTCATATGATGATATATTCTAATTCTTTCTTAAGAATTTATGTCCTTGGAGTATATAATGTTAGTTCTAACCCCTTTGCTAATCTAGGTCTGCAGGAAAAAATAATAGTGTTGTCTTTGACCCTCTTTGCCTCTGACACCATCAGTGTATCATTCCTTGTTCTGCTGAATGAAAGCTGGACTGGCTCAAACAATAATTATAGTAAGATTCCATCTCCCATGTATCCACATGAGATTGAAGTGTAGGTCTACTGTGGATGCCACTTCTTTGAGAGTCCTATCACTATTCCCAGAGAAGCTAATTCTCAGGGAGAGAGAAAATTCATTCCTCTCTTCTAAAATTCTGATACCATGAAGTCTGTTGTTTCTCTGCTTTTGATTTTTATTTCCCCAAAGGCCCAGAAGAATATGCTATTTCTTAGCTGAAAGGAAGGAAATCAGGGCAAAGGACGTAATTTTTCTCTAATATATTTATAGTTAAGAAATTATTTTTTAAACTAAGTCTAATATTTGATGCTTATTTTTTTTTTCTGATTCTTTTTTGGCTACTGACTCTTGGGGCAAAGAAGCCTTCATGCCAAATGGCCCAAAAAGGAAAAAAAAAAAAATCACCAGATGAAAGGAATGTAGCTAGAGAAAAATGCGTATATTGTTTATTACTTCATATTGCCATCGCATTACACTCTTTGCCACATCAAATAACATTCTGTGTTAATTCTTTCTTAATAAGTTTAGAATTTATTGTAGTTTAAAGGCTATCATCCTATTACTACACTTCTCTACATAAAGTCCTAGTAAGCTATTTTAGACAACCCTTATTTTAGGGATACATTTAAATTTTTTAGACTGAGATGTAATTGACATATGACATTATATTTTAGGTTACAATACAATGATTTGATACTTGTATAGAGGGTTATATTCTTAATTCAGAGTAAATCTCTCATACTGTAGCTAAAATCCATTTTCTTAAAAAATGAGAATAAATATGTATAGTTGGTTTAATATTAAATTCCATCTCATTCAAATTCTTTTTCAAGGCATCCATTTTTTTTCTTTTTCACTAGTATTACTCATTTATTAAATGAGTGTTTGAACTCATATTAACAAGAGTCTAGAAATTAGAGGGAATTTTATTGAAATATTTGTTAACATTAAATTTGCAAAACCCACCCCCAATAAATATAACACATTTTTTCTTTTTATCTAGGGCTTGACTCTTTTTTTTATTGTTTTCACACAACAATACATCACAACAGTAATATATTTCCTTCCTTTTCGTTTGTGCTATTTAATACATATAAACTTAAGGGATCTATATTGAGAATTGTATTTTCTTTTTGCAGCTGGGAGAGCATAGAAGAAAAAATATTCTGATCATTGTTAGTCTCCAAAGTATTCAGAGTAAGAGTCATATTTGCTCTCAGTTGTAGTGTTTTGGGAATTCTCCACAAACTGCTTGTCTTTCCTAAGTGCCTCAGTGAGAATTTACTTCAGATTTAATATCTGAATTTATTCTCCCTATATGCCCATGCTTTCTATATGATTAGTGAAGTGCTACTGTGGAGAGGCTCCTGGGATTTCTAAGGGAAAAAGCCTTCAGATAATGTGAAAATAACAAACGTCTTTGTTTGTAAGTTTGAGAAAGACTGTCATGGTCCATTACACCATCCAGAATGTTCAAAGACTTGGGTGTCCTCCCATTTTCCTGCCCTCAGACGTCATCTCCCAAGGTGACAGGAACCTATTTTCCTACTTTCAATTGCATTTTCTCTGAAATAAGTGGTGAGTATTAAGTACAGAAGTCAGTAGTTTCTTGAAGAAATGTAATTGCCATACATACATTTTAAGAGTCAGCGGATGCTAAATATTAGAAGAACTGCCAAGAATAGTAATACTTATTCGCAGAGTTTTACTAGTACTCTCTCAGGGGTACTGAACTGATGATGTAAAGTGATAAGTCGGCATTCTCCCCAATACTGGAGTAGTTGGGGCTTCTCCCCGAAGAGCAGCTAAGCTTTTTCCCTCAGTGGCTTCACTTTGCCTCTAGTGCTTTCTCTACTCCCAGGACTCTTGTAGAACTGTTTTTAAAGTCAAAATGTTTTATTTCTGAATTGCTAACCCCTGGAGAGCATTGTCACATCAAGAACAAAACTCTTACATTCATTAAGGAGAAAGGAACTTGTCAGCTGGAACAGTGGACAGAAAAACCTTAGCTTCCTGTAAAGAATAAGTGCATACCCCTAGTTGGTTCTTTGGGATTGAACTCATGAATGCCCAGATGTTCAGGGATTAAAGGATGTCATGTAGTCAGATAGTTCCTCCCAAGTCTGGTTTTAATGATGAACCTCATCTCTTAGTTGTCAAATCCATTGTATGCCATTCATGGAACTCCTACATTTCAGTTTCATCCAAGCATAATTAAACACATTCCTTCGTTCTCATGTACCTGAGGTGCAGAAATAGACTGGTTGTAGGGGAGGGAAACTTCTTACCCCCAAATGTCTCTTTGACATGAGGATTATTTTGAGCTGAAAGCAATCAAGGTCCTAAAGATTTAGGAAGAAGCTTACACCTTCCATCTAATTGCATAAGAAAATTTCAGAATGAAGGCCTATTCCTGGAATGGAGCCATCGACAGAGATATCCGCAAAGAATATGAGCTAGATGTAGTGGGGGAAGGGGCCTAGAGATCAGAGTCCATTCTGTGTCCCATTGACTCTGCATGGCTCAGCAAACATTTATTTACCTAAATTTGTTTTTATATCTCCATGCCAATTGCCTTCCTCCCCTTTGAAGTCCCAAACCACCACTCCCAATATCTTCTTTTGTCTTTAGCTGACAATGGTTTTTAAGGTGAGGGTTTCCACCATTTGGGCAAGTTACGCAGTTTTCCTGGGTCTCTCCCGTGTATACATGTTATTAAAATTTGGTTTGATTTTCTCCTCTTAATGTGTCTCATGTCAATTTAATTCTAGGCAGAATAAAAGGGTAGAAAAAAACTTCTTCCTCACTAACACTAACTTCACTCATTTTCCCTAATCTGTAGAATTAACCAGAGTGGAAGTACTTTTTCTAAGTTAGCATCTCTTCTACTTATACATAAATAAGAATATAAAATTCAAGCTTAATATGCATAATTGCAGTTCACTTACAGATTTTATATTAAATATTACTTTTATTTTTTAAATTTAATTTAGTTATTTTTTATATAGCAGGTTCTTATTAGTTATCTATTTTCTACATATTAGTGTATATATGTCAATTCCAATCTCCTAAATTGAGAGAGAATTGTGAATATATATATATCAGCTCTGTTTTCTGATTATCTGATAACATTTTTCACTTACATCCATATTATTTTAACATATTTAATAGCAATTTTTAAAAATGAACTAATTTCTTAAGTTATTAGGAAGTTTTTTTTATTTCCAGGAAGAAGGAGTTCTTGCAATATTTTTTCAGAATTTTATCAGAATACAGAAAGCTATGCTCCATGGTGACTGCTGTTGACCGCAGTCATAGGTCAATCAAAGCAGGCTTTCCCTGGCTTGCCTCCCTCAGTCAATTTTGTTTTCACATTTTAAAGGTAATGGGAAGGCTTCCCTGGTGGCACAGTGGTTGAGAGTCCGCCTGCCGATGCAGGGGACACGGGTTTGTGCCCCGGTCCGGGAAGATCCCACATGCCGCGGAGCGGCTGGGCTCCTGAGCCATGGCCACTGAGCCTGCGCGTCCGGAGCCTGTGCTCTGCAACGGGAGAGGCCACAATAGTGAGAGGCCCGCGTACCGCAAAAAAAAATAATAATAAATAAATAAAAAATAAAGGTAATGGGAGTTCCTAGGCAGTTTGTTCAGTGCAGATAGTGACAAGGGTGGAGAGGGACATGAAAGAGATGACCCGGGAAGAGAATATGAGGTATTTTCTGAACTATGCAGGTTTTTGGAAAACTGAGACTAGATCCAAAGCATAACAATATAATTTTGTGAAATACGCTTGCTGACAACATGGAATATCAATTATCTGAGGTTTAAAGCCAGTGATACAAATAGGACTGCAGTATATATGGTTTGTAAAGTCGTCTTTTTTTTTTAATGTTTTTTTCTGTGGTAAAAATCACATAATGTAAAATGTACTATTTTAACCATATTTAACTGTACACTTCAGTGGCACTAAGTACATTCACATTGTTGTGCAACTCATGGTGAGCTGGTGACATCATCCATCTCCCAAATTTTTCACCTTCCTATACTGAAACTCTGTCCCCTTTAAACACTAAACCCCCATTACCCTTCCCCACCACCCCCCAACCCCCCCGGCCCCTGGCATCTACCAATGTACTTTTAAACTCTATGAATTTGACTATTCTAGGTACTCGTATAAATGGAATCAAACAGTATTTGTCTGCACCTAATGTATATTGGAATGCATCTTTAAGGTTAACAATATATGTCCTGAAAGCAGACTGTACCTTCTGTTTTTTTTTTTTTTTTTCCTGTGCTATACAATAGGCACTCATCAGCCATCTACTTCGTACATAGTAGTGTACATACATCAATCTGAATCTCCAATCCATCCCACCCCGCCTCCCACCTTGGTGTCCATACGTTTGTTGTCTACATCTGTGTCTCTATATCTGCTTTGCAAATAGGTTCACCTGTACCATTTTTCTAAATTCCACATATATGCACTAAAGGATTGATAATGTTTCTCAGCAGTTAACTGTACTAACTACAACTTGATAATACTAAATTCTTTAAGAGGAAATTAGGAACCATATGATTAATTAAATAACCGCTTTTAAAGAATAGTTTATTTCAATTTGGCATATAGACTTTAAAATAGGTAGGTCATATTTTAAAACCTACTTAAGAAATAATATATTTTATTTTAAAAAATGTAGTTGAAAACAGTTCAATTCTCTGCTTATTTTAAAGGTATAGAAATGATATCTCAATAGTTAGAGGAAATAGCAGCAATGCCCATTATTTCTTTTGCAAAATAGTTTCTGTTAGTGCATTTATTTCATTTTAAACAGCATTTTTAAAATTTGATTTCCAAACGGAGGTAATTGTAAAGAATAGAAGAGATTTTACAATAGTTCAGGTAATAAGGAAAAAATAAATGCCATTATTTCTTTTATCAAAAGCCCTCTACATTATTTCTTATTAGTCCAATTTTTTAATTTCACAATGTCTCCCTCATTCACAAAGTCATAATTGACTTAAGATGTCCAGTTAGTGTAAGATCAGGGTTAGTTATAGTTACATGCAAATATGGCAATATTCTATATAATTACTATCAGTACAATGTATTATTATTTGATTCATAAAGCAGATATAAAAAATTCATGAACAAGTCTTCGACATATTATTAGTTTTCTCATTCCCTTTCTGTTCCCTTTCTTCTGCCCATCCCCACCCCATCCTCAGGCAACTACTGATCCACATTTAGTCACCGTATATGAGTTTACATTTTCATATAAATAGAATCATAAAATATATATCTTTTTTTTTTTACTGGTTTTGATCATTCAGCATAATTATTTTGAGATTAAGCTATGTCTGTACATGTATCATTATTTCTATTCTTAATGCTGAGTACTATTCCATTATATACATATACCACAGTGTGCTTATCAAGAGCATATTTATCTGTCAGTGGACATACAGATTGTTTCCAGTTTTTGCTTATTATAAATAAAACTGCTGTGCACATTTATGTATAAGCCTTTGAATGGACGGATGTATGATTACATGCCTCCATTACACTAATGGAATGGATTAATAAATGGTAGGGATGTGTTTAATAAAAAAATAAACTCACAAACCATCTTCTGAAGTGTTTGCAGATTTTACATTCACACCAGCAGTGTATAAGAGTCCCTATCCTTCTGCATCTTCACTGACATTTGATCTGGTCTCTCTCTCTCTCTCTCTATATATATATATATATCCAAATATATATATATTTGGATATTTGGATTTTGGAGTGGGTATACTGATATTTCATTGTGGGTTTTATTTATTTATTTATTTTTGCGGTACGCAGGCCTCTCACTGCTGCGGCCTCTCCTGCTGCGGAGCACAGGCTCCGGACACGCGGGCCCAGTGACCATGGCCCATGGGCCCAGCCACTCGGCAGCACGTGGGATCCTCCCAGACTGGGGCACGAACCCGTGTCCCCTGCATCGGCAGGTGGGCTCTCAACCACTGCGCCACCAGAGAAGCCCTTCATTGTGGTTTTAATTTGCATTTCTCTAAATGACTAATGATATTAAGCATCTTGCCATGTATGTACTTGCCATCCATATATCTTTACCTATTTTATTAGATTGTTCATTTTCTTACTATATTTTGAGAGTTCTTTATACATCCTTGATACGTAAGTACTTTATCATATATATGATTTGCAAATATTTCTCCAGTCTGTGGCTTGACTTTTTATTTTCTTACATTTTCTTTCAAAGAGCAGAAGCTACTAACTTTGATGAACTTCAATTTATCAGTTGTGTTTTATGGATTGTGCTTTTGATATCAAATCTAAGAAATATTTGCCTAACTCCAAGGTCACAAAATTGTATCCTATGTTTTCTCACAGATATTTTAAACTTTAAAATTTTATATTTAGGTGTATTGCCCACTTTGAGTCTTTTTGTGTATATAATGTGATGTCTGGATTGAAATTTATTTTTTTTGCAATATTTTATTGTTCCAGCAGCATTTGTGAAAGGACTATTCATTTTTCTACATACATTTTGAAGATTTGTTATTGAATGCATAAATGCTTAGGATCACTTTGTCTATTTGCTGAATTAACCCCTTAAATATTATGAGATAACTTTTATCCCTGGCAGTGTTCTTTGATCTGAAATTTACCTTGATATTAATATAGCTACTCAGTTCTCTTGTGACTACAGTTAACATGGCATATTTTCCATATTTTTACATGTGACCTAATGTAGTTTTTCAACTTGATGCGGCTTTCTTGTAGGCAGTATATAGTCAGTTCTTGCTTTTTTATACAATCTGACAATCTCTGCCTTTTAATTGGGACACTTAGATCATTTACCTTTAACGTGGTGTTTGATACGATTAGGATTAATTCTACCAGTTTACTACTTGCTTTCTATCTGTCCTGTAAGTTCTCTGTTCCCATTTTACTTTACTTCTGATTTCTTTTTTGTTGAGTATTCTTATGATTCAGTTTTACCACCTTTGTTGGCTTATTAGCTAATAACTTTAAAAAAAAATTTGTGGTTGCTTTAGGGTTTACAGAATACAACTTACCTCAGTTTAACCTTAAGTGATAGTAAACCGTTCCACATATAAAAACATTATAACAGTATATTTCCCTTTCTCTCCTCATAACCTTTGTGTTGTTGTGGCCATACACTTTATTTCTACATATATAGTTTTTATTTTTTTGAAATAATTATATTTTAAAGACATTTAAATTATAATAAAAACAATTATATATTTACCATGTCTTGTGCTATTTGTTTTCTTGCTCATATCCATACAATCATCTGGTGTCATTTTCAACTACATGAAAACTTTTTCAATATTTCTTTTAATGGTAATGAATTTTTTCGATATTTTTATACCTGAAATAGTCTTCATTTTGCCTTCATTAAAAAAATAAATTTTTATTGTGTATAGAATACTAAATTGACATGTATTTTTTTCTTTATTTTATAGATGTTGCTCCATTTTCTTTACATTTCTATTGTTTCTAGCAGGAAACCTACTCTCATCTTTATCTTTGTTCTTCTGTACATTCTGTGCCATTTTCCTCTGGCTGCCTTTAAGATTGTCTCTCTATTACTGGTTTTGAGCAATTTGATTTTGATGTCTTTTCGTGTAGCATCATTCATATGTCTTATGGTTAGAGTTTTTTCTCTCTCTCTCATCTATATTTTCTCAAAGAATTCAGTTACTTGTATATTTTGCAACTTGAAGTTTTACTACAGTTAACTGGATTTTTCTTTTTTCTATTTCCCTGAGGGGAGGGTCTTCCTTCTGTCATTGTTTCATTTCTGATTATTTTTCTTGCTAGGTACTAGAGATCCCAAATATTTTCTTCTTCAATGTCTAATCTGCTGTTTCCCATCATTTTATTTGTCATCCCAAACATTGTATTTTTCATCTGTAGAAGTTTGATTAATGTCTTTTTAAATATATAATTTACTATATTAATATAATAATAATTAATATATTTAATAATATATATTCTCTACTTAATACATTTTATCTTTCTTCATTCTAGCAGTTTGAAAACTGGAATACAGTTGTAATGTCTGTTCTAATGACATAACAGACCTAGTTTGATATTTCTAAAACCTGTGCTACTGCAGAGTTGGTTTCGATGGATAGATTTTTTCTCATTATGGGCCATATTCTTCTTGTTCATTATAAATCTGGTAAATGTCTTATTGGATTTCAGACATGGTGAATTTCACCTTGTTGAGTGTTAGATATTTTTTTACCCATAAATATTCTTGAGCTCTGTTCTATAAGGCACTTAAGTTACTTAGAAAAAGTTTGATCTTTTCAAGTCTTGTTTTTAAAATTTGTTAGGTGTGAACAAAGTAATGTCTTTTTTTAGGGCTAATAATTTCCCACTATTAAAACAATTAATCAATTCATTCCAATAATCTTTAAAAGTGACCCCTATAATAGAAAAGTAATTTACAGGGTGAACTAATATTCTAGCCAGAACTTTACTTAATTTTACATTCACATACACATCTATGATGATCAGTTTTATATGTCAACTTGACTGGGCTAAGAAATGCTCAAGTAATTGGTAAACATTCTTTCTGGGTATGTCTGTGCGGGTTTTTCTGGAAGAGTTGAGCATTTGACCAGTAGACTGAGTCTTTACCCACATTAATGAAGGTGGGCATTAGCAAATCCCTTGAGGGTCTGAATAGAACAAAAAGGCAGAAGAAATGAGAAGCTGTTCTCTACTTGAGTTTTTCTCTTGCCCTCGGACATCTGCACTCCTCGTTCTTAAGTCTTCTGGACTCAAATTGGGTCTTTCACCATCAGCTCCCCAGATTCTCAAGCCTTCAACTCAGACTGAGTTATACCACCAGCTAACCTGGTCTTCTAGCTTACAGACAGGAGATCATGGAACTTCCTGGCCTCCATAATTATGTGAGCCATTTCTATAATTAATTTATATATATATATATTTATATGTGTGTGTGTGTATATATATATACACATATATATACACTATATATATATGTGTGTATATGTCTATATATATATACGCACATATATACACTATATATGTATATATATGTGTGTGTATATGTGTATATATATACACATATATACACTATATATATATGTGTGTGTGTATGTGTATATATATACACATATATATACACTATATATATGTGTGTGTATATGTGTATATATATATACACATATATACACTATATATATAGTGTGTATATGTGTATATATATGCATATATATACACTATATATAGGTATATATGTATATATATACACATATATATACACTATATATATGTGTGTGTATATGTGCATATATATGTACACATATATATACACTATATATATATGTATATATATATATATATATATATATATATGTTCTGTTACCCTGGAGAACCTAGACTAATACAACATCTAGATCATGCTGTGCTTTTGAAGGATGACTAATTCAGGAAAAATCCTTAAGGGTTGAAGTAACTGATCATGATGCTGAGAGATTCAGTGTGATAAAAATTCTAGGGAAGTTATTGACCAGGAAGCTAAAAAGTAAAGAAATTTGGTGTGATGTGAACTAAAAATAAAATATACTGGCAAAAAAAATTGAGCAGGACAACACACATGCAGACACTCAGAAAAATATTTTAGATTTTGAACCTACTGAATCATCTGCCTTTGTTTCAAATATTCATGAATGTTACAAAGGAAAAAGAGATCAAAATACAAGGTCTTTTTACAAATCCTATGAAATTCATCTTCAGAGAAAAAAATAATGTGTCACTTTTTGAAGACTGTAGCAGGATTTAACTAAAGGCACACATTCTCAGGAACTCTTTAGTTTGAGAGCTCTCCTCAGAGTGCCCATATTGGCCACTCCTTTATATGAGTATTATGTGGCCCCAGATCAACATTATGTGCAAGACTGAAGTTAACTGAAATGACCTAAGGAAATAACAGAAAACTTTAATACAATCCATACTAAAATGATTACTTCTAACATATTGTCCCTGCTGATGGGATAGGGTGTTTAAATAATTATTTTTATATTTATTATTAAAACATTATTTAGATTAAAAGAAATTAATTTGTCATCATCATGAATTCTCAAAATATTGATATTTAAGAAATCATCTTACTGCATATATAAAAGCAAACAACTACTTTAAAAAATAAAAACTAGAAATTCTCTAGAAATAATACTATGTATACCACTTAAAAATTTTTTTTGTTGTTTCTCTAGAGATTTCAATATATATTTTAACTTATTGCAGTGACCTAAAATTCATATTATTCCAACTCCTATATACTATAAAAGCCTTTCAAGTATAATTTCTATTTCTTCTCTTTCATATGCTCTACTATTTTTATCATGCATATTCTCTCAAACTCTACAATATAGAGTTACTATTTTTACTTAGGCAATAAATTATCTTTAGAATAATGAAAAGGAATTGGGCTTTTTATCCTTTCTTGTGCTCTTGATTTCTTTATTCAGATTCAATTTCCATTTGTTTCCATATTCCATTTGCCTTAAGAATTCCTGTAACATTTATTTTAGTGCAAACCTGTTGGCAATGAACTCTTGCAGCATTTAATGTCTCAAATGTCTTCATTTCATTGTTATTTTTGAGCTATATACTCAATGGGTATAGAATTCTGGGTTGACTTTTTTCTTTCAATTCTTTTAAGATTTTACATCATTGGCTCTGACTTGTGTATTTGCTGATAAACAGGTTATTTTGATTTTGTTTACTTCTAGATGACGTCCCCTTTTGGCTGTGGCTAAATTCAAGATATTTTTTAATCTTTGGTTTTTAGCAGTTTAACTATCATTATTCTTGGTGTGTTTAATTTCCGTATTAATCCTTCATGGGGCCTCTCTGAATTTATTGTATATATAATTTGTTTACTTTTCAATAATGTTGAAAATTCTCAGTCATCTCTTCAAATTTTTTTCTGCCCCATTCTGTGTTTTCTCCTTCAGGATTTCAACAAAATGTATTTTAGTCTATTTTATCACTCACTTTTTAGAATTTCTGGGGTGTTTTGTTTGTTTGCTTTGTTTTGTCTTGCTTTTTTCCTTTAAGTTTCAGTTTCAATAAACTGGATTGACCTATTATAAAATTTACTGATTTTTTTCTTCTGTTCTGACTAGTTTTTTAATGAATTTGCAGATGTAATTCTTCATCTCTGCCATCATATTCTCATCGATTTCTAGCATTTGCTTTGGACCTATTTATTTTTTCAATTTCTGTGGGCAATTCCCTGTTTTCCCATGCATATTGTCTGTTATTTTCATTAGCTCCTGTGACATTTTAATAATTATTATTTTAAAGTATTGGCATGTGAGTTCCAACAGCTAGGTTATCTCCAATTCTGTTGATTTCCTTATCTGTTGATAATATTTGTTTTGACTTAACTTTTAAATGAGTCTTCTAATTTCTAAAGGAATGCAAAGCATCAGGTATAAAAAATAGTAAGTCGCAGATTATCATTTATGCCCAGAGTCTTCATTTTCATCATTATTATTTTTGTTTCATTGTTGTTGTTATTGTTGTCATGCTGCCAGTATGGGTGGGGGCAAGGGTTGAGTGACTATATTTAATCCTTGACATGGGTTTGTCTTTGCTGTGGTCATTGTAACATTCAGTGAGCTGTCATTAAAATTCACCCAGCAGTAGGCTGCTGTTATCTTGTACCCATTGTGGGGCCTGAAGCTCTGGAGGGTATATGTCATTACTCTTGTTGCACCCTTAGCTTTTAGCAATCTCTGTACACCTGTGTCACAGAGAGGATCTCTTCACGTTCTTGCTACTCTTCTAGCCATAGAACACCATGGCTTATAACCAGGCACGAAATTCATGTTGGAGGCAGAAGGATAACTCGTGGCACTCAGTGTAAAATTCAGATGGGAGTGCATTCCCAGCACTTCCTAACTCTCATGCCTGTGGGAGCTAACCTATGCCTTTTATCTATATTAGGACTTTGTAAGAAATAATTTCTTGCCCCTCCTCTATCCTCAGTGGTAACAAGCCTCTGCTTTGTAGCATTGCAAGTGCCCTACCCCACACATAGGGGCAAAAGATTTTACTTTTCTTTCATTAGGAGCCCTGTATCTTTGCCTGAGACTACTGGCTAAGGTTTTTCCACCCTCCACAGAAGTAGTCATCTCTGCATTCATTAGCTCAGGATCCTTGGCCCCCAAATATTCCAGCCCTCTGATGGTACAGAAGTATTTTGCTTCCACACCTCCCAGAATCAGCATTCCTTTGCCTGGACCAAGGCCAGAGGAAGAGAGAGTGACATGTTTTCTTGAGTTTCTCTGAAGGCTGATGTGTCTGCTCCTACGTGTTCCTCTGAACAGTGGGCTTTTGCCTGGGTTCATGGTACCACATACTTTTCTGTCCCTCGCTCAGCAACTTACAATTTTCAGTTCCTAAGAGAGAAGCAAATGTTCATGTAATTGTATATTTTGTGTCTTGATTTTTCTTATTTCAGTAGTGATGAGTTGAATTGGATCATTGTTTTCAATTTAAGCCTCTTGCAATTCTGACATTAAGGTATTTTTCTTAAGTTCCAGTTTGGCATTTCAGCACTAAATCAAGTGCAGATAGTTATGAGTTATGTGAATAAAGTGTTTTGATTGAGAATAAAAGTGCCAGTGTATTTAGGACATTAACCTTCTTACCATCATATGCCACTGATTCAAAATGTAAAATCCTGTCTAGACTTAATAAGAAATGGCTCTTCAAACTATTGTCCCCATTCAACAAAACACCATTCTTAAGGCTTATCATCTTGTGCCTAGATTATTATAATAATTACATCCTCCATCTTCCTAATTTCATGTTCTCTTTCTTAAAAACATTTCCTTAAATATTACTTTGACTGATTGGTCTGTTCTGAACAATGGTGGACTCCATTTTCCTCACATACTCATCAGGGTCAATCCTGCCTTTAGGTTCTTTCTTAGAATTTCTAACCCTTTCAAATACCAGTAAAGCCGAAAGACTTCCAACAAATCTCTCTTATGTAGCAGCAAGGCCTTATATCATTTCCCCATCCTTTTTGCTCAAGCTCATTTATGAATTCTGATATTAGAACACTCATGCACAATATTTTTTGACCTGAGTATAAAATATTTTAATCTGAAAATAGTATCCTAACTTAGAAACACCTTCTTCTAGAGGAACTTAAACGCTTTACATAACTTGTTTTCACCCACAATCTAGCATGAGGAGAGTAACAGCATCATCATCATTATAACCCAATTCTCCTGCTTGTGCTAAAAACAATGGTAAATATTCATTGAGAAATTACTATATGCCAAACGCTATAATTCGTTTGATATACATCACACTGTAGGAAGTGAAAAACTAGCTACTATTATTATTCCTATTTTACAGATAAGAATATTGAGTCTTAGAGATATAAATTATTTGCCCAAATCGTACAGGAAATGTTGGAATTCTGAAATTCTCACCATGCTGGACATATGATGCTAGGAAAATCGATTCTTGCCAAATGTACTTAACAAGCCAGCATAAGTGTTAGAAGGCCTCTCAGATGCTGGGCTTAACTTCAATACAACTCTGAAATTGTGCTCAACGTGGGATAAAGTTTTCTATATCATATGCTTCACCTTCTAATGCTTTATTTAAAATGACATATTGGGAATTCATGTCAACTCAAACATTTCATCAAATTAAATTTCTTTTTCATGATTCTAAATTTGTGTTGAATATACAACTGTTAAATAATATCTCTAATTTTAATTAGATTAACAAAAAATAATTCTGATGTTTAGCTACAATAACAAAAGTGGCCATGCATTTTCTCCTCTCTCTCTCACTTTTCCTCTCTTTGCCTCTCTTTCTTTTTTATATTTCTAGGTTCTTTAGAATTCTATAAGTATGGAATATTTTTAGAGCTCAGCAAATGCATCAATCTGAGAATTAATTAAACCAGATACCCAGAGGAACTGCATCACTTAGGATGACATCTTTTGTTATTCCAATTTGGGGTTAAGATAGCTAACTGCAGTTTATGCTTGTATACAGGCACTAGAAGGGGGAAGGGTTCCACTGAGAACCTCTGATATGCAGTCAGGAATCTCAGCCACCTATATCCATGGGAACCCTGGGAGCCTGACCACACACAGATCCATTTGAAGAGAAGCTGTGAAGGTTATAGCTTTGCAAAAGATGCTTAAGGCCCTTCAGTGTTTCTCTATTTTCCCTCAAAAGCGAATTCTTTATTAGAATGTTTCGCTTGAGGAAAACAAATATCAAGATCTTCTTGTAAATATTTTTTTAAGAGCAAACCTTTATTCCATGTTTAATTTATTTAGCTAATACTGTAGCTAACATTTCATGCCCAACATATGTTTTTTAATCTTCTAAAAGTAAATTATATGATTTGTGGAGTACCAGTTGCCTCTTGGGTAGTTTAGAAAAAACTTAAAAAGAAATAGCCCCCAGAAGAAGCTTCTTGATCTTGTGATAGTCTGTCATTAAATCAAGTTTCTATAGTATCTCATTAAATACAAATACAAACAGAGGTTAGATGATTTATTTGAAGTACTGAATTACTATTAGAAAAAACAACTGCTATAAGATAAGGAAGTCTAGGCAGCATTATTTGAATTAAATCCTATTCTTTTTTGTTTTATTTTCTTTAACGTTTTACATATATGAGCTATATAACAATGCAATGTTGATTTACTAAGTGGTGCTTTTGCATACTTTTATTAGTAGAAATAAGAATACAGTAATAATGATAAACAAAATTAACTAATTTTATAAGTTTTTACTAACAAATCTGGTTGACAATGGGGATTGTTTTTAGCTTTCTTTTACTTTACATTGGGAAGTCTTGGATGACCTTATCTGAAATTAGGGCTCTTGAAATTGTAAGTATATGCAAGGATGCAAAATAGCATCACTAAACTCTATAAAATATATTCTGTTTCTATGCTGGCTTTGCGTTTTTAATCTGGTTAAATATACATAATATAAAATGCACTTCTTTAACCATTTTTAAGTGTACAGTTCTGTAGCATTAAGTATATTCACATTGTTGTGCAACCATCACCACCATCCAGCTCCAAAACTTTTTTTATTCTCCAACTAAAACTCTGTCTCCGTTAAACACTAACTCCTAATTTTCCCTTTCCCCCAGCTCCTGGTAACCACCATTCTACTTTCGTTCTCTTTGAATTTGATTACACTAAGTGACACAGGTAAGTGAAATGATACAATATTTGTCCTTTTGTGACTGGCTTATTTCACTTAGCATAATGTCATCAAATTCCATCCACATTGTAGCATATGTCAAATTTTTTTCTTTTTAAGGAAGAATAATATTCCATTGTCTGCTTATAACACATGGCACATTTTCTTTATTTATCTGTCAATAGACACTTGAGTTGCTTCAACCCTTTGACTGTGAACATGAGTGCACAAACATCTGTACAAGTCTCGACTTTAATTTCTTTTTGATATGTTTATAGTTTTAATACAAGGTGAATTACACAACATTTTAAAAGTGTATTAAAATAAAAAGAACACATTAGTAAAATATAAGAAAGTAGGTTATAGAAAAAAATAAGAGGAATTGAAACAGAAGTCAATAATCAGTGTAAGAGAATTTGAAGAGGAGGACAGAAAGAATAACAACATAGAATTAAAAAGTGTTTAAAGCAGTATATAGATAATTTTCATATGTAGTTGTATATCTGTCTGTGAGCTGGTATTTCTATTCCTTTATTATTCTAGTTTTCTAAAAGTATATGCAATTTGAAAATTTTATAATGTTGTCAAATAAACTGAAACATGACTTTTACTTAGGTATATTATCCTTGAGAGCAAACTGTTATTGAGAGCAATTATAACTTAGCATATAATAGCAGAGTCAGCCTACTAAACTTAGAAGAAAAAAATAGAGAGTTATTTTTGAGGCTCAGTTATATCATCCAATTAAATTGTCATTTAAAACTACTTGGCAATGAACAATAAGATAAATAATTAAAACAACAATAAATAACATTTACAGTTGTATCAAAATGTGTAGTATAAGGGATAAATCTGAAAAAGATGGGAAACATCTGTACACTAAAAACTACAAAATATTGCTGAGAGAAACTAAAATGACTTAAATATATGGAGTTCACAGGTCATGAGACTCAAGATACCTAATATTCCAAAATCAATCTATAGCGGTATCAATCAAAATCCTAATTGTTTTTTAAAAGATATTAACAAGCTGATCCTAAAATTCACATAGAAATGCAAAGGACCTAGAATCTAGAATGCCAAGTCACTTTCAAAGAGATCAAATTTAGTGAACTCACACCACCTGGTTTTAAGACTTACTATAAAGTTGTAGCAATCATAGTGTAGTACAGTGTAAAGATAGAAAACAGACTGAAGGAGCAGAATAGATCAGAAATATATACACAGACACTGATTTTCAACAAGGATTCAAAGGCAATCCATGGCATAAGGATAATATTTTGAACAAATGATGCTGAAACAACTAGATATACATATGCAGATGAATGAGAGAGGATTACAAAGGGGAACTAGGAAGCTTTTGAAGTGATGGATGTGTTCATTATCTTGTTCGAATGATTATTTAATGAGTTTATACATATTGCAATTTTCATCTTGTACACTTCACATACGTGCAGTGTTAGTGGTATATGTTAATTATACATAAATAAAGCTATAAAATGTCCTCAAGAAATACATTTAACATACATTTTGCTATACGTAAGTGAAAACATATATAAGATACAACAAAATATATAATTTATAAACTAAAAAACACGTATAAATATAGGCAAGAGATGTTACTAGGGTTTTTTTTCAGTGCATGCTGGGCTTGTCTTACTATTGAGGGGCATTTGTATGTGTAGTAGCAGTAAAAAAGATGAAGATTTTTGTCTGGAATAGAAGAAAAGGATTTCTATCCAAAGGGACAGATAACCTCCAAAGATCACGGCTTCTTGTCCTGTTGGTCACAGCCATATTTATAACTAACCCCCAAATCTTATTTCAACATTGGCTATAAACAACTAATTCTTAAGTGTTCCTTGGAATGATTGGCTATAAACAGCTAATTCTTAAGTGTTCCTTGGAATGATTTTAACATGTTCCTGGGAGCCTCATCATTTAGTGCAGGGATCCCCAACGCCCCCCCGCCCGCCACCCCGCACCCGGTCTGTGGCCTGTTAGGAACTGGGCCGCACAGCAGGAGGTGAGCGGCAAGCGAGTGAACGAAGCTTCATCTGTATTTATAGCGGCTCTCCGCCTCCTGAGCTCCGCCTGTGCTCCGCCTCCTGTCAGATCAGTGGCGGCATTAGATTCTCATAGGAGCTCAAACCCTACTGTGAACTGCGCGTGCTAGGGATCTAGGTTGTGCGCTCCTTATGAGAATCTAATGCCTGAAGATTTGAGGTGGAGCTGAGGTGGTGATGCTAGCACTGGGGAGCGGCTGCAAATACAGATGATCATTAGCAGAGGTCTGACTGCACAGAGACCATAATAAATCAGTTGCTTGCAGACTCCTGTCAAAATCCTATCAGTGAGTGGCAAGTGAAAACAAGCTCAGGGCTCCCACTGATTCTGCATTATGGTGAGTTGTATAATTATTTCATTATATGTTACAATGTAATAATAATAGAAATAAAATGCACAATAAATTTAATGTGACTGAATCATCCCGAAATCATCCCCCCCACCCCTGGTCTGTGGAAAAGTTCCACAGAACTGGTCCGTGGTGCCAGAAAGGTTGGGGACCACTGATTTAGTGCATGTAATACTATTTTTGTTATGTTCCTATTTTACATTTTTATCAGAGTCACAATTTTACCTCTTGGGAAATGATGCTTTAACAAATAAAATAAATAATACCTGAAATTTGATAATAAAATAAATATTTTATTTTTTAATGTTTCAACTGTAGGGTGACTTCTAATACACATTTAAATTCAAATTTTATTAAAGATAGTAAGTGCACAAAGAATTATATTAATAATAAAACATGACTCTTGAAAAGTGTTAAAAGCTGGGCTGGAGCTAAGGTCCTATGCTGTACTCTTTTGGCGTAAAATGTCTAAGGAAGTTTTCTTTGAACGTTATTCGAATCTGTGGCATAGTAGATAGTATCTTATACTTTAGAAATAAGTACATCATTTAAAAGCACTGCAATAAAAATGGCTAAATGTATGGAGTTTATTCATTCAAGCCAGTGTAGTATGGCGGTTAAGAGTATAAGCTCTGAAATAAGACATGTGTCAAATGTATAACAACTACAAATGTCGACAATTTATTCAATTCTGTATTTAAATTTTTATAGTTTATAATAATGGTATATACCAGATAAATAATGAAAATTAAATGAAAATGAATTGCTCTTTCTAGTAATAGGGGTAATTAGATAATTTGAAAACTATCCCAAGTAAAATAAGTACAAACAAAACACTGGATTTTGTATAAATATAAAATATATATTTATATTTTATATATACTACATATATATGTGTATATATATGTGTGTACTATTTATATATGTGTATATACATATATGTGATTATGTATATACATATGCATGTATAATAATGTTTGTGTATCTGTAATAACATTATGAAGCTGGTATCAAATTAAAGCATCCCTAGGACCCCAATACAAAGTCACAGAAACCCTTGGAGGTAAGCAACCCTCCTGCAATCTTTTGAGGAGATCTTGGGCTTCTGCTTTCCTGATTGCTTGGAGAACTGAGAACAGGATATTTGTAACGTTTTTCCCCAAATGAACTGTTTAATACTGATGGGGTTAAGAGAACCTAGCAAATATTCTAGTGGTTTCAAGGGACTCAAACATAAATTATAGAAATATGGCAATTTAAGACTAACTGATTTCCTCACAAGCCATTTGCTGAATAAGGGTCTGCAAGGGAAGCTGGAAGCCTAGGCCAAATGTAGAGAAAAGGCAGAATAAAATCTCCTGCAGTCTCCTGAGGTTCAGATAAGAAAACACCAGCCCGAAGGAGGAGACCTGCTTCAAGCACATAGCCGGTTTTTCACTCAACAAATTTGTGAGATTTTCAAACTGCAGGGTGAGGTGTCTGGAGAATTTTGAAGGGCAAAATTACATTTCTCACAGCTTTTAGGGCTGAAGAGAGATAAGCCTGTAAACTTTTAATTAAAACCTGGGAAAAATTACAAACTAGAAAAAGGTGTGAGTCAGAAGTTCATTAGTCTCCCTAAAACAGCAAGCAAACACAACAAAACTCAATGCCTAACTATTTTGAGATTATTAATTTCTTACTATCTCCAGGCCTCCTTGGCAGTTGATCAGGGGTCTTCAATGTACAAACTTCACCATACAACCTAACATATCTAAACATAGAGGCAAGAAACTATTGCTGGTAAGTAAGAGGAAACATAAACAATGGAAGCAGACTCACAAGTAGTAACTCAGAGGTTATATTTAGCAGACAAAGACTTTAAAATAGCTATACTCAATATGTTCAATCAAACCATATAAAAATGGACAAACTGAATATACTGATCAGTTCAAAGGAAAATTTAATTGTATAAAAATAATCAAATAGATAATCTTGAAAAAGAGGTAAAGAACTGTGTCTGACCAGGATGAATAAACTATTAGGTTATTCATCCTGGGATATTAGGTTTGACCTCCTTGTCTAAACAGCTAGAAAATTGGAGAGAAAATATATTTTCAAATATTGGACAGCTAGAAGGCCAAGGGTCTCCTAACTTCTCCCTAGAGATGTTTTCCAGATTTCAACACAGGAGAGAGAAACCAAACAGAACAAGGCAATTTCATTGAATTGAACAAATATAGAGTTTGGAGTTTGGAAAGGCTAAGTTAGCTGGATTTTCAGGAAAGAGTACTAAAGAAGAAAGAGGTATACAGACAATAAGGCCAGAAATCTATAGGTTCCCCTTGAGAATTTTACTGAATTCTAAGGTATAATGCCTAGGGAGAAACATCGTATAGTTCCACGAAGTACTACTGGGAACCTGTAAACTGAACAGTTTGGGAGTTGTCCCCAGGGATGAAAAACTTTTGAGTACTAGTCAACAGTAAAAATATGCTAGAACTAAGAGCTACAAAATCCAAGAATATTTATTATCTAGGGTAATTTTGCACATGCTTAATGAACTGCACATAATGAAATGTGTGGAGAAATTTTAAAAGATATTTTAAAACAAAGTCCAGTTAAGCTCCCCATTAGAATATGTGGACCATATAAACAGGAACTTTGTCTTATTTCTTTGCTGAGTCACCAATAACTTCAATATCGCTCTGTCCATAGTAATCACTGAGAAATTGTTTCTTACATGGAGCACAAATAACTGTGCTGTTATTTTATATAATATATGTATTCAGTTCTGTCCAGTAATAATACAGACTGTCTTTCCTAGTCTCCATTATCAAATTCCTTAAGGGATTTTCAACTTTCTAAAATAACCGTCTCACAAAAATTAAGTGACTTACCTGGGTCACACAGATATTAATTAAAAACCAGGGTTCAAATTCATGTCTCCTGAAACTTTACCTAGAAATGTTTTACTACATTACACTTCCATACTGGATTGCAATATGCGTACATTTATCAATAAGCACAATCCAAACCATTGGTTCACCTAATAAACACACCCAAATCAAAATGGTACTTTTCAGCGTATCAATGTGGTAATTCAGGAACCCATGAAAAGCCTCTTCAAAATTATGCATACAACTGCATGTGATGATGATTGTCTAAAACTCTTGCATTTTTCCACATATCCTATAGAAGTAAACATGTGATTTTCTTCTCAACTTGCCTGTATAAATTGTGTGTGTGTTCCATTACTGAGTTAGCAAAACTTGGTTACGTTTTACATGATAGGCACTTTTGCTTTTTTACATAACAAGGAAGTTATTGTTGACAATTTCCTTTATTAAGACATCAGCTGAATTTTTTCTATTTGTTATTCATTAGGAAAACACATATGATATACTTAATTTTAAAAATTAAAAAATATGTAAATTTTGTTCAGCACATTATATCAAATGTTATAGTCTAGTCTACCTTGTTAAATGGAATTTTCATTTTTGCTAGCTAAATTAATTAAAATATTAAAAAATCTATATACCATTTGTAAGTAAAACAAAGTCAAACTAAAATTTGATTTGCTGAACTTAAACAAATTATATAATCAATGTTGAGAACCACCATACATATTGCTACCAAAATGACTTTAAGAAACACACACACGCCAATAAACTATGAGAAAAGATTGAACACAGTTGACATAACAGCCATGTCTGACTAGTGTGGGGTGCTCCGTGTCCAAAGTGGTCATTTTAGTCAGTCATGTTCTCTTTCCACAATGATATCTTCTCCAGTTTACTGCCCAAACATCCTTCAAGATATTCTTTTCCCTCTGTTCTTTCTTTTTCCTTTTATAAAATTATTGTCTACATTTAAGATTGCTGTATTGTTCACCTGGCTTATTGCAATAAGCACCATTATCTTTTTTGCCTTTAATGTTTGATATAATAATTTATTATCTACACAACTACTAGAGTTAACTTCTTAAAATTTATGTTGTTGCACTGTACACATTTTTCAAGTCTTCCATTTCCTATAGATAGGAAGTCCAGACTTCTGGGTCAGGAAAATCAGGTGCATCAAATGTTTTGTCCTACTGTGTTCTCCATCTATTACACTTACTCTACCCTTCCTCTACAGTTTTCCTGGATTTCTTAGAATAGTTTATTTTATCCCTCAAGGTGTAGTTTTTAGCTAAGCATGAAAATTAGTGACCTGAGGTGCTTGTCTGTATTTCTCTTTTCTCCAGTACACTGAGAGTCACTCAAGATTAACAAGGTATGTTGTTTATTTATGCCCCAAAATACACTTAATGAACAGTCTACAGTGAGCACTCAGTGAAAGTTTTTTTGATAAAATAATTAATATGAGAATATATATGTTAAAAAAAAGTTGAGTATATGTGCATAACATACATGATCTAAACTTTTTACATACTTTTTAAAATAAAAAAGCATATAGAGCAAACATTAAGCTGAATAGAATTACCAAAGTAAATCCTTTTGTTTTCATCAATTTTTAAAAATAGATCTTTATTGGAGTATAATTACTTCACAATAATGTGTTAGTTTCTGTTGCACAACAAAGCGAATCAGCCATATGTATATACATGTCCCTGTATCTCCTCCCTCTTGAGCCTCCCTCCCATCCTCCCTATCCCACCCCTCTAGGTCATTGCAAAGCACTGAGCGGATCTCCCTGTGCTATGCTGCTGCTTCCCACCAGCCAACAGTTTTATATTCGACAGTGTGTATAATGTCGATGCTACTCTCACTTCGCCCCAACTTTGCCCTCTCACCCCATGTCCTCAAGTCCATTCTCTATGTCTACCTCTTTATTCCTGCAACTAGGTTCATCAGTACCATTTTTTTTTTAATTCCATATATATGCGTTAGCATATGGTATTTGTTTTTCTCTTTCTGACTTACTTCAATCTGTATGACAGACTCTAGGTCCATCCAACTCACTACAAATAACTCAATTTCATTTCTTTCTATGGCTGGGTAATATTCCACTGTATATATGTGCCACATCTTTTTTATCCATTCATCTGTCAGTGGACATTTAGGTTGGTTCCATGTCCTGGCTCTTGTAAATAGTGCTGCAATGAACAATGTGGTACATGTCTCATTTTGAATTATGGTTTTCTCAGGGTATATAAAACTCTTAGAGGAAAACATAGGAAAAACACTCTTTGACATAAACCACAGCAAGATCTTTTTTGACTTACCTCCTAGAATAATGGAAATAAAAACAAACAAATGGGACTTAATGAAACCTAAAAGCTTTGGCACAGCAAAGGAAACGATAAACAAGACAAAAAGACAACCCTCAGAATGGGAGAAAATATTTGCAAAGGAAGCAACAAAGTATTAATTTCCAAAATATAAAAACAGCTCATGGAGCTCAATATTAATAAAACAAACAATCCAGTTAAAAAATGGGCAGAAGACCTAAATAGACATTTCACCAAGGAAGACATACAGATGGCCAAGAGGCACATGAAAAGATGCACAACATCACTAATTATTAGAGAAATGCAAATCAAAACTACAATGGGGTATCACCTCGCGCCAGTCAGAATGAACATTATCAAAAAATCTAGAAACAATAAATGCTGGAAAGGGTGTGGTGAAAAGGCAACCCTCCTGCACTCTTGATGGGAATGTAAATTGATACAACCACTATGGAGAACAGTATGGAGGTTCCTTAAAAAGCTAAAAATAGAACTTCATCAATGTTTTAGTGAATTATTTTACAAGACATTGAACTGAAACTATAGTAATTTTTCATATCGTCTCACCAATTTACAAGGTCACCAAGTATAGAAAAGCCATGCAAATCATATTCTTAGGCAATACAGATTTTTCAAAGTTTTCACCAAATGTTATTAAGTATTCTTAAATTCTTCACTCTACCAACATTCTCGACATTGAACATTCTCCTTAGAGCATCATATCTTCAGAAACTGTAAACATGCCACCAATTATGCACATAATGTGGACTGAAGAAAGTTCATTTTTTTTGTATCTTAACAAGTGATTCAGCAAAAGATTGATTATTCCAAGCAATTTCAAGGCTATAACCAGCCCTAATGTCCTTAAAATGAAGTAATTGGAAATTCAGCAACATTTAATTTGGTGATAAGACAATTTAATTTAGAACTTCCTGACTTCTGTGTCTTTAAAATTTCAATAATTTCAATAGTGAATTTACAAACTTTGTTTTCTAATAGAGTATATTTTTTAAAGAATAAAAGGGAAAGGAAATGTCAAGATCAATTTAACAGGAGGGAATTTTGAGCTTATGTTTCTCATTTTGCACAAGTTCTCCAAGCTGGAAATTCCCTATCTTTCTACTTACAAGATATCACAAATGCTTAATTAAGATAAAATAACCCAAACACATAATTGCCCTTTAGAAATATTCCATCTCATGTAAAATATTTTTAGGTGATATATAGATACATTTTAAATATAAATACTTTGATTCTGCTCAACAACTGTCCATAGATTTTTAATATTTAATAAGCATTTTATTTTAGAAAAGTTTTTATTTGCAGAAAATTTTCAAGGATGGTTCAGGCAGTTCCCATAACCTGATCCAGTCTGAGAATGCACTGATGTAAGGGAGGACAGCCTCACTAAATCTGGTATTGGTTCTTTTTAAAATAGGATTGCTGGTAGGGGAGGTAGTCACAAAGCTTGGCTTGTTAATAGCAACGGGGCTGACAGCTCCCCAAAGTAATAGAGGCCAAATGGCAGCCCTTAACTGCCAGAAGCCACAGTGACACATTTATCATAACAATGACAAGGTTGCAGGTGCTGCCATGGGCCTGCACCTGCAGAGAGTTCTGGAGATGGTTAATAGAACATGGTAGTCTGTTTCTAGGGCAAAACATGTGAAGCAAATGAAGATGCAGCTTAACATCTGCAAGTAGTAGAAAGCATACATTTAGGAGCAAAAAGTTTAGAGCAATTGCCATAATAATGTCACAATCCCTTTTTCAATTCCTTAGCCTGAGCCAATATTCAGATATGGAATTCACTGACTGAAAAGGTAGCCAGTTCCCAAGAGGAATGGCCCCACAACACTTCAGCAAGTATATCTCATAACGATTATTCCAGCTCTGCCCCAGAGAAATCTACAGCCGTTTATTTTGTTGAATTTATTGTTTGGACAGGGAAACACCAGGACATTTCAAGACTGTTGCACAATGGGTCTGAGTTGATATTGACCGTTAGAGACATGAAACATCAATCCCACACCCTGTTAGAGTAGGAGCACACAGGGGCCAAGTAATAAATGGAGTTCCAGATAAACTTCACTGGTTCAATGACCCACCCACTTGTAATTTCCTTAAGCCCCAAATGAATAATCCTCACATTGGGTCTTTGGCATGCTGTATAAGATCTGTCATAGTGAGGAGGCCAAATGGAAGCCTCTGAATCTATTCCTCTCACCTGCCAACATAGTAAATAAAAGTAATATTGCATCTCAGAGTGGAAGAAAATGAAGATGATGGGCATAAATACCACCTTTAAAGATCTGAATAATGTAAGGATGATTGTCCTTATCATATTTACATTTAGTGAACAAGCCTGACTTCTGCAGAAACCAGAAGGATCCAGGAGGGCAACTATTCAGCCAATGACAATCCACATCAGAGTTATCCTACAGAACACAGTATTGTTGCTCAAACAGATTAATAAGACCTCAAGTATATGATAAGTGGCCATTGATATGACAAATGTATTGCTTTCTAGTTAGGAGAGAGAGTCAGAATCAGTTTCCATTGTGCTGAAAGGACAACAGTATTTTATCCATGGTTTTGAACTAGGGATCGCTTTCCCTCTGCCTTAACATAGTCACAAAAGATCTAGACCACCTAAATATCCTGAGAAACATCGTAATATCACATTAATGTAATATAGCAATAACATCATGCTTATTGACTGGAATTAAGCAGAGGTGCCTTAGTATTCTAGATGCCATAATGCCAGATAGTGGGTAATAAACCCTGCAGTTTCAGGGACTTGCCCCCTAAGATTTTAAATGTTGGATTGCACTTGATACATATATTTTTTACAGTAAACCCTTAGAATAAAAATATCCATGTTCGGGCTTCCCTGGTGGTGCAGTGGCTGAGAGTCCGCCTGCCGATGCAGGCGACACGGGTTCATTCCCCGGTCTGGGAGGATCCCGCGTGCCGCGGAGTGGCTGGGCCTGTGAGCCGTGGCCGCTGAGCCTGCGCGTCCAGAGGCTGTGCTCCGCAGCGAGAGAGGGCACAGTGGTGAGAGGCCCACGTACCGCAAAAAAAAAAAAAAAAAAAAATCCATGTTCTTACACTTATAACAAAGGCAGAGTGAATCATAATCTTATCTAACAAATAATATATGTGTGATCCACTAATTCATTTACTTGCTCATTCAGCTTTCTCAATTTGGATATGCAAATAAATAGATACAACAATAAAAGTATATCAAATGTCCTTCATTTGATTAGGGATATTATTTTTTGATATTAGGTTAAGTTTTAATTAAAAATTAAATTTACCTAATCTGAATTTTTTTGGCCTGATTGTCATAGAAATTCATTGTGCAATTTGTTAGAATCTCATTCTGTTTAGATCAGCAAGGACATAGATATCATTTATCGCTTTTAAAATTAATTTAACCAATGGAACTGTTATTTCCAAGTGAAATATTTTCCAGGCATTACAGAAGGTAGATCAAAGCATATTTGCTCTTATTAAAGCAAGGGTAGAAATTAATTTTTCTCTGGGGACTTGGGAATCTCTGGGCAATCCTAAGGCTCCTCAGACATTGATCAATTTCAGTGAGCCCATTTTTAAAAAACAATTTTTAATTTAATTTAATTTATTTTTTTTATACAGCAGGTTCTTATTAGTCATCAATTTTATACACATCAGTGTATACATGTCAATCCCAATCGCCCAATTCAGCACACCACCATCCCCACCACCCCGCCGCTTTCCCTCTTTGGTGTCCATACGTTTGTTCTCTACATCTGTTTATCAATTTCTGCCCTGCAAACCGGCCCTTTTTTGTCTCTTTTTTATTGCAATGATTCTAAGGGAATTAATTAAGTTTACCTTCTAAAATTTCTATACCCGTTTCTTCAACGTTCATTTAAGATTTTACGCCCTCCAATGAGAGTTATAATCTTTATTGCATTTCCACTTCTCTGCATTCTGTTCTCCTGTTTAATGAATTTTATTTTATTTATTTATTATTTATACAGCAGACTATCAGTTATCTATTGTATACGTATTAGTGTATATATGTCAATCCCAATCTCCCAATTCATCCCACCACCACCACCACCCCACTTTCCCCCTTGGTGTCCATACGTATGTTCTCTACATCTGTGTCTCTATTTCTGCCTTGCAAACAGGTTCACCTGTACCATTTTTCTAGATTCCACATATATGTGTTAACCTATGATATTTGTTTTTCTCTTTCTGACTTACTTCATTGGGCATGACAGTCTCTAGATCCATTCACGTCTCTACAAATGACCCAATTTCATTCTTTTTATGGCTGAGTAATATTCCACTGTATATATGTACCACAACTTCTTTATTCAGTCATCTGTCGATGGGCATTTAGGTTGCTTCCATGACCTGGCTATTGTAAATAGTGCTTCAATGAACATTGGGGTGCATGTGTCTTTTTGAATTATGGTTTTCTCTGGGTATATGCCCAGTAGTGGGATTGCTGTATCATATGGTAATTCTATTTTTATTTTTTTAAGGAACCTCCATACTGTTCTCCATAGTGGCTGTATCAATTTACATTCCCAAAACAGTGCAAGAGGTTTCCCTTTTCTCCACACCCTCTCCAGCATTTGTTGTTTGTAGATTTTCTGATGATGCCCATTCTAACTGGTGTGAGGTGATACCTCACTGTAGTTTTGATTTGCATTTCTCTAATAATTAGTGATGTTGCGCAGCTTTTCATGTGCTTCTTGGCCATCTCTATGTCTTCTTGGGAGAAATGTCTATTTAGGTCTTCTGCCCATTTTTGGATTTTTTTTTTTTATATTTAGGTGCATGAGCTGTTTATATATTTTGGAGATTAATCCTTTGTCCATTGATTCATTTGCAAATATGTTCTCCTATTCTGAGGGTTGTCTTTTTGTCTTGTTTATGGTTTCCTTTGCTGTGCAAAAGCTTTGAAGTTTCATTAGGTACCATTTGTTTATTTTTGTTTTTATTTCCATTACTCTAGGAGGTGGATCAAAAAAGATCTCACTGTGATTTATGTCAAAGAGTGTTCTTCCTATATTTTCCTCTAAGAGTTTTATAGTGTTTGGTCTTACATTTAGTTCTCTAATCCATTTTGAGTTTATTTTTGTGTATGGTGTTAGGGAGTGTTCTAATTTCATTCTTTTACATGTAGCTGTACAGTTTTCCCAGCATCACTTATTGAAGAGACTGTCTTTTCTCCATTGTATATCCTTGCCTCCTTTGTCATAGATTAGTTGACCATAGGTGCGTGGGTTTATCTCTGGGCTTTCTATCTTGTTCCATTGATCTATGTTTCTGTTTTTGTGCCAGTACCATATTGTCTTGATTACTGTAGCTTGGTAGTATAGTCTGAAGTCAGGGAGTCTGATTCCTCCAGCTCCGTTATTTTCCTTCAAGACTGCTTTGGCTACTCAGGGTCTTTTGTGTCTCCATACAAATTTTAAGATTTTTTGTTCTAGTTTTGTAAAAACTGCCATTGGTAAATTGATAAGGATTGCATTGAATATGTAGATTGCTTTGGGTAGTATAGTCATTTTCACAATATTGATTCTTCCAATCCAAGAACATGGTATATCTCTCCATCTGTTGGTATCATCTTTAATTTCTTTCATCAGTGTCTTATAGTTTTCTGCATACAGGTCTTTTGTCTCCCTAGGTAAGTTTATTCCTAGGTATTTTATTCTTTTTGTTTCAATGGTAAATGAGAGTGTTTCCTTAATTTCTCTTTCAGATTTTTCATCATTAGCGTATAGGAATGCAGGAGATTTCTGTACATTAATTTTGTATCCTGCAACTTTAACAAATTCATTGATCAGCTCTAGTAGTATTCTGGTGGCATTTCTAGGATTCTCTATGTATAGTATCCTGTCATCTGCAAACAGTGAGAATTTTACTTCTTCTTTTCCAATTTGTATTCTTTTTATTTCTTTTTCTTCTCTGATGGCCATGGCTAAGACTTCCAAAACTATGTTGAATAATAGTGGTGGGAGTGGACATCCTTGTCTTGTTCCTGATCTTAAAGGAAATGCTTTCAGTTTTTCACCATTGAGAATGATGTTTCCTATGGGTTTGTCATATGGCCATTATTATGTTGAGGAATATTCCCTCTATGCCCACTTTCTGGAGATTTTTTATCATAAATAGGTGTTGAATTTTGTCAAAAACTTTTTCTGCATCTATCGTGATGATCATATGGTTTTTATTCTTCAATTTGTAAATATGGTGTATCACATTGATTGATTTGCGTATATTAAAGAATCCTTGCATCCCTGGGATAAATCCCACTTGATCATGGTGTATGATCCTTTTAATATGTTGTTGGATTCTGTTTGCTAGTGTTTTGTTGAGGATTGTTACATCTATATTCATCAGTGTTATTGGTCTCTAATTTTTTTTTTTGTCGTGCATGCATATTTATAATTGTTATATCTTCTTCTTGGCTTGATCCCTTGATCATTATGTAGTGTCCTTCCTTGTCTGTTGTAACGTTCTTTATTTTAAATTCTATTTTACCTGATATGAGTATTGCTAGTCCAGCCTTCTTTTGATTTCCATTTGCATGGAATATCTTTTTCCATCCCCTCACTTTCAGTCTGTATGTGTCCCTAGGTCTGAAGTGGGTTTCTTGTAGATAGCATATATACAGCTCTTGTTTTTGTATCCATTCAGCGAGCCTGTGGCTTTTGGTTGGAGCATTTAATCCATTCACGTTTAAGGTAATTATTGATATGTATGTTCCTATGACCATTTTCTTAATTGTTTTGTGTTTGTTTCTGTAGGACCTTTTCTTCTCTTGTGCTTCCCACTTAGAGAAGTTCCTTTAGCATTCGTTGTAGAGCTGGTTTGTTGGTGCTGAATTCTCTTAGCTTTTGCTTGTCTGTAAAGCTTTTGATTTCTCCATCGAATCTGAATGAGATCCTTGCTGGGTAGAGTAATCTTGGTTGTAAGTTCTTCCCTTTCATCACTTTAAGTATATCATGCCACTCCCTTTTGGCTTGTAAAGTTTCTGCTGAGAAATCAGCTGTTAACCTTATGGGAGTTCTCTTGTATGTTATTTGTCATGTTTCCCTTGCTGCTTTCAGGAATTTTTCTGTGTCTTTAATTTTTGCCAATTTGATTACTATGTGTCTCAGCATGGTTCTCCTTGGGTTTATCCTGTATGGGACTCTCTGCGCTTCCTGGACTTGGGTGGCTGTTTCCTTTCCCCTGTTGAAGAAGTTTTCAATTATAATCTCTTCAAATATTTTCTCTGGTCCTTTCTCTCTCTCTTCTCCTTCTGGGACCCCTATTATGCTAATGTTATTGCGTTTAATGTTGCCCCAGAGGTCTCTTAGGCTGTTTTCATTTCTTTTCATTCTTTTTTCTTTATTCTGTTCTGCAGCAGTGAATTCCACCATTTTGTCTTCAAGGTCACTTATCCATTCTTCTGCCTCAGTTATTCTGCTATTGATTCCTTATAGTGTAGTTTTCATTTCAGTTATTGTATTGTTAATCTCTCTTTGTTTGTTCCTTAATTCTTCTGGGTCTTTGTTAAACATTTCTTGCATCTTCTCAATCTTTGCCTCCATCCTTTTCCTGTGGTCCTGGATCATGTTCACTATCATTATTCTGAATTCTTTTTCTGGAAGATTGCCTATCTCCACTTCATTTAGTTGTTTTTCTGGAGTTTTATCTTGTTCTTCTCATCTGGTATGTAGCCCTCTGCCTTTTCATCTTGTCTATCTTTCTGTGAGTGTGGTTTTTGTTCCACAGGCTGTAGGATTGTAGTTCTTCTTGCTTCTGCTGTCTGCCCTCTCCATCTCATTTTTTTAAAATGAAGAAACCGTCTTCCTGAGAGCAACATAATGGATACTGACTGGCAGGACTGGGTATGGAGGCCAGATTCTTGCTTTTTAATTCTAATATTTACATTATATCAGACTTGACAGGAAGTAATGATTTCAATATGATAAAAGTTTGAGGGAAAATTTTTCCAATATGTATCTCAAAATAATTAATTTTAAAATGTATTTATGGCTATAAATATCATTTCACACTCATAGTTTTACTCCCTATAAACATTTCCCAATATAGTAATCAGCCCCATGCAAATTATTTCCAGTATTATTTATTCCACTAAACTATAATTAATCCTTTACTTTTCTGTCATTATCTGCAGTAGAAACATAAAAAACATGAAAACTATTATTTCATGTTTTAACTAACATAGAAATTAGAACTTAGAGCACAAAAATAAATTTGGTTAATCAATTAATTAATCTTATAGTTTCTGCCATTTCTTTTTAACTTGTATATATTGAAGGGATATTGACAAGGAAAGTAATCATTATTTCTTAGTTTTTTGTTCAATTCAATATTTGAAAATTTTAATAGAAATAATTTTTATTTTATAGAGTATCAATTTATATGGCAGTTAATCTGTCCTAGTATTCCATTCATCCCGTGAGTCAAACTCCATTTTCAGACATAGTTTAAAAATACTACAGTGACTTGTATGCGAAATGCCCTTCCTGTACAGATCCTGAGCAATGACAAGGGAAAGCTATTTTACATTCATACTGGTTTCTGGAAGAATAACACAAAAGCAGTGTATAAAAATGTAGCTAATAAGCAGCTTTATCCTAAATTTGAAAGCCAACAAAGAAAAGATGAAATCCTGTTACTGGTTGTACATTAAGATTTAGGCATGTGTTTTGTATTTGTGTATGTATAAATATTAGTTAATGCACATGAATAAGACTAGATTAAATTAATGTGCTGGAGAATATTCAAAGATAGGAGGGATACCTAAGAAGGTGAATTATCAGTGGTCCAAAAATTAATGTCATTAAATTTTGAAAAATTCCAGATTGGTCACCAAAGGAAGACATGGCTAATATTGTCCTAATCATACCAGGGATCAGAGTATCCTCTTCTACAGGAAAGTTACTTTTCTTGTTCTCTCACAGCTTTCTTTGTTCATGATAATAGAATGTGTGAATTACCTTGGCAAATATATAAGTGCATTTAAAATTAAGAGTCCTTTACTTAGTAGTTCTTGCCAATAAATCAGTTCTATTTTTTCTCATAGCTATGCGTTTAGTGCTTTTTGGAAAGAAACACTTTTACTGAAAATTCAAATGCATGCAAATTGTAGCATGGATAAAGAATAGTTTTGTATAGAATTATGACCTAATCTGTTTCTTGGATTTGGAAGAATGGAGTCTCATGGTGCTTAAAGAGAATATTATTTTGAGCTGAGCAGCACTTTTATTTTTTTTTCAGAATAGCTAGCATTCTAGCAATAAATTTCAATATACATAGCAAAACTATCCTTCTCCTACCTTACCCCCACCATCAACAACAAAAATCAACTATGGAAATTTAAACATGTTTTCAAATATTAGTTTTTAAAGCATAAACATCCATCCCTGGGATACCACCTCAGCCATCTTACCCTATTGCCTTCCACCTCACTTTCAATTCTACTTTAGCTATCAGGAAGTTGTACCTTGGCATCCCTTTGTAAAATCAAAGAATGATTGGTCCAGATGCCATCTAATTCCACAGCCTGTAAATGTGTAACCCTCTCTTTGCATTTTTGGGATTTCTGGTGTTCATTTTTCTATGGGGAAAAATGTATCCTTGTATCCTGAGGTCTTCTTTATTTTCAAAATTCACCACACGGTGCAGTCGGCCCCTTTAGAGATGTTTGTGTGAAAACCACTGTGTGAGTTTTAGTCTAATTTATTTGTAATTTGGGGGATTAAGTAGAGGTACTGATAACTGTCTGTTCAGCCTTCTTTGGATTTCACTTTGCTCCTTATGCCTTCTTTTCATTTACCTCCTTTCACTTTCCAGGTGCTTGGAATTTTTCCCCCATTTTATGTATTTTAGGTAAGAACTCTTTCCATTCCCTTGAAGCTTTGATATCAAGGGACACCAGGAATTTCACTGGGATTGGATTTTCGTTGGGAAATCCACTACTTTCAGATTTGTGTGTATAAACCCAATGAGGTGCTCAGCAAAACAGAGCTCTTCATGACATCAGTATCTTTCCTCCTATTAATTGAGTGGGAGATGGAAAAGCAAACCAAGAAAACAATGACAAAACTTTTTCTATCACAGGGGTGCAGACTGTAATCTTGAGATGTTTCTCTAATACTTTACATCAGCACTCCCCAACCTTTTTGACATCAGGGACCGGTTTCATGGAAGACAATTTTTCCATGGATGGTGGCGGGGGGAGATTGAGTGATGGTAGAGGCCGTAATGTGAGCGATGGGGGGGTGGAGGGATGGTTCAGGGGGTAACGCGAGCATTGGAGAGCAATGGGGAGCGAGCGGCAGATGAAGCTTTGTGTACTCACCCACTGCTTACCTCCTGCTGTGCGGGCTGGTTCCTAACAGGCTGCTGAAGATGGGGGGTTGGGGATCCCTGCTCTACATTCTGAGAACTACAGTTCTACTTCAGCAGCTTAGAAATTCTTGAGGATTCTCTTCTTTGTTTAGAGTTTAATTCTGTATTGTCTTATACTGCGTCATATTTCATTAAGCCTTATTATTTGTGCGACTACTGCTGTGTCCTCACATCACCCAATTCTATTTGTAAACGACAAGGATTTTGTTTTTTAAACTCCCTTCCTCTGACAACCTGATCTTCTTAGAACTTTAATAAACCCCTCTCTGTAAATATTAAATTCCCAATTTTTGTAAGTTGCCCATACCTCTTTATAGAATTCTGGGCAATTACTTTGAATGGCTTAATAAATATTCATTTAGTTACTTACATATCATATTTGAACTGTGTAGACATCACATTCATCAGTCTGTACTCAAAAATTCTCTTATAATCCTGACTTTCTTTTATAGTTCTAAATATTTTACCCTTGAAACTTCAGAATACCCATCAACACCCATGCTTTCTCTGCTGGTATTATACCCAAAACGTCCTTCTTCTCCTTTGTGGTCTAAATGACAATGTCAAATATATACAATATCTTTATTCATTCCACACATACATTTATGTTTCCCTTGACTATATTGTCAGCAGGGCACATGCTACTCATCTTCAGGATTTTCTCCTTGAGTATACAATGCTGTTTAAATTCTTAGAGGAGGGTTCTGAGGTGTCTTTGAGCATTCATTTTTCTATTAATTAGAGATATAGTAGATGCTTGAACTATATTGCCTTATTTAAATTTCCCAGAAATATTAAAAGATATATAGTATTATTTCTTTATCTGTAGTGCCAGAATTAAGGTATAAGAGAGGTGTATTCATTTGTTAGTTGTGCCATAACAAAGTACCACAGACTGGGGGACTTAAGAGAATTTATTTTCCTCACAGTTCAAGAGGCTAGAAGTCTGAGATCAAAGTGTAAACAGGGTTGCTTTCTTGAGTACTCAGTCTTTTGGTTTATAGGTGACCACCACCTTTGTGTCTTCACATGGTCTTTCCCTGTGTGCATATCCATGTCCTAATCTCTTCTTATAAGGACTCCACTCACGTTGGATCAGGGTCCACCCTAAGGACCTCATTTTACCTTTTTAAAGACTTTATTTCCAAATACAGTCACATTCTGAGCTGGTGGAGGTTAGGACTTCAGCATGTGAATTGCCCGGGGAGGTTGGGGAGGACGATTCAGCCCATAACAAGAGATCAAATTTCTTCAACAAACTGTCAAAGACAGAAAATGGTAGAGCCAGACTGAGTCACAATTCTTTGCAACAGTCCCTCTTGATAATCACTAAAGTACAGGTTAGGGTGTTTTCTCTTCATTAAGAAAAAAGTAAACTATCAATTATTTCCTAGCCCATACGTACTGGGGATATTTCTGCCAATTATTTAATGACAGTTTCTGCCTTAGCATATGCAGTTTATACTTTTCCACATCAAAAAAGGCTAAAACAAAAGCACTGTATTTTGTTTGTTTGTTTTAAATATGCATTTCAAAATAGGACAATTCTTAAGATGACTTGCTCCATTGAATTCTGGCTCTGAAGTAGTAATTCATGTAATTACGTAGATCTCAATCAGTTTGTCATTCAGCTGAAGCAATTTTTATTTTTACTATGACATGTCCATTTGTTTTTTTACTAAATTTCAAAACTTCATATTTAGATTGTAAACTGCAGCAGGCTTTGTATATATTATAACCACTTATTTGCACTTTTTTTTTTTTTTCCAAATTTGTTGTCATATTGGGTGGTTTTTGGCCCAGTTTTCTAGTTTACCATCATCTGACAACCACTGCATATTTCAGGAATTTATATATGGGCACTTTCAAGGACCTCAGAGGGTCTGAGATTTTACTTTACTTACAAGATAACATGTTACCTTGACAGTTTCATAAGGTACTGACAAGAGACGTGAGATTCCTGGGTCAGAGACAAAGATTTTTATTTCTCACTGCACAGCAAGCAACATGAGCCTCATGTTCATGGTGGCTCTTCATGTCTCCTCAGTCCCATAGTGGAGACTCGGACGAAAGTATGTAGGTACTGTGCACACAATAGACTTGTGTCACAGCTAAAGAACCTAATGCAGCTGACAGACGTTTGATAATAGGCTTTGATAACACTGCCTGATCTTTACCCTGGAGGGAAATATGAGCCCTTTGGTCTGGAAAGTAACACTATTTCTATCATCCAGGTTTTCACTATTCAAAAGTTCTTGAAAAGACAATGTGAAATGGAAGTTGTCAGTGCCTCTGCTTGTAAGATATGCATAAATGCAAGAAAACAATAGAGAATTGTGTCCCAATATGGAGAAGCTTAAATTAATAAAAAGTATCTTGTAACTGCTCATCAACAGTCATGCATCATCTAGTATTTGCCCACTCTGATTAAATTTGGTTCAAAAAAGTAAATAGCTTATTCTTCATTTAATGCTTCTTTTAGGCCAGGTTTGAATGATTTGAAAACCAAGCCATTTCTCAAGTATTCAACCAAAAAAAAGTAATATATTACAACTTCAGTAATTGCTATAAAGAGGTTATTTTATTCATGCACACCCCTGTATAAAAGGCAAACAGGAGTTTCTCTGTATTTCAAAATTCATGTGTGTAGTTAATGCATCATTTAGTTCGGCTCTTCATCTGAAAGGTAATATTTGGATAAGATCATATGTGAATCATTTTTGCTCTAATAGTCTTCTTCTTACCTTTAGTTAGAGCACAAAATCAAATCTCTATTTATTGAGGAAGTGCATTCCTTATTTTGTCTATTTAACAATAAGCTGTAATTTTTAATTAATTAGATATTTGGGAAAGAAAGCTACTATTTTCCCTGTTTCTCTGTACCCATACTCTAATTTCATATTGATTTCATAATGGGGTGTATGTATGCCATGCAATTAGATGCTTTCAACAGAATTGTTTTCTACTTAAAGCTTGTGAGGTCAGCAATGTAACTGCTTTAATTTGGTTGACCAAATGAGCCAACTAATTGGACAATGATGAATGATGCAATATCTCATTATTGGATGAAAGTACTTGAGGCTGAAAAAGTTGTAGCTTTTTGTTTTTTATCTGTTTGTTTTGGGAGCACCTATAAAGCTCTTTTATATTGATGGGAGAAATTTGTTAGTATTCACTGCTGGTCTGTAGTAACATTTGTGATTTTTTTAAGTTCTGAAAAAATTTCTAACTGTAATTAATAGTTCTCATTTCTTTATGAGCCTCCAATTCAACTAGAAATTTACACGTGTTGACTGAACCATATGTCAATATGTTGCATGGACAACTGTATGTTTTTTTAAATGTGAAAGTGGTTCATTCTGGGTGCTACTTTGTTCTGAAGGTAACTCAACAATATTTCCTCCGGTCCTTGTTTTTTGTACAGCAATTTACAAATTGTGGAAAAATTTTATCACAAACATGTCCCCTTAAATGTATTACACATTATTATAGGTTATTTGGCTTTCATAAATTTAAATATCATGCAGAAGAAAAGAAATACTTTTAAATTTCTTTGAAGGTTCAATTATCTTTTAAATTATTGGGACTCAATCTGACACTATAACTTTGATCTAAAATTTGATGGGTTACTCAGAAGCAGAAATGTTACAATGTTTATGTGTTTTACCACATAGATTTTTTTTTTTTTTTTTTTTTCTGTACGCGGACCTCTCACTGTTGTGGCCTCTCCCGTTGTGGAACACAGGATCCGGACGTGCAGGCTCAGTGGCCATGGCTCACTGGCCCAGCCGCTCCGCGCGGCATGTGAGATCTTCCCGGACCGGGGCACGAACCCATGTCCCCTGAATCGGCAGGCGGACTCTCAACCACTGTGCCACCAGGGAAGCCCTACCACATAGATTTTTATCACTTTAATATGATAATGGGTCATTCTCCACTCAAACACTGCCAAAGCATGACATTTTTACAATCTCCATTATCCCTGCAGTACACTTAAATTTGATTTATAGTTAATGTTTTATGGCATGTTTGTCCTTAGGAGGCACTGAGCAATGAGATAGAGAATATTAATGTGATTAGCTTTCAGAATAAGTATCTTGGTTGTCATAGTCTGGCTATGCAATGGTGACAGCAACAACCAAAATATCAAGTTGCAAAGCAAGAGAAAACCATCATTTTGCTTATTCAGAAATGTTAAACAATAGAGGCTAACACACAGAAACAGCTGGGAAAAAATGACTGAGTTATAAACAGCATTTTTTGAATTCTAATACCCTTTTCTTTCGTTGTCTCCCTGCTTTTTATTAATTTCCCTGTCTAATTACTTATTGGATTTTTATACTTACATTGAAAGTTGGCTGACTTAAAGGAGATCTATGTATTATTGGCTTACACTTGAATGAAATGGCCATGGCTTGGACTTTCTGTTTTTCCCAGTGGACTGTATATGAGCTCCATGTTTCCTGTAGCGAATTGTTAAGCGTTGTTTTTCATTCAGTCAACTTGACTAACAGTCATTGGTTTCAATTTAACTGATGCATATGCTTAGGTATCTAATAGTTACTTGTGAACAATATTTAGAACTACTAGGAGAATAGAGTCTTTGCTTTCGGAGTGTGCATTATGTTACAGGGAGTAACACATCTGGTCAAGGGTGAATGACAAACAAAAGTGAAAACATAAAGTGGGTTACAGTAAAATAAGGAACAATTTATCATTGGTTTCCATTTTAACACTGATTTCAACATCTGCTGTTATTTTGATCTCATATTCTATGATGAAAAGACATACCGTATACCTGAATATCTGTTTGCTAATTTATTGTGAAGAGTCCCTGCTCCTTGAAAAATGTGATGTGGATTTAACAAGATCATAAATATAGGTATAGGTATATGTAGGTATATATCTGTATTTCTATATATACACACACTACCACAGGTCTGTGGCAACATGCTGATATTTAGATAGGTAGGTAGATAGATAAATAGATAGATAGATATAGATCTATATCTATAGCTATCAAAATATATCTATATATAAATATAGAGAAACAGAGAAAGAGAGAGCCAGACGGATAGATAGAAAAGGAGAGAGAGAGAGATAGACCTAGATATACAGAGATATGTAGACATAGATCTATGTGGATATAAATATATGCTTTAATTTTATTATATTGTATCTATGTGATTATATAATTAGTTTTCCAAATAAGACTAACTCCATAGATATAAAAACATGTCTAATTTGCTCACTACTGCATCTAAGTACTTAGCATATTGCTTCCAATCTGTGAGTAGATGATGAACACCTGATACCTGGATGAATGAATGAATGAATAAATGTTCACATGTATGATCAATAGTATATGAAACGGCTTTAGGAAAAAACAAAAACAGAAACAGAGAACCTTTCAGTTCCTCTAAATGGAATCTTTCATTTAAAAAACCTATTTTAGAAATCAGTCTACATAAAGTTTTTTTCTCTTAAACAATGTGCATGTGTGTGAATAAGTGTATGCTAGTGTGTATGTATGTTTCTGTGTATGTATGTATATATATGTGTGTGTGTATACCCATTATATAGCCCTGAGGAAAATAATGTATATCTATGATCTATGCACACCAAACACACACACACATATACATACATACATACATGTGTGTATATACATATAAACATTTTTCTTCAGTGAGACAATTTTAAATTTGAGATTCAAATATAAAAATACCACCAACCCTTATATTCTAAATCTGTATGAATGCCCCTCCTCCTGCCCCAATTCTGGCTCCTATTCTACCTTTACATGTCCTAGACACTTAAGTTTATATTTTTCTATTTATATATATGAAGTTATTGAAAGTGCCTTCAAATCATTTCTTGAAATTGAGTCTGGCATGCATAAAAGGATTAAATAATCAAGCACAACAAATAAATGCTCTCTTATTCCAGTTGCATTTTACCTACAGTAATATTGGAAATTACCAAGTTAAACATTATGAAATATAAGCTGTTCGACTGTTAGATTAACCCTTCTACTGTGAATCTCTTTAACTCCTATGGTCAATAATGCATAAAATAAAATAACTGGAAGTACTTCCATACCAATAATTTATATTGTTTTAATTTTAAAATTTCCTGGAGTTCCTGTCTTTGGTTAAAACATAACCTACCCTCTCCTCTTTTAACTTTATTGAAGTGGCATCATCTAGAAAATGTGAGAAGTAAGAAAACCCTTTATCTTTGGGGTTTGCAGAGATTCAGTTTATGCCTGTTTTCTTCTAATCTTGTTAGTAAGTACTTTCTTTTATTTTCAAATGTGGTTTACACTGTGTGATAAATTATATGGTCACATTATTTATAACAAGTGCTAATTATTTTCTATCTCAATCTATCCCCCTTTCGTTTTTTTCTCGCTATTCCACTCAGCATTTGTTTAATTTTCATTTTGAGGGGAAAGGCGGTTATAGTGCTGATTCACTGGTAAATCTTGAATAGTCAAGATGCACCATCTTGGAAGTATATCCTCCTAAAATAAAAATTTCCACCTGGTTCAAACTTCCAGCATAGTGACACCTAGTATGCTAAACAATAATTAGCAAAACAAGGCGAAAATCTTCTTTCAAGACTATTTTTTTTCTTAAGCACAAAATAAGAACATTCACACATAATTAGGCAAGTAGACTTTTTTCCCAGGAGCGTAGATCTATGTCTACACTTCAGGGATTCTGAGGTTAGAATGTAGCCATTGATAGCTCTGGTCCTTTGCCAGATCCAGATCCTTTGCCAGGTCCTTTGTCTTGTTGTTATTATCAGAAAATAATATTACTGGGTTGGCCAAAAGGTTCCTTCTGTTTTTTCGTAAGATGTTAAGAAAAACCTGAATGAACTTTTTGGCCAACCTCAGTATAATTCGAACTAAAATTATTTAAAACAAATTTATGTAGGGTTCAAATTTAGACCTAACCATATGACTGTTTTGTCATATATAAACTTAACAATATTATTTGGTAAAAAAAAAGAGTACCACAGGTTTGATAGCATTAAAAATTTAGAAAAGTATAGAGAATTATTTAATGAATTACAGAGTATTGATTGCCCCAAATTAATGAATATTGATATTTTATTTTTTCAAATATTATTTAAATACATATTCTAAATATTGCAGACAAAATCTAAATAACACCATTTCCCTCCCTAAATTTACTCCCCTCCTATCAACCCCAACATAACCCTCAGACATTGTAGGAGTCTTGCAAGCCCAATTTTGTATATTTAATACATAAAGATATATACATAAATAATAACAGTTACCATCTACTTTCCTTGCTACCTTTATTTATTTATTTTAACATTTGATATTAAATAAACATTTAATATTTATTTTAATATTTTCAGGGTTCTATTTGACAATGTTCCCTTTTCCTCTTTTATTATACTGGTTTGGAAGTCATTTGACTTATTTCTCATTTACAAGTTGTTATGTTTATAATTTTAACCTGAATATTTTAATCAAATTGCTCTCATCTTACTCAATTTATGTAAGGACCTTAGAATACTTTAAATCTGATCACATTCCTTCACATCATTTTATTAGCAGCATATCCCAGACACTAGTTATACATTGTTACACCAATATTAATTTAGGGTCCCCAATATTTGCCAGTTTTATTATCCACCACTGGTTCTTGTAATGGCTTCTTCCTCACTTGTTTCTTTCCCTCTGTGAATATTTGTTATTAGCTCCTTTAGCAAGGATCTCTGAGTAGAAAACTGTTTTTGTTAGTCTAAAAATGTTTTTATTTTTTTCTTCAGTCTTGAATGACAACTGGTATAGAACTGTAGGTCTATAATTATTTCTCCCTTCAGGCTTTAGAGGAGATTATTCCAATTTCTAGGCACATGGAGTTTTGGTGCAGAAGTCTACTGTGTTTGAAATGAGAGGGATTCTTATTCTTTTTGTCAGTTCAATCTGCCATATGAGTGGAATTGCTTATCAGTTCTTTAGTTTTCTATGCACCTGATATACTTAATATTTTTTTTTGATCAAATGATTAACTCAGTCACTTGAGCAGTTTGGATGATTAGGTTGAACACTGGCAGATGACAGTCACGGTACAGAAACATCTAATGTGAGATGTGACAAAAAATAACAAATACATACAACTAGTCAACATGAAAGTTGAATGTCTAAATAGCATGGCATCTAATAGAATAACATCTATTTACCATCTAAATAGCAATAGAAGAATAATACACAAAATCAAAACTAGAACCTGACAACTTTTATCCCTCACAGTCACCTGCATGCATGTGAGACTTGTAAGAGGAAATAAGGCAGTAGCTATAAGAAAAGCTGGCCTTTAAAGCATCAAGGTCTTCAATGCCCCCCCACCAAAACATGAAATCTACCCAATTGTAGCACCTAAAGTTACTGAAACAAACTAAAATTAGAGTTCCAGTAAACTTTGGATATAGGGAACTCAGAAGGGATTAAAAGGAGATGTTTTATCTATAAAGTCACACATTCTTGATATGTTAACCAAATACCCTAGGTCCAGTGGTCAACTTAATGCAATGAACCATAACATTAATTGGTGGAAGGTATCCAAACATTGTCTATGGCAACATCAAGGGAACATAATAAAGTTAGTAATAGCTGTTACCTCCAGTAATGTTTTCTACTCAATTCCCTAACATTTACCATTACACTGTAAAATCTTGTATCAATATATAGGCTCTCTGAGGGAAAACGCTATGTCCAGTAGTCATTGTATACTCAGTGTTTAGTATGAAGTACATAATTAATCTCTGTTTAAATTAATTGAACCCAGGTTTCTTATCTTCCATCCCCAGAACCTCAGTTGTTCTCTTGCAAGGAGGGAAAGCTGAATACCCAAGTAATACTAAGAATTTAGAGGAGTAGTAGAGAAATGTATCAATAATTATTAAGAACAAATGTTAGCTGTACATTGTAAGTGCTAGATTATTTTTATTAAATAAATAAAAATAAAATAAACATGAGATTTAGAGTCTGCAGACATGGAAATAATTCTTGTCAAATCATTTTAAATTTCTGTGAGTTTTCTCATTATAAAAATAGAGTAATAATAATGTTTCCCCTGTGTAAATCTTAAAGTTATTACAAGAAATCACTTTGTAAATTATAATATTCTTGTTAAGTATTAAGTTGGATTTGTCTTACAGTTTGCCTGACAATGTTATTTACTCCAGAACCATTTGGATTTTAAAAATAGGATATCTGTCGTGGGCGCTGCTTAACTCAAAGCCACAAATCACTAGACAGTGAAGGACATACATCTTTTTATGTATTTCCATATGGCCAATATTGTGGCCATAAAATGACATAATTAGTCATATTGTCACACTCTTGCTTGAAACCTGCTTAAAAATGATTCTACTTCCCCTAGGTGTAAGTCCTCTTGGAACTTTAAGGTGCTCTAAGGCAGTGGGTCTCAAGCATTTGGTTTACTAAATCACCAAGAGGGCGTGTTAAACCTCAGATTGCTGTCCTCTCCACCCTGCAGTTTTTGATTCCATAGCTCTGAATAGGATCCAAATACTCCCATTTCCAACAGTTCCCAGGTGGATGCTGATGCTCCTGGTCAGGGAATTACACTTTGGGAATCACTGCTTTCAGGTCAGTATGATCACTTTGATAAACTAATAAGAGACAGTATTAATTGCCTGACAGTATTTTAAGAATTTTAAGAATTCTTAATTATTATTTTAAGAATTTTAATTATTAAATTAAATTATTAATTAAATTATTAATTAAATTTAATTAGATCAGTGAACCTTCATAACAACTTTATGAAATAGGTATGTGATTTTCCTACATTTAAATAACTTACCTAATTTTAGCTCGCTAGTAAATGCCAATGCTAAGAATGGAACCCAGCCAATCTGGCTTCAGAATCTTTTCAGAGCACAGGACTCCATGTGCTTTATCATGACTTTGAGCTGCTTTTCGTGCATCAGAAGAATTTATCTGAGTAAACCCCTCACTGAAGGTTACTCCCATGTGCTATTTCTCTTCCCTCTGATATCTCTAGCTCAACTTTGCACCTGGTTTCAAATTACCCCTGGAATGAATCACTTCAAAGTTTTTATTGACCCTTCACTGCCTGCCTAGGGCAATGGAGTTTAAGTCACATACTAAATCTGACTGTGATCAGAAAATTATTAATTCCCAAGCATGCTTCCAGCCTTCATTTCTGTCACATTCTATTTCAGTGGTTCCAAGTAATATTTCTGACCTCATTTTCTGTCATTCAGCTTGATGTCCTTATGCTTGTAATTTCAGGACTTTTTCTTCAAGATACCATGCTGGTTGAGGTACCTCAGCTTCCACTTTATCTAAGTGATGAACTGCCACTTTTCTCTATAGCTTTAAACGCTATGTCATCTCATCTCTAAAGCTTAAGCCTTCTCTCTCAGGTAGTTATTTGTTACTGCTTCTCGATTCACACTGCAGATTCTAGAAGTCAAAGGCTAATATCAGAGCAGTGTGGCAGAGAAACATCAGAGAAAAGAGATTTGGTATCAAACTGCAAGAGTATAAAACAGACGTGATAGTGGGTCTCTAGGTCCCCTTGCCTTGAGTCCTTGCTACTTTTTCCTTTTTTAAAAAATTTATCTTCCCCACCTCCTTTATTTTTGAAATCCCCCCTCACTGCTTCTGAACTTTGATGAACCATAAGGCTTGTCAGAAATAAATAGATAGATAGATAAACATTTTTTTAAAGCTCTTGAAAGGATTATTCTGTCAATTAGCAGGATGGGACTGTGTCAGAGATACCAAGTAAGAGGCATGAAAAACTGGAAAAATACACAAACCTGCAAACATTTCAACCACAAGTTTCCTAGCAGTTAAAGATGAAAACTGCTACCTGAGCTATATCACCACAATAAGTACCCCTCTCTTCTCCTCATCCTGTAAAAATCCAACGCTGCTTCTACTCAGAGAGCATTATTTTCTGAATACATGCATGAGTTATGGATCATTCATCTCTGCCACTGATGTAAATAGTCCCGATACATATACATATAATCATTTAATAAAAGGAAATGTTGAAACTACTAGTTATTATAGATGTATATTCCTGAAATAAACTTATGTAACATTTCTTGGGAAGAATTGAAAATGTCTTATTTAGTTTTCATCTCTTCCTTTCTATCTCTTTTAGTAGCAAAGGAAGCTTTCCAATAAGCAGCACCAATCCTTCCTGTCCTGCCCAAACATGCATGGATTCTTCTCCATTGCCACTGATTAGAAATTAATCACATGCTGAATCCTAAACCCATCACTGCACAGGCAAACCCAGGGCCACGAAGAGGAGGACAGGATTGTCCAAACACAACTGCGAAGGAGGTAAATTTAAAAAGCAGGAGGAAGGATCATACTTGAGCCCATAACACTCATTCGCACTTCCCACTTTCTCCTGGACAGTCTCATCTCTCCCTGTGTCTTCAATGACTGTGTATATGTACGCATTTGGATGATTTCAAAATCTACTTGTCTCATAATCACAACCCTCCTGGATTACAGATTTCAACTCCTGATTTGAACACCTTCATTGTTTTCCTGGAAACTAATTTTTTATTTTATTCGTCTTCTTTTTTATATTCTTTTATTGCCATGATTTTCAGTTGTACAACATAATGATTCAGCATTTGTATACATTGTGAAATGATCACAGTAAATCTAGTTACCGTCCAACACATGCTTAATTGACAGTACAAACAAAGGCATTGAATTAACAAATATCAAACTTAGCATGTCCAAAACTGAACTTATATTTATCTTTCAAATGTCATATCATCTACATATTCTACATCATCTGTATATCTAGATTCTGTGCCCTTCACAGATCTCTAGTATCTTATTTCAGCCCTTTATCATTTCTTTTTTTATATATAAATTTATTTATTTTCTTTATTTATCTTTGGCTGATTGGGTCTTCGTTGCTGCGCATGGGCTTTCTCTAGTTGTGGCAAGCGGGGGCTTCTCTTGTTGTGGATCACGGGCTCTAGGTTCGCGGGCTTCAGTAGTTGTGGCACATGGGCTTGGTAGTTGTGGCTTGCGGGCTCTGGAGTGTAGGCTCAGTAGTGGCGCACGGGCTTAGTTGCTCCGCGGCATGTGAGGTCTTCTTGGACCAGGGATCGAACCTGTGTCCCTTGCATTGGCAGGCAGATTCTTAACCACTGCACCGCCAGGGAAGTCCCTCAGCCCTTTATCATTTCTGACACGGTATTTTACAGTAATTCTCCAATCAGTTTCTCTGCTTACATTTAAATATAATTTAAATTTTGCCCTACTTCTCATTTACTATAGTTTCATGGTAACTCCCCCTCCCTCCATCCCTTTTAGACATAGTCTGTGTTCTGGTCATATTTATCTATTTAGGATTCCCTGAGTGTCTTGTGCCCTTTGACGAATTATGCCCATTAAGCAATGTTCCCACTGCTTGGCCTACTTTACATTCACATTCTGCTGGCAAGATTTCTAATTACCCTTCAGGAGTCAGCATTAACATCACCTTTCTCTGAAATGTTTCTTAGTACCCTTGGCAATAATAGTGTTTCCTTCCTCTGTATTCTCAGAGTAGTCTGTACATATATCTACCACGGAAACTATCAAAACACATCATAGTGGCTTGCTTATGCACCCTCTCCCAGTTTGACAGCTCTGCTGTTCTCTGAGGTTCTGGCATGTGTGGACTATATATTGTTCAACTTTTTCTCCCCAGGGATAAGCAGAGAGCTTCAGACAGAGTAAGCTCTAAATTAATGACTGAAATGTACATGAACACATGCCTGCTTTCCTCTCCCTAATATATTCCAGTGTAGACAAACAGTGAAGCTCTTGAAAATCTTCACAAATTTTTTTTAAATAAGAAGGCTTTCCTATGCTATGTTATGGTCAAATATTCCTTCTCTGAAGCAATAGCCAACTTTACATGCATAATAAATGATCATCTTTCAGACAGAATTCTATCAATATCAACTTTATCTACATTGATTTTTAAGTTTTTCAGACTTTTATTTTAATCTATTTTCTAGAATAACATCCCAGATATATTTTATAACCTTTTTTATATTAATTTCTATATCAAGTCATGTTATTAAAATTACATTGTAAGAAATAAAATTTCACTGGACAAAAAATAATTCCTTAGAGTTTGATGTATAAAACTATAGAACTATTGCAAAGTTAGATTCCATCCCACTGCCAGGCAAAAAATAGTTCAGAGGGCACACAGGTGGCAACTGTTATCCTACCACAGACGTAACTGTGGATCTACTTAGACAAGACACAATCTCCTGGGCACTAATGCCTGATTGTGCTTGAAACATCGACTGTGGGAATTCTCTGATGATTCAGTGGTTAAAACTGGGCACTTTCACTGCCATGGCCCAGGTTCAATCCCTGGTCAGGGAACTAAGATCCCGCAAGCCATCCAGCCGACGCCAAAAAAAGAGAGGGAAACATCCAGCTATGGACTGTTCCTGCTGCTCCTGAATGGGCTGTTTTGACAGGCAGCACCACCTCCTATGGTCATTGACCCTGCAGCTAGATAGCATTACATCCCCAGGTATCACTAACCTCATCCAGGAAGGTTCACCACTCCAGAGGTCAAAGAGAAGACTTCTAACTGCTTTGCAGAGCACTGGTGCATCACTGGTGAATCATACTAGGGACCATATCTTCTTAGGCACCATCACAAGCTAGCTGCCCTTTCTCTTTCTTTCTTCAATGCACCAAGACTCCTTCTGAAGACCAAGAGGTCTACCAAGAATCAGTACACCTGGTTCTAACTGCATGGTCCTGGGTATCTCAGTACTGTTGTTTGCTGCCAGCTTTCACTAGACATTCCACTGCTGTGCAGGACCTTCCTAGGTGCTAAGGAGATAATGTTCTCTGGAGTCATCGTTGTCCTGAAGTGGAGCTCTGCAGGGAAGCACTAAAAACCTAGCAACATTGGTCCAAACAGAGTTTTTATTTATTTATTCATATTTACTTCTATTTTTGGCTGTGTTGGGTCTTTGTTACTGCATACGGGCCTTCTCTAGTTGCAGCGAGCGGGGGCTACTGTTCGTTGCAGTGCACGGGCTTCTCATTGTGGCTTCTCTTCTTGTGGAGCATGGGCTCTAGGCGAGAGGGCTTCATTAGTTGTGGCACACCGGCTCAGTAGTTATAGCTCATGGGCTCTAGAGCACAGGCTCAGTAGTTGTGGTGCGCAGGGTTAGTTGCTCCACAGCATGTGGGATCTTCCCAGACCAGGGCTCGAACCAGTGTCTCCTGTATTGGCAGGCGGATTCTTAACCACTGCGCCACCAGGGAACCCCACAAAGAGAGTTTTATAGCATCGCTTATGCCCCATCGTCACACAGTTCTATGAACAACTCAGTATCTTCTCCTGCTTTCCCCTCATTGCTTCTTCCTCCTGTAACCTGTACTCAGACACGAGTTCTTACAGGACTGAGTCAAGAAACACGTTTAATTCTTAAAAATCCCTGCCATGTTAAGACACACGCCATCTTCTATTGATCAGGACAGCATTTACTAAATGTTGTCCTGTGACATACTATCCATCAGATCAGTTAGCTGGGATATGGCATACTATAGCCTAATCATGGACATTCTTTATACAAACACACACACATGTGCTTATAAAAACCTTTGTGAAATGCTGTGAGAGGAAATCAGAATGTCTTTGTTTCATCCATTACATTGCATAGTTATTTTATCCCAGAATGCTCTGTGTGTGTGTGTGTACCTAAGCATATTGATAGAGTCAATGTCTGTGGAAACACGGCACTAGGGCTTTTCTATGGAGCCTCATTGTCTTCTGGACAATTTTCTCTACTAACACTAATCTCTCATAGGTATATAAGCAATCTCTCCTGGAGAAAGACTTCTGAGAATTCCAACCCACAAAGCCATTCACAAGTTATTGCCCAGACATGGTTAAAACTTAAGAATTTAAACAAACTGAGATTTTCTGTATGAAATTTTATACATATATACTCTCTCTCTATGCATACACACACATATATATGTATGCATATGTATATATGTATGTGTGTACATATGTGTCTATATATATTCATATGTATTTGTCGCTATGCATATATTTATTTATATACACTAACACATATACTTATATACCCACACATGCAATGTATGTAAAAACACCCAAATAATGTCTGCTCTTTGGGGAACTACACAAAACAATAAAATTGATTTTTCTCTCTGCAGTTCACTATTGTTTTGATCCTAGATGAAGGATGGGGCAAAAAAAAACAAACAAACATGATTCTAATAGGATTCTTTTCCTCTTAAACTCACAGGGTTGACAGATTGCAACGTCAATCCATTTAATATCTCAGCCTTTGGTGTGTTCTTTCTTTTTCTCTGCCAACTGGGTATTGCATCTTTGGTTAGGTTTTACTTCCCATCATCGAGGAAGAAGAATTGTCCCTTTGATTCCATGCCAGCCTGGAAGGCCTGGAGTGCAGCGTTTCTACAGATGTCCATTTATAAGATGCAGCTGTCCCCACATCTTGCTCTGCCAGCTGGCCTTGAGTAAGCTAGCTGGCAGTGCGCACAATCTCAGGCTGCTGGCCAGCAGGCTACAGCCTTAGTGCCCTGGCTTCTAAGCCTTATGGCTCATATCCCTAAGGATATGAGGGGACTAGAGGAACTTGGGAATGTTTTAGAAATATTGGCTCCAGAGAAGTCACCTCATGTTACAGGAATATCAAGAAATATTGTCAGTTTGACCTGAATGTTGGCATAGGCACTGGGAACTATTTTTAAAAAGCAATCCAGACCAATTGTTATAAGGTAGTTGTGCATGTATCACAGCTTAGCGCAGACAGAATCCTGTCATGACTTTGAGGAAAACGTCAAATGCATGTGATATGGAAAGGAGGCAGAGACATAACAAGGTTCCAGTGTCAGGCAGACATAGACAGGTGGTGTTTCTCCGGAGAGATTTCAGGATAAGCATCACAGAATTGTTGGCTCAGCCTTCTTAAGTGTGAGCCCTGACTCATCTTCTATTTTGCTGAAGAGCCAGAAACTACTGAACTGGAATAAAGTCCAAGGTTACCTTGACCATCCCATTGGCAGAGGCAGTCTATAAACTACATCAGGCAGATGGACATTTATGTTACTACCTAGGCTTCCAAGTGGAATATGATCCTCTCCCTTTACCCTCTTATTTGCCAACGTTACCTAAAGATGGTGTTCAAGAAACCTGTCTCTGTATTTCCTTGTCATATGCAGGTGATGATTCAATAAAGTCTAGTTGAATTTTATTCCCTCACTTGGTTGGGATATGTAAAGGACTACCTACTGCATGCCAGCTGGTGGCAGGAGAAGCTGAATGTAGAAGTTAAATACCAAATTTCAAGATCTAAGCCCTGTTCACACTCTAAATTTTCTGACCCATTCTCAAACATCACAGTAGTCTAATCTTAGTTTAGGATTAGCAAGTGTGCTTTTTCATTTGAAGCATTAATAAGCATGATATGCAAATAGCAAACATTTTAAGCCAAACCATAGCTTGGGCACAGCAATATCTCTTTTTGACCCAGACACAGATGTCCTCTAATCCTCTGTCTTCTATCATTTGGTGCACAGACTTCCCTAGGGCCACAAGGTGGCTTTCTGTTTTTTGGGGTTTTTTTTTTTTTTCCTCCCAGTTAGCAGGGATGCTTAATTTATGTTGCTGTGAATTTAGTTGCAGTTTAGTTTTCACTTGTCACCGAGATGAGGAAAGACAGATGGACCTACTATTATTAGGCATTGACAATAACTAATCATGTCTTTGGACAAGCTCCAGAGATAGACCTGGGGACATTGGAAGGCTGAGATTGAAGAAAATTGCATCTGAAAGAATTTTGAATATTGCCTTAAACTTTGAAGCAAAAGTTTGCTGCATTTCTTTAAGTGGCAGGCACTTGGACTCATTCTTCCACCTTTCTGGGTTTCTATGAGGATGACATGTGGAAAGTCTTTATAGAGCATTTTTGTACAGCAAACTCTGTTACATAAAACTGAGAGGTATCTTTTATTTTACATAAGAGGCCCCCATGAGGAAACTACCTTATCATATAGTTACTGTTTTCAGTATAATATAAGTGGGATCCCCAGCAGCATCAGATACCAAGAAGACGAAAGGAACATTGCAAAAACTCTGAAAATTAAATGGGTCATTGGAACCACAGCACACAAAAGTAGGCCAAGACCTGTCTGCTAAATTTAAATGGGGTGACTTCCTCTTAAAATAAAAGATTTAAACAGGAGCCAGAGTCTCCTCTAACATAAGAGAAAAAAATGTCCAGTATACATAAAAAATCATCCATTATGCCAAGAACCAAGAAAATCACAGCTTGCATATAAGACAGTCATGCAAACACTAAGATGAATCATATGATGGAATTATCTGACAGAATTTTAAAGAAGACCTCATAGAAATTTTTCAGCAATGAATTACAAATTGTCTTGAAACACATGAGAAAAATAGAACATCTGAGCAAAGAAATGTAAAAGAAGCAAATGGTAGATAAATTAGGAGTTTGGGATTAACATATACACATTACTCTATGTAAAACAGATAAACAACAAGGACAGGGAACCATACTAAATATCTTGTAATAACCTGTAATAGAAAAGAATCTGAAAAAGAATATATATAGAGAGAGAGAGAACTAAATATATATATATAGAGAGAGAGAGAGAGAACTGAATCACTTTGCTGTACACCTAAAACTCACACAACATTGTAAATTATACTTCAATTAAAAAATTGTTTTAAAGATTAAATAAAAATCTCAAAAAAATAAAATGCACATTCTCAAATTCTGATTTAAAAAGAAGCAAATGGAAATTATGGAAACTAAAAAATATACTAACAGAAATTTAAAAAACAAAAAACAGAGCTTCAGGGACCTGTGGAGCAACAAAGATCCAACATTTATATCATCAGAGTCCCAGAGGAAAGGAGAAAGAGAGTGAGGCTAAAAGAGTATTGAAAGAAATAATGGCTAAAAGCTTCCCACATTTGGCAAAAGACAAAAGTATATAGATTTAAGAAGCTGAGTGAATTCTAAAGAGGATAAACCCAAAGAAATCCATGCCAAGATACATCATAATTACAGTTCTGAAAACTAAAGACAAGGAAAAAGTCTTGAAAGCAGTTAAGGAGAAACAATGTATTGCTTATAGGGCAATAGCAATTCACATAACTGTTGATTTCTCATCTGAAACCATGGAAGCCAGAAGGAAGCTCTACAGGAAAAGAACTGTCAATTGTGAATTCTATATCTACTAAAACCATCTTTGAAAAATAAAGAAGAAATAAAGACATTCTCAGGCAAAGGAAAATAAAAAGAATCTATCACTAGTAGAACTGTCCTTAAAAATTGTCTGAAGAGGGCTTCCCTGGTGGCACAGTGGTTGAGAGTCTGCCTGCCAATGCAGGGGACACGCGTTCGTGCCCTGGTCCAGGAAGATCCCACCTGCCGTGGAGCGGCTGGACCTGTGAGCCATGGCCACTGAGCCTGCATGTCCAGAGCCTGTGCTCTGCAACGGGAGAGGCCACAACAGTGAGAGGCCCGCATATGGCAAAAAAAAAAAAAAAAAAAAAAGAAAGAAAAAAAAATGGCTGAAGAGAGTTCTTCTAGCAAATATGAAATGAAGAGAGAAAGAATCTTGTAGCATCAGAAAGGAAGAATAAACATTGGAAAAAACAAGGGATATTTGTACTTACAATAGACCGTTCTTTTTCCTCATAAATTTTACAGATTATATTTTATGACTAAAACAAAAGCAGAAGCATCATTGGATACTCAAAACAATGGTATTTAAAAGTGAGGAAGATAAAGGGACCTAAATGGAAGTGTGATTTCTACACTTCACTTGAAGTGGTAATCTGTTGACAGCAGGAGACTGCATAAGATATATATACATATAATATACCCAGAGAAAGTATACAAAACCATACACAGAGATATACTCAGAAAAATCTATAAATAAATCAAGACCAAATACAAGGCAGAGGGGAGAGTTAAAGTAAGAAGAAAGCAAAAAGAGAAACGGGGAAAAATTACCAAAGGAAACAAACAGAAGAAAAATAATAAAAGGGTAGACTTAAGCACAAACCTATTAATAATTACCTTAAATGAAAATGGTCTAAATGCATCAATAAAAAGACAGAGATTGGCAGAGTGAATGAACTCATGTGAGCTCTAACTTAGTAATAGTAGACTTGGCAGGATTTAGAACTGAATGCTTTATGGACATCTGCTATTCCAATCTTTAGCTTTTTCTGTCCTGCATCTGAGTAGATAGCTGTCTCTTTGAATCTTGCCAAAGGTGTCCCCTAAACACTTTTCAAAGACTAATTCCACTTTCCTAGACCTTATAGTTACTGTGAATAAAAGAAACAGTGGGGAGATAGCCACATCCACCAGAGGGCAGACAGCAGAAGCAAGAACTACTATCCTGCAGCCTGTGGGGAAAAAAAACACATTCACAGAAGGATAGACAAGATGAAAAGGCAGAGGGCTATGTACCAGATGAAGGAACAAGATAAAACCCCAGGAAAACAACTAAATGGAGTTGAGATAGGCAACCTTCCAGAAAAAGAATTCAGAATAATGATAGTGAAGATGATACAGGACTTCAGAAAAAGAATGGAGGCAAAGATCAACAAGATGCAAGAAATGTTTAACAAAGACGTAGAAGAATTAAAGAACAAACACCTAGAAGAATTAAAGAACAAACAAACAGAGATTAACAATACAATAACTGAAATGAAAAATACACTAGAAGGAATCAATAGCAGAATAACTGAGGCAGAAGAACGGATAAGTGACCTAGAAGACAGAAAGGTGGAATTCGCTGCTGTGGAACAGAATAAAGAAAAAAGAATGAAAAGAAATGAAGACAGCCTAAGAGACCTCTGGGACAACATTAAACATAACAACATTCACATTATAGGGGTCCCAGAAGGAGAAGAGAGAGAGAAAGGACCTGGGAAAATATTTGAAGACATTATAGTCAAAAACTTCCCTAACATGGGAGAGGAAATAGCCACCAAAGTCCAGGAAGTGCAGGGAGTCTGAGGTAGGATAAACCCAAAGAGAAACATGCTGAGACACATATTAATCAAATTGACAAAAATTAAAGACAAAGAAAAATTATTGAAAGCAACAAGGGAAAAATGACAAATAACATACAAGGGAACTCCCATGAGGTTATTTCTCTGCAGAAACTCTACAAGCCAGAAGGGAGTGGCATGATATATTTAAAGTGCTGAAAGGGAAGAACCTACAACAAAGATTATTCTGCCCGACAAGGATCTCATTCAGATTCAACGGAGAAATTGAAAGCTTTACAGACAAGCAAAAGCTAAGAGAAAGAAAAAAAAAAACTAAGAGAATTGAGCACCACCAAACCAGCTCTACAACAAATGCTAAAGGAACTTCTCTAAGTGGGAAACACAAGAGAAGAAAAGGACCTACAAAAACAAACCCATAACAATTAAGAAAATGGTCATAGGAACATACATATCGATAATTACCTTAAACGTGAATGGATTAAATGCTCCAACCAAAAGACACAGGCTCGCTGAATGGATACAAAAACAAGGCCCTTATATATATGCTGTCTACAAGAGACCCACTTCAGACCTAGGGACACATACAGACTGAGAGTGAGGAGATGGAGAAAGATATTCCATGCAAATGGAAATCAAAAAACAGCTGGAATAGCAATACTCATATCAGATAAAATGGAGTTTAAAATAAAGAATGTTACAAGAGACAAGGGAGGACACTACCTAATGATCAAGGGATCAATCCAAGAATATATAATAATTATAAATATATATGCACCCAACACAGGAGCACCTCAATACATAAGGCAACTGTTAACAGCCATAAAAGGAAATCGACACTGACACCATAATAGTGGGGGACTTTAACACCTCACTTACACCAATGGACAGATCATCCAAACAGAAAATTAATAAGGAAACACAAGCTTTAAATGACACAGTAGACCAGATAGATTTAATTCATATTTATAGGACATTCCATCCAAAAACAGCAGATTACACTTTCTTCTCAAGTGCACACAGAATATTCTCCAGGATAGATCACATCTTGGGTCACAAATCAAACCTCAGTAAATTTAAGAAAATTGAAATCATATCAAGCATCTTTTCTGACCACATCGCTTTGAGGTTAGAAATCAATTGCAGGTAAAAAAACATAAAAAACACAAACACATAGAGGCTAAACGATACATTACTAAATAACCAAGAGATCACTGAAGAAATCAAAGAAGAAATAAAAAAATGCCTAGAGACAGGGCTTCCCTGGTGGCACAGTGATTGAGAGTC
>NW_021703782.1:35800940-35870555 GCF_005190385.1 Monodon monoceros
AAAAAAAAAAAAAAAAAAAAAAATACCTAGAGACAAATTACAATGAAAACACGATGATCCAAAACCTATGTGAAGCAGCAAAAGCAGTTCTAAGAGGGAAGTTTATAGCAGTAAAAGCCTACCTCAAGAAACAAGAAGAATCTCAAATAAACAATCTAACCTTACACCTAAAGGAACTGGAGAAAGAAGAACAAACAAAACCCAAAGTTAGTAGAAGGAAAGAAATCATAAAGGTCAGAGCAGAAATAAATGAAAAAAGAAACAACGGGTTCTCTATACAGAGTGTCATATCATCTGCAAACAGTGACAGTTTTACGTCTTCCAATCCAATTTGGATAATTTTATTTCTTCTCTGATTGCTGTGGCTAGGACATACAATATTATATTAAATAGAAGTGGTGAGAGTGTAATCCTCATTTTTGTTCCTAAATTTAGCAGGAAGGCTTTCAGCTTTTCACCATTGAGTATTCTGTTGGCTGTGGGTTTGTCATAAATGACTTTTATTATGTTGAGATATATTCCTTCTATACCTCTTTGGTGAGAATTTTTATCATGAATGGATATTGAATTTTATCAAATGCTTTTTCTGTGTCTATTGAGATGATCATGTGGTTTTTGTCTTTTCTTTTGTTAATGTGGCCTACCACATTTATTTGCCTATGTTGAACCATCCTTGCAACACTGGAATGAAGCTTACTTGATCGTGATGTATGATCATTTTTATGTATTGTTGGATTCCATTTGCTAATACTTTGTTGAGGATTTTTGCATCTATATTCATCAGAGATATTGGCCTATAATTTGCTTTTTATGTGGTATCTTCATCTGGTTTTGGTATTGAGGTGATGGTGACTTCATAGAATGTATTTGCAAGTGTTCCCTCTTAAATCTTTTGGAATAATTTGAAAATAGGTATATGCATAGGGAAATATATTCAATATTTTATAATAACCTATATTGAAAAATCTTAAAAAAGTGTGTATGTGTGTATATATATATATGCATATATGTGTGTGTGTATATATATATATATATATATACATGAAAAAAATTTCTAGAGAGGGAGTAAGAAGCCTAGAAAAAAGAGTTTTAGTATGTAATCTACTAGATAAAGGTTCTTTCCACAGCCTTGGTATCTAGATATAACCACTTTGCCTAGCTAGGGTGTTTGCTCCTGAAAAATAAATACCGCTGATGTTTGTACGGGATGGATATCAAGTGTCATCTCCCTTTTAGAGTGTGGCCCACTAATGATAGAAACAGATCTTGGGAGAATATTTCTTATTTTTATACACTTGAAATAGAATCCAGGTCTATCATATATTGAAAGGCAGCATAGCTTTCTGGCTGGCTTCAAGGGAAATATGCAGAGTAACAGAAATGAAAATGTGTATATCCTGCTATATTACAGGCTGCAACAGTGGCATATGTTTGCATAAGTGATACATCAGTCCCCACTTTTCTCATGCAGATTCAGTGAACAACAGTGTCCATTGTGCTTAAAATACAAAGAGATAAGGTCTGGAAGACAAAGGTAAGGTGAGGAAAGGGACTAAAGAAGGCTAATGGGAAGGAGGTACTTTTCAGACAGGACTTATTTAAGCAAATTTATCCAGAAAGGAAATAATTTAGAGAAGAGCTCCAGAAAGCACAATTCACTTCAGAACCTAGAGTGGCAGACCTCACAACCTGGTGGTACAAAGATGAAGTTACAGTGGAGAAGGGGTGAGATATCCTAATCTCCTCCTGGGTCCTGATAAGATGACTTCTCTATCAGGGAAAAGCCCTGGAGTGTTATCCAGCTGGAAACCGTAACCAGTACCATGAAAAACAGTCAGATTCCTTTTGAGGTCTCCCTGGATTCAGAGTTATGAGGATACAGGAAGATTTCCTAGGGATTTCAAAAGCAATGAAACATGGAAGAAGCACTAGACTTGATACAATAAAATATTAGTTCTCGGCAAAAAAAAAAAAAAATGAAAAAGAAACAATGGGGCTTTCTTAATTTTAGAAGATAGGTATTTAGTTACAACAAGCTACAGTGCAACAAAAAAGTATAATTCTGTAAGTAAGGTATTCTTAATTGTTTTCTCTTGGCCTTCCCTGGTTATCCCACACCACGGAAAGTCAAGGACTTCCACAATTTTCAGACTGGACAGATTGAGTTCAGAAATTTTATCCCTAAATAGTGGGCAATATGGAAAGCCTAGTCCTCTTAATTGGTCACCCTAAATATGGCTGTATTTAACAGATTTTATTTTATCATTTTTGCTTGAAAAAGACTACTATGGAAAAGTGATGCTATTACTTTTACAACAATTAAGAGATAATTATGAATGCTTTCTGGAAGTTTAGAGCCGTCCTAGCCCTCTTTTACTACTCTGTTTTGTATAATTTCCCCATTCTTTTAAAGAAAGCTTAAATGGCGTATAGCAGGTGACATAGTACATCACTGGAATTCCACCATCAGTCCTGAGATACTGAGCTGCTAGAAATGTTGCTTTGACAGGCTTAGCCAAATTATTTTGAAACAGTCCAATTGAAAGACCACTTTCCAGTATACAAACCCGCTAGAGAGCAGTCCATATCAACTGAGTGGCCACAGTGTGGAGTAAAATGGCTAAGCCCCCTGCACTGAGGAGGGACAGTTATGAACAAGATCAGGTGAGGTCTTTGTTAAACCTGTATCACAGTCCAATACCTACCTTTGCTCTGTATCCTTTCTGTCCCTTCCTCATAGGCCTGAGGCACTCCTCAGTATACCTCCTGCCTGTGAATCTTCATCCTTTTCTCAGGGAACTGAGACATACAAGTGGTATCAGACATGGTCTGGGTAAACAAACTCTAAAATGGGATTTTGTGGATTTGTGTTGGATCACTTTCTAAATGAATGATAATGAGGACCATGTTATGGGTGAAACATGCAGTCCTGAAAGCCTTTATGCTGTAACAATGCATTAAAAATAAATAAATAAATGAATAAATAAAGTAGTAGATTATGAAAGGATTCCAGTGCAAAGAATGCACTGACAGACCGGGCCTCTCACTGTTGTGGCCTCTCCCGTTGTGGAGCACAGGCTCCGGACGCGCAGGCTCAGCGGCCATGGCTCACGGGCCCAGCCACTCCACGGCATGTGGGATCTTCCCGGATCGGGGCACGAACCCGTGTCACTTGCATCGGTAGTCGGACTCTTAACCACTGCGCCACCAGGGAAGCCCATCACTGACAGACTTTTTAAAGCTAAAGTAAAAAGTAGTAATTTTAAATACAGTGGAATTTAGTGGCACTTACTTTGTAGGTTTAATACATCAAAGATAGGCAACAAAAAACTGAAGGTGATTAGCTACCAACCAAAAGTAAAGTGTTTGAACTAGGGCCCTTGAAATACCATGAGGCAACATCAAGAAGAAACTTTCAGCATATTCCATCTTAGATCCTGAAATTTAGTATTAAATTTATTATTTATTTTTTCTAATTAGATCCATACAAGGGATATCACCAAGTTCACAATTTTAATTTTTTCCATTCAAAATTGTTTTGTAAAATAGAATAGAGTTATTTGGAATTCCATATCCAAAAGTAAAATGGATGAACATTTTGTTACTTTATTATTAATGAAACTCAGTTTAATTGATGCCTAAAATGGTAAATCTTTACTTTTAAGTGTGTATTCATTCATGTTAATCATTAAATTAAAAGAACACTTTCGGAAACAAAATATTCTGTTGCTCAGAGAAGTTGCTCATAGTTTTTCATTAAGTTTCAATTGTTTTATTACCCTCTCATCACTTTTATCACGAGATGGAATAATATATTGAAAGCTCTTTTTGGGAAAACGAAGCAAAACTACTCAAATTGGATTTTAAAATGAGATAGTTTCAATTTACTTCAGATTTCCATCGAAAAGTAAATTGAGTTTGGTAAATGTGAAACTTTTAAGGAGTTTTTCAAAGTGGACAATTACTGCTTAACCTGCCAGAGGCAATTAGAATTAGCAAGCTGTGGCCTTATTTAATACCACATTCAGTCAAGGACTCAACAGCATCTTAAACAACGCCCCTAACAAATCCTCATATTGATTCTATGAAAAAGGTATGGTTGTAATTCTAATTCTTAGCTTTGAGCATGAGGTCAATTCTTCTTTTCAAGGCATGTAAGGCAGTTGCTAATGATGGAATAAAATAAAAATGAAGTAAAATTATTGTATCCATATATAATATTTCATCTTAGTTCGTAATGCCAGGTTCATCTCATGTTCTTTCAACCTAGGTTTACTTTGTATGCAGATTAGTTAGGCCTAAGAAAAACTGAGCCATTCTTTTGAATGAAGCTAAACCTTTTTTCAGTGTTGCTTTGTTTAGAAAAAAAAGTAATAATAATAAAGAATGAAAAAAAAAGTAAAATATTAACCTTGGGCTGTAGGATCTGTATTCCTATTCCTAATCCTACTGGATTATACCAGCTTCTTGTCCAAGTGGGACACGTCACAATATCACATTTCCTTAAATGTTTAGAGGAGAGATGAATATAATAAATGTCTAGTTAAGATTTGTTTGTTGTAAGATGTATTTTACAGCACATTTTTGAATGGAAAATTTAAAATGGTGAGCTCAGTGACATCCCTTGTATGGATCTACAAGGAGATGGATCTACAATTGTATGGATCTACAATTCAGATCTGCATGGAGCTTTGCTTCTCTACTGCAAAGTTCCTTAAGAAAATTTTACTATTTGTCAGCCATGCAGACCAGAAATAAATACTTTTTGCAACCTAATTTAGTCTTCCCTCTGTTAACACTATGCATAATGACTGATAATTATTGCTGAAATATTTAAATGTACAGATAACTTAAGGGCTATTGAAAAACAGGTATTATTTGAAAGGAAAATAAATATTTCATCTGCTTTCAAGGAATCAACAGCAGATTCCTTTCTAAAGTAGTGTATTTTGAACCCTAGCACAAGTTCTGAAAAAATGGGTAAAAGGGAAAAAAAGGCCATGTTTCTGTTAATATAAGAAAGAGTTCAAGAGCTTGGTAAGATTCAAGAAGGAATGGTCTATCCATGAAGGTTTTAGAGTCCTTACCATATTGAAGTCCTTAATAATTTTAGCTTAGGATGAAGATATATGTGTACTCTAAGGGGCTTGAACATCTGTGGAACAAGTTCCTTACAAGTACTTAAATCACCTCTCATAATATTAATTTTGTAACCAGTCTGAAGTAACATATAAATCAGAGCTGGAGTTAGGGTAAGACAAAGATAGAACATGTTTATTATATGCATCACTGGTTTTAAATACACAATAAAATAGCTTATATTAACAGGCCTGTTGATTTGATTTCTGGAGAGGAAATTCTTGTGCTTTTATTCATTAAGTTTTATATATTGATCTGGATGTTGGGTAATAGTGTTCTTGTTCATTAAAGAAGGTTTAATTTAATTACTCCAGGAAAGTCTAAATTCTGTTCTCCAAGTTTATTACCATTCTCAGTTACAGGCTCCACACAGCTGCCAGAGTGACCTTTATACAACGCAGAGCTGATCATGTCACTCCCTAGCTAAAAATCCTTCAAGAGCTCCCACTTGCCTTCCAAATAAAGTGCAGATTCCATTGCTTGGCCACAAGATAGTTCATGATCTAACTCTGATGCCTGCCCTTTACTAGCTTCACAACCACTAGGGGCATATTATGAAATCTACCATGCTAGTTCTGTCATTTGCACTAAGCATTTCTGTCTCTCCTGGACTATTCTTATCCCTACACCATCTTTGTTTCTACTCTGAAGTCTTGCCTTGACTCCCAATCTCATTCTGATTCTGCCTTTGAATATTTGGAGTTTATCAACATCTCTCTTGCATTTTGCACTGTTCTCTATTTTGTTTTATATTTCCCTCTTGACTTTTTTCATTGCTGACTACACCAGTATAACTCCTCAGCCTGGTTCTTGCCTTCAGACCCTACCCTTGACATTCACATAAAGGGAGCATTTTGATGCTATCTCTTTAGCCTCATCTTCCTGCTTCTACTTCAAGTTTCAAATGCACAGCAGAGCTTTCCAAATATAGAACAGATAAGTTATCAGGGATGTGAGAATCAGATTCAGGTAGCAAACCTGAAATTGTCAGTTAATGACTAACACTTATGATATTGGAATTGGAAATTGTTTGGTAGAGATTTCTACTGTTCAGTAGACATGGCACCATCACCATTAGTAGAGTTCCGTCACCATTAGTAGAGTTCCATCAACCTTAACAAAGGAGGTTCCTTATTATGTCCTCTATCAAAGTTAGTATTCATGGATAAATCACTTAAGTGGGGAATTGGAGAATCCTGGACCCATGCAGGAAAAGTTGAGAGGATAGAATATATAAACATGACTGTAATTTATAGTAGCTTAGGTTGTATTGTAATAAAAGAAACAAAAAAACCTCAGTGACTTAAAATAATAAAGATTTTGTCAAGCTACATATCTATTAAGATTTGGCCATGGTGTTGTTCCACATCTTCAATCTGGGACCTAAACTGAAGAGAGAAAATAGCAGCTCTTGAGAGTTGTACTGAGAGGTGAGACATGTCATTTCCCTTCATATTCCATAGCTAAGGCAATTCATGTTGTCAAGTCTTTTGTCCTTTCAGATAGAATCTAAAATTCTCTCCAAGGGAAGGAAGAGAATAAGTATAAATGATAATACTATCTACCATGAAATTATAAAACAGAATTTTCAGGAAACAAACTAACCAAATACAACAATTTTCATGAAGTTCAGAATGTGGTTTAATATTATTTCTTCATAATTTTGTTGGTTATATATTTATGATTTTAAAGGAATTCAGAAAAAATGAAAGAAATCTTCTCTTCCTGTTCTGGACCCACAGAGTGCAAACATTCCATATGATGCCAGGATTGTTGCTTAATGTTTGGTGTATTAGGGAAATTACTGATTGGCATTAGGCATAATGCATGCACATGACCTTGGGAAAGTATTGTGAGTTTATTTTCAGAAGGTATAAAAAAAATGTTTCCCATTGATTTCCTGTTAATATTTATCCAAATCAGTAAGGATGAAATTTAATGTTATTTTATAAATAAACTGAGATTTAAGCACTGGTTATATAACACTTGCATAATGAATTCATTATTAGATAGTAGAAAGTAGAAACTATCTACTATAGGAATATGAGATTAATATATTTAACTGAAATTAAAATTATTTGAGAATAATAATAATATAAATAAACATAATAAAGAAAATAAAACTATTAACTAGAAATTATGTATTTCAAAAGGTTTCAATAAAAATATAATTTCATGTTAAAACATAACTTTCAATAAATTTAGTAATATTATGTTTTCAAAAGTTCAGGAAGCTAAAGCTAATTAGTAAAAGCTATAAACTATTTCTAATTCTACAATATATGTAATTACTAAATTATTAAAATAGGAAAATCTGCATATTCCTTGATTTCTCCATTTTCCTCATTTCCCATATCTATGTCTATTATTTTTCTCTTCTTGTTTTTGAGCCACCTAGAGAAGATATGTCAGATGTCCAGAAAGCCAAGACCTAAACATTATTTAGTCCTCTAGAATGCACATTTTTCCTGAATTTAATTTCATCTAAGATATTTTTAAATGTTTGAAAATTTACTCAATCCTGTGTACCTGAGTTCAGTATCTCAATCCCAGTTCTGTCCTTGAATGAATCTTTAAATATCCCTGAGACTCGATTTGCTAATTTAAAAAATAACTAAGATAATTAAAGCAAACCCAAATTATATCAGAATATTTTGAGAATTAATCTAGAATTATGATCCATTAAGTGCCAGACAAGTAAATAGGTCTTTATAAAGGAAAAGTTTAGCAGAAGACCTTCAATCTATCATCTTCTTTGGGATAGACTTTCTAGGAAGTAAAGGAAAAAAAGATCCTGTTAAATGACCTATAAATATGCTAATGACAGATCCCTGGCAAACTCTCCTTATTTATGGAATGCCTTGGCAGTGTGTACCTAGTTTGTCTGGATTGCTTAGGGTAAATAAACATGAATCTATGGTTTTGTGGCACATGACAAAATGTCAAGTAAGGTATATAACTTCAAGTTAGGTATATAACTTCATATAAAAATGGAGATTTTCATGATCAAAATAATACTCTTTTGATAAGCAATAACAACCTTAGAAATCTCATATTTGAATCTGAGCCAGAGCACATCCTAAGATGCAAGGGAAGATATAGGGAGATGTATTGGTGGTCCTAGACTACTTTCTGTTTTGTATGTGGCTGTAAAATACTTGTCTTTGTATTAGTAAAGCTTGATTTTAATTTTATATCTGGTTCTTGTAAGGCTTATTTCACAATCTAATTCTCCATGTTATATCGATATTTACAAAATATTCATTATTTTACTCCAAACTGGAACTACTGTAGACATTAAGTGAAAATAAAAATGCTGAATTTTGTGCTCTAAAATGTAAAATTATATGATTGCCTGAATTACTTTTTCAATTCAAGTTTATATATAATTTTAGAACAAAAGGATAAATGTTGGAAAAACCAGGGGATAGTGACTCATCCATTTATAGCAAGAAGTCTGTGTCTTCTATCAATAAATAAGGAAAAACAATGAACAGAAATGTTCAGATTGTTACATTGCTGATATAAGGTGGGCAAAGGACATAACACATAAGATTTTGTCATTTCATGTTTTTCTGTTCCTTTATGTTTAAAAATTTAAAAAGGGAAGAAAATGTTCTAAATTAAAATGTGAACGGCTTTATAAATGCTGGATATTTTTGCAGTCATAGTTATATAAAAAATCTTTATTCATATTTACTGACAAGATTTTTGTAAGATGATTATAAAGCATATGCTGTTGATATATAAAAGGTTATCTGAGAAGAACAATATTTAAATTTCTACTTTGCCAATAGAATAAATCGCTAACTATTCATACTGTTAATTTCAGGGGACTTGCTGCCGTTATTAAAAAATATGTTCCTCTTAATGTTAATATTTTCAATTTCTCCAAAACATATATTAGCTGAACTAAGAATGAAAGGATAATTAAGTAATTGCACACTCAATAAAATAAGTAGTATAATTAGTTGTTCTTATATCAAGCTAAGATCCAATCAACAAAATAACAGCTTAGGCCGGCATTTGACAATGGAATAAAATAATACACAATTTGTCTTATACTAATTAAGATTTGTAATTACTTAAGCTGCATATGTTACATTTTAAGGATACAAACATGCAGCTAGAAATATTACAAACTAGACACAGAAAAAATACTGAAAGGAAATATAAGAAAATGTTCAAAATGCTTTTTTTAGTTTACTCATTATTTCATTTAACACAAAAAATGACTTAAAAAAGATTAAAACCATCTACTTTGAATATGTGCTAGCGCATACAAAGAAGAAATATACATCTGCTAATACAGGTGTGAAATAAGCAAGATCTTTATGCAAGCAGTTTTAGAATATCCAGTGTTTTATTATCTGACATGTCATTTGCTGGCCTCTGACATCTTCTGCTACCCATTCATTGCCCATTTTATTAAAATTTCCCAAGGTCTTGTATTTAAATGGAGGAAACACTGACTTCTCCCTTCAAAGTAGGATCAAGGAGCTAGTGGAAAAAAAGTTGGACAGGCTAACATAACATTTTAGATTAATAGCAATTTTCATTTAACCCAAGTATTCTTTTCCTGTAAACCCAAATCTTTGTTTAAGGCAATTTGATGTAGCCAACTATTTGTTAAACATAAACTGAGGTATACTAAAAATTTTAAGACTTTGAGAAAAAAATCGATTGGAAGAAGGTAGTGCCAAATCGGAAGTGGTTAGGAAGGCTCTACCTATAGGAGCTCCAGAAGACGCTTCTACAGAGAAAAGACAAAGGAAATTATTGATTGGCTGTAGCTTAAAGCCTGCTTGTCTGTCTGTTATTGGTTGACTTTAGATTTTGACTTTATTCTCTTGAGGCATTTACATGCTTAGATTTTGGTTTGCTTACAAAGGCTGCCATGACATTAGAGCTACCTCAGTCTAAAGGCCTTATTTAATAATTTAGCACACTTCACCCCAAAGTCTAACTCCAAAAGCCCTAAGGGTTCTCCAGAAGCTAGTTTTCTTCTGAAGGTGGCATTGCAAAGTACAGAGGAAAAGCTTTAAAAGGGTCTTTCTCATTGTTCTATATTTTTCTCATTATAACTGCAGCTCTTCTCCTTATGCATGTCTCTCTCCTCAAACTCCTCTCACGTGCCAACATTCTCCTTCCTAACTTTTACAATCTCTCACCCTTTCATGAGCAGAGTAATCTCTCTCTCCCTCCTTACCATCCTGAAAAAGTTTGGCTTGCTGTTCTTAACCGGGATTCTTTCTTACAATACAGATTGGAGTGGAAAAAGTTACATAGAGCAAGGGAGAGCTGGAGATGAGAATCCTTGTAATTTAATTGTTTTATGCTTAGGAAAAATCATAGAAAATAATTCCCTAAGCTAAGTTACAATGATTTTATCTTGATTTCTGTAATTGATGATACTTTTTTCACTTTAGTTTAGTAGGAACCTGAGAGCTGAACTTAAGACCACTTTAATGTATGATAAGATTCTTGTTATTTCTCTTCTTTAAACCCTTGTTCTGTCATTGCTCTGGATTCATCATATTCAGTATTGTCTTATACAAACTGTTTCAAAATTAATTTACAGTAAGTTGGAATAAAGATAAGCCAAATTAACAAAAGCACAAAGGAAAAAAGTGCTTTAAATATATGGAATAAAGTAATATCTGACATTAAAGTATTTATAATACATTCCAAATGATTCAAGACTTAATATCACTCACAAAATACTTAGAAAAGTGATCTTTATGTTAGAGTCACAGACCTCTAAAGAGTCTCATGGAAGCTCTAACATTCTCCCTTCAAAATGCATAATCAAAATTTGCACATAATTTTAAAAAAATCCACAAATATGCAGCTATAATTTCAATTTTGGCTTATAGATCAGCGATTAAGATCCTCAAAGATGAACAAATACACAAGTAAACATCTAATATTGGAGTGGCAAGGGATAATAATGTTGAAATGTGTCTTATTAAAAAGTACAGAGCTCTTCAATTCTAAACCCTTAATTAAAAGCCTTTTACTTGAACACCCCCGCCCACAAAAATGTACAGAGATGGCTCCATCTAGCACCGTATATTATTTAGATGCATCTATATACACAGTGAGATTAAAAGAGTGCAAGTATTAGTCTACTAAACAAAATCAATCAATCAGTCAATCATGGGCAATTTGCCGCCCTCCAATATAAACATTGTGCATTTACCAGGCACCCTGTTTTAGATCATTTTTATTTTAATCTGTCAGAAATTCCAGATTTTTACTACTTATATTAAATAACTTCTAAGGGACACTTGTAATTAAATGATATCTAATATTAAGAAAAGGAAATGTATTTGATCTGCAGTATGTAGTATTAATATAATCTGTATAATATGTTATTTGAAATTTCCACTCTATTTTCCAAGGAATAAAGCATTGATACTAAATACATTCTCCGTGTAACAAAACAAGTAGTAACTATTTAGTTTCCCATTTATCAAATAAGGAGAATAAATAATGTCACTAAGCTGACTCTTAGTTCTTTCCCCCATATCATTCTTTATATTAGATGGGAGAGCATATTTTTCTACTCTCCCATAAAATTAATACATTGAAAATGAAGTATGACATTTCATCCAGGGCTACTGATTTACATTACATTTACTTAATGGATTCTAATATATCTAGAAAAGAAAACTTAATGTATAGCCATAACCAGACTAGAAGAACATCTTTTTCTTCTGTTTACTTTATTGCTTGAATTCAGTGATATAATATGGCTTCATCTACTTTTGAGAATACACTTAACAAATACAGAGGCAATTTAGCATTTTCCCAATTCACATCTAATGCAGTATTTAAGAAGATTTCATCTAATTGAACACATGTTGGAACAAATTTAATAAAAGTGTTCTTGTAAATGCTTCAATGGCTAGATGGGAGACAAGGTAGGCAGGCAGTGAAGTGAACAACATTCTGGTTGGGCTCTCCAGGCTAAGAAGTCATTTGCAAAATGTTTTCACTGCTGAGATGTCAGCCATAATCAATCTTAGAGATAGAAGGAGGCCGGAAATGCGTGAGGTAATGTTCTAATGCATTGAAAGATGACTAGGCATAATAAAAAGTAATGGATCTCACTGCCTTGCCTTGAAAGAATTTAGAGAACATTTAGGTTCACAAATGGTAAGTTTCTACATATTTGAGGAATGTAGTCAATGTAGTTATGAAATACAGTCATCACGCTCCAGATCTGTGTTTCTACCCTACATCCCTTAGGTTTGGGAAAGAACACACTCTATATAGAAGCCCACTAAACAGGAACCGTCTTGATTCTTAGTAAAAATACAAAAATAATAGAACTATGTATGCAGGCTTCCCTATATCTATTGTAACAATAAAGTTGTGTTACTCCTTTAGTGCTTAATTCAAGTTTCTTGTTTAAGCAGATCCTTTCCTGGACGTTGTAAAAGAAGCATGTTCCCTTTTACAGATATATCAGGGCAAAGGCCATAGAATCTGCCTGCTTCACTAATATGGAAAGGGCAAAGGCCATTCAGAATATAAATAAGTATGTGAAACATTTACTTTTATTAAGTTCAAGTGTTTAAACCCCTACATCTGGACTTGAGTAAAGATGTTTCACAGAACAGACAGTAGTGATTTTAGAATATTACAAAGTTTTGTGTGTTTTTTGGGTAAGGAAGTGTTAGTTTTAAATTTAACAATGCATTTTCTCAACCACTTTAAAGATTTTGTCTGCAAACATTTTAAGCTAATTTACAGAGAAAGACCTAACATTCAGCATTAATTCAATAAATGCACATTGTGTAACTACTTGGTGTAAGATACTGTACTGAGAATTGGGGATACCAAGTAACATCTAATCCTGGTCAATATGCAGATGAAAGCATAGCCATTTAGTAATCCTCAGCTCTCACCTGCAGTTTGAGGATGGTGAATTACATATTAATGATGGTCTACTATAGAATAATGTTCACGGTTAGTCACTGGAACCCTCTAGGTAGTTTCCATTCAGTTATGCACTGAGAAAAATACTCGAGGCTAGACGGGTGGGATTTGGTGGTGGGTGGGAGTAGAGGAGAAAGAAGATAGTGGGTCATTATCTTTCCTCTCCTTCCTTTTCCTCTGAAACATCTCAATAACCATAGACTCAAGTCACTCTGTCTACCCTACCCCTGTCTATAAAAGGACAGAGGGAGCTATTATAAGGGAAAGATAACACTAAAGCATACATTAATAAAAGCTATTCTGAGAATTACTGGAGGTCTTAATCATTCTATCTTGTCCTAAGATATCATATGTTAAAGAAAATCACTAGTAAGCATTTACATTTGAAAAGTTCAATATTAATGCTCCCATTGTGTAATGGCAATGCCAGTTAAATAATAGTCTTTATATGACTCCCCATGACAAGTCACTAGACTTCTTTCTCAGAAGCAAATGTAAGAATTGGCTTACAGTGATTTCCTTTCATTTGATCCCATTAAATGTAGACATTCCTCAAAATTTGTGACACTCTTAGTTTCCTAAATGAATGCAAGTTTTGTTTTTGTTTTTCTATATACATTTATATTCCTTTGGTCATTTCAGAGGGTTTTTTCCCTTTTTCTTTTTCTTTTTTTTTTTGGTGGGGGATGGTGGCAGAGATTGAGTTATGGAAGGAGGGCTTCTTTTGTTTGTCTCTTTTTGGGGGGGTGGGGAGACTCTATGTCTCCAAGTCCACATTATATAGAAATTACGAGCTGTGAAACTTGAAGCATTCAGCTGAAATCTCTATCCAAGCAATCTCATCTGTAAAATGGGCTAGAAAACCAAAACTTGCAGAGTTAATTAATAACAATGATTGTGCCAGAACTTTGCAGACTAGGGTGTTACTCAAAATGAGACTTATCTTCCTTGTGTACTGACTTCACTGATTTCAGAGAAAAGTAGTTAAGAACTGTGAGCTTGCTGTTTAGTACATGCCTTTGTACAACAAATACAGAAAACAATTTGTGGTTCAGCAACATACACCAGAAGGAACTGAATTCTGATGTCAAGACCTGATTTCAAAGTGTGTTTTGACTATTTACTAGTGTGTGTTTTTGACAATCTAATACACTTTAACTTTCATTTTGTTCATTTATAAAACTAGGATAACAATAAACTTCATAAGTTCTTGAGACTAAGATAATGTACAGAGTACCCCCATAGTATACTTTTGTTTCATGAGCATAACATACTCAGATGTTTAGACTAGCAGTCTGAGCACAATATTTTTAACAATGACTCCAAAGCATCAGTGCGGTCATATGAAGAATTTAAATGTGGTACAATGGTATGACAACCAATTTTGCTTTTACTCTTGCCTTCAAAATTAATCAAACAAAAAAAAGCATCAGCCACATTAAATAGCAGGTGTATCACAGGAAACTCAATAATGGAATTCAAGTTTCTTAGAAAAAATTTTTATGTGTGTATTTCATAAGAAATTATACTCCTTCAAGTTTATACTTTAACTTTTCGATTTTCGATATTTTAAGGTTTAGCAACGTATCAATTCAAGTTGAATATGATTGTTGACAACTGCATTTTTACAAATAGAATATTTCTACCCAAGATAAAAAAGAGAAAAATTAGTTTTAGAATTTCAATTTTGCTGTGGGACACAGCAATACATTTCTATGACTATGGGATTCCATGATGAATCATTACAAGTGTTGATTGAAAATTAATATGTGAATATACTAAGCAGGATGAGCGGTTTTAGGAAAAAAAATATTCACATATGACCTAAATATTTCACTTCAGGGTTACTTTTTCATCATTTCTAAGATATTAGAATACAAAAAGTAATAAAATACATTATGAAAAATCAAGGCAAAGAATTCTTTCTTACCTTTAATAGTTTTATGTAGTGTTCACTATGAAAAATGAACATTAATATACAAATTCAGTTAATCCTTAAGATCAGTTATTTTGGTCTGAGCTCTCTGTTATTCCAATTAAACAAAAGCTATATTTCTTTCCTCTTTCCTCTGACAATAAAATAAATGCACATTTGGGGCAATGTTAACATTGTTTATGGAAAATTACACATGAATAACTAGTAAAATGGATTTTTAAAAGCACCATGTGGAAAACCAAATAATTTGCGTTTTCCCTGAGGAATGTTTACTAATTTCTAATTAAAAAAAAAAAATTCTTGAAACTCTACCTTTATTCTTTCTTGCTCACTCTACACTCTTTGCCCATGTTGAAAATCCAGCTTGCTTGAAATTTTGGTCAACTTTTCTTCCATAATACTGCACCTTTCTAATTTTACCCCGAATTCTGTAATTATGTATCACAATCTCTTTCACTAGTAGATTGTCCCCTACCATGTTTCTAAAGTATAAATATATCCAACCATTTATCATCATTCTCTTCTCACCTGTCTCTTGTAATTCTTTACCTAAATATAGTTAATTATAGAAGTATTATGTTTCTCGATTATAGAATTATTATAATTATAGATTTCTAGTTTAAATTCAGAAAATTTTCAAGAATTTTACCAGAATATATCCATTACTTTCCCTTATATTTAGTAAGCTCATTATTCTATAAAATCAATGCTATGGTAGTCTTGGTAATTTGGTAATTTTTCCAGAAAAAGAATATTTTTAAAAAATTAATTTATTTATTTTTGGCTGCATTGGGTTGGGCTTTCTTTAGTTGCGGCAGTCGGGGGCTACACTTTGTTGCGGTACACAGGCTTCTCATTGTGGTGGCTTCTCTTGTGGAACACAGGCCCTAGGCACGTGGGCTCAGTAGTTGTGGCTCTCGGGCTCTAGAGCACAGGCTCAGTAGTTGTGGTGCATGGGCTTAGTTGCTCTGTGGCATGTGGGATCTTCCCGGGCCAGGGATCGAATCCGTATCCCCTGCATTGGCAGGCGGATTCTCATCCACTGTGCCAACCAGGGAAGTTCCAAGAACAACATTTAAAAAAATTTTTGTTCTGCTGCTCCTTAGGCATCCAGCTCATTATTTTGTTCTTTTATCATAATTTCCTTCCTACTATTCTCTTCTAATGTTGCCTGTCTTCTAATATCGTAAGTTGTATGCTTGGATTATTAATTTTCAGACTTTTTTCACTTCACTGTATTTCTGTATACGTCCTAAACACTATGTCTCTCAAGATGTGTTATGAAGTATCAAACACTCTGATATTCTGATTCAATCTGATTGCCCTGCAGGCAAATCTACAGGGTAGACATGGGGAATCCCTGTGCTTAAATACTCACTAGGCTATTCTGACATATAGTGAAGCTTAAGAAATAATGCTAAAATATAGCAAAAATTAGATAAAAGTTTAACATTCATCAACTATTAACATTGTGACTATTCCTTAAGTTATTTAACATTGCTGAGATTTAGTAACTTTACCTGGAAAATAAGGTCTTTGTGTGAGTAAAAAGACCTTACAAAATAATAAGGAAGCCAGAGGTCATGTCCTTTGATATAATCCAAATAGAAAACTCTGGGGCGAAAAGAATGAGTGCATCTGAGGGAAACACTAGTTCTGCTTTGGGTCTGATTATGTACTAATTTTTTATTTACATGTTTTTTGCATGCCAATATTTGAAAACTCTGTTTCTCTAGTTAGGTCTTTGATTAATTCTATCTTTAACTTGGCATTAGTGTCACAATATCTTATAGAGATTTCTAAAAGTTTCTGTCATGTGGATGGTACATTTTCAGAAGTGACATTGATTTTTGTGTCCATAGTTGTCATTCTGTATAATTGCTCTTTTCTGAAATATTGTCTTTGTGGAGATAGTAAATTAGTCAATAAAAATATTGCTATTAATAAACAGTGGGATTTACATTCAAGTAAAGGATGCGTTAAAATTGTGAACCTACTTTTCCAGTAGAAACAATTCTGTATTCTAGAGAAAAGAGTTAAAATTATTTTAGGTTAAGGTTTGTGTTTATATTCACTGCTATTTTTAAACCACTGGAGGTTCCAGGAGCTTAAACATGCATTATGCTTTGTAGTTTACTCAACTCAGTGGTGTCAAGGCACTAAAAAGAAAAACTTTATTAACAGTTAAAATTCTCTAAAGTTCTATTTTTGTTTCTGAAAATTAGGAAATGGGAGTCCAGGAAGAAAAGTAATTGATTTGAGAGGATATAGTCAGGGTAACAGTCTATAGGAGAAAATTCTCAAAAAATTACCTTATCATTTCTTGGCTTATACATAAAATGTTAAGTATTTTGTATTTGAAAAGAAGACTCCTAATAAAAATGCATTTTATATTCTGAAAACATGCCTAGAATATTCTGAATCTAACATAGAAATCTTAGGGAGCTGAAGGCAGGAATGTAGTGGGCTTTACCAGATAGTCAGAAGTTGTCAAAAAGCTGGGTCCCTTTTATGGCAAAAACAAAGAAAGTATAGGGTCTTTTTTTTGGTTTGTAAAGTATCACTTTATATGAAAAGTATTAAATGTGGACCTTTTCTTCAGAAATATTTTCTCCTTTAAAACACAGTTTTTCTAAATCATGGACCTTTTTTTTTCTCTTTAATCCTTACTTCATATATGTGATTGGTAGTATAACTGAACACACTCTGCCTTTATATTTTTGTGTAAATCAGGCAAAGCTTATTTCATATGCAGTATTTGAATTTAGATATTTTTATATATGTATATTTTACTTATACTATCCAATAATGTTATCATAATTTAAAAATCACATGTAATTCTGTGCTCCTGTAACCAATCCTTATTTGGCAAAAGATTTGATTGTTAGATAGATAGATAGATAGATAAATGTGTACTTGGGGAAAACACTGTGTGCCAAGTAATTCTATGATATAGTATATACGGTATATATATATATAATATATATATCACATAAAATATATACCAGTATATATATTGGTAGTCATATTTAAGAGATCATACAAAGACAAATAATTGGATCGCACTTATAACTTAAGGAAAGAGCAGTAAGAACTTAAGGAACAAGAGCTGTGTTCTTCTTCCATACACATGTGCATTTGCTTATAGTTTTAAAATAGTACTTTCTATATTATGTTGAGGATTATTAGTTAACATGTCTTCTCTTGTAGGTTGAATATAATACTATCACATACTCAAGGGTTTAGAATTTCATTTTATTTTTGTATTTTTGTTAAAAACATTTATTAATTTAATGTTAATTTGTGACATATACATAATTTTGGTAAGCTCAATTTTAGATTTCAAGTGCCCAAGCCTAATATTATCTAACTCTGCATACTTGTTTAAAAATTTAACATTTTAAATTATTATGGCAAAATTTTCAATTATGTATTCTCAACTCTTCACAATTCTGTATGCAAATCAAACAACTGGAGTCAAATATGAGCTACTCTTTAATATTGGTTATTAATTCAAGATGCATTAGCTAAACTGAATTAGTTTATAAAAATGCACAAGTCATTTATGATCATGTAAAGTTTAATTATTTAACCCTTTCACAAGATTGCTTTGTCTATTTCACACATACTCAACAGTTATGTTTTGATTGCACACTGTTGAGAGGCAATTCTTAATGTAGTGCTATAGTCCTTGTACAAACTTTTGTTCAGGACTGCCTTTTCAAAGATGTGTGTGTGTGTGTGTGTGTGTGTGTGTGTTAAGCACACCTGCTGTATTTATCCCCTGCTGTTACATTGATTTGAAAGATAAAGGGGACTTCTATTAGAGGTAAAGATGTATCTATTAATCGTGTAGTTATCCTATCTCTGCGTACCATTTTTACTGAATCACAAACCCTTAAGAAAAAAGATGAAAAAAGACTAAGTCCCTTTTCAAGGTGAGATGGTTAGGGTCATCTTCTGCCTGACCTGCCTGAGTGGGTGTCTTCTGCCTGTCTCCTTTATACCTGGCTTTTTAATACCTTTCCTAGTAGGAGTGATTAGAGATAGGTTATATTCCGATATCTAGGAAATGAACAGAGAATATCTTCCATTGCATCTTCTGTTTGCTAGATCATAAGGACAAGGATTCTTTGGAACCTGGGATGTAAGAAGTGTGGGTGATGAGTGAGGAATGAAATGGCAGACATAATTAATGTTCCTAATTGGTTTTTATCATCATGGCCCCAGACATACAGAAAAATAGCTTATGTATAAAGGTCTGGAGTGCCAAGAATATTTGAATTTAAATGGTCACATAGATGATAGGTTAGGAGTTATGAAAAGAAATAGTGTTTACCTCTAGAACAATTATGCCTACACATGCACTTACATTGAACCTGAAATAAGATACCCCAAGGAGGTCAGAGTCTCAGTCTGTGTAAAAGTTGGTGACCAGGAATGGATAGAGGGGAGGGGTGCTATAGGGTCCCCAGAGGCACTTAAATTTGCATATTGGTCCAAGTCAGAATTAAAATAGGAAAAAGGATATTTTAAAAACTCTATGTTATTTTTTGTCTGCAATTTCCTTCGGGTGTCCGTATGGCTTTCTTCTGCTACTCTGTCTGATGTCACAAGAGGGAGGGAGACTGCTTCACTCTCAGCCTGTTATTTGACCAAAGGCTCATAACCAGGGCTCATTTATTTAAAAAACATGTCAAACAGATAATCTTGGGACAAGTTAAAACTCTTTTATTTTTAGAAAAAAAGCTTTTAATATATTTTAAAATTATGATCTGTTTGTCATTCTCTTTCCCAAAATAATAGTGAAACAACATAGAGCTGTTAAAGTATATTTTTAAAAATTTACAGCTGATAGAGAGGCCAGTTTGCTGTTTCTCATACTTGCCAGGCACACCTTCTGACCTCAGTTTTGCACTTGCTGTTCACTCTCTCTGGAATGTTCTTTCCCAGTATATCTGCTTAGTTCATTCCCTCACATAAAATCCTTCAGATAGTTTACTCCAAGTTGTCTTCAGTGAAGCCTTTCCTAACCACCCTATTTAAAATTACTAACCTTTTCTGATACACCCTATATTCATCACTGCTTTGTTTTTCTCCAATAATATAGTCTAAAAACGTTATTTTGTTTATTTCTATCTCCCTCTAATAGATTTTAAATTTCAGAAATCAAAGATTTTTGTATTTTATGTTCAAGACTTTGTCCAGAACATCTTAACATATATTATTAGATAATAATCAAATAACTAATGAATAATTAAAGAAAGAATATTTTATATTAAAAGTCAAAATCCCAATCTTTGATTATAGCAATCTGTCTTGTCACCCCTTTCCTCTTTCTATTCTCATTGCTCTTTGATTCCTTAGAGACTTCATACCCCTAAGAACTTCAACTTTTCACTAGGGTTGTAATATGCCTTGCTATCCTCAAAACTATCTGCTTGATCATTTAGACCATTTTCTCATCAGTATCCTCAATTCCTTCCTATCAGTGCCCATTTGCTGTTCCAAGCCTGAAAATTCCAAGCCTATAAATGAGTTTAAAATTAGATTGCTAAGTGCTGATGGACCAAAAACCAAATCATATATATAGGCAAATCATGACCCAGGAAGAGGTATAAACAAAGGGACAAGTTTGTCTATAAGACAGGAACCCCATCCCCCACCCCTCCCCACACACACCCGTATAGAGTTCAACTGTAGAAGGGTGAGAGTGAGGTGTGGAAATGGTGTCTGTTAGGAACATGATAGAATGTCTCAGGTGCATAAAATGAGCAGTATTTCCTACCCCATACGTTCTATGTGCTCTTGGTGATAGGTAGAGAATGATCCATTTAGTCCCTCACCTTTCACTGCCGAGGGCTCCATTCCTGGTCTTCTATTGAATAACTTATTCAAACAAATACTGGAATTTGAGACGTAATCAGAGCATGGTGGTGATTAAATTTTCCTCATGCAGAAGAGAGTTCAGAGGACTATCTGAGGGAGGGTCAACAGAAAAATGAGGCATCTTCCCTGCTGTGAACAGCTTACACCTTTCTAGTTAAAATAAATTGTAGGAAACAACTGACAGTTTCACAGACCCCCCCACCAAATCTTAAATTGTGCATTTCTATCTAAAAGTACATAGACTGTATAAATGTTAAAATATTTCCTTCTATTTTCCCTCACCACATTCCTTCTCATCCTGTGGAACTCAGTCACAAATAATTGAATTAATTATAATTCTTGGTAAATGAACTTTTCATATCATTTATCTTATTTTATGTAAATAATAATATGTTTTTATTTGACAACTATTCCTACAGTGCTTACAATATATGATGCACAATTCCAAGTGTTTCACAAATACTTTTTCATTAAATCCTTAAAATAATGCAGAAGGAAGTTATTACTATATTCACATTTTCAGGAAGGAGCCCAATTTAGAGAGATTACTAAACTTTCTGAGAATGTATCAACATAACTACTTAGCATAAACACTAGGATTTTAACTCAGGGATCGAGGTTCCTGAGTATAATTTTAAAAATACTATGCTACACCTGAAGGATGATATTTTAAATGGCTGTATCACCTAATAACTAAGCTCTTACTAGAAACTTTTTATATTATACATGACTTCATTTTTTATTTCATCTCCTTATCTCTTCCCAGAAATAACCATTATGCAGAATTATGTTTTTATTAAACTCTTTTCAAACAGATGCACATTCACACTTTGGTCTCAGACTTCTAGCCTCTCAAAGTTATATTAGACATAATTTTTCCATTGTTTAAGCCATTTAGTTTGAAGTACTTTGCTATGGAAGCCTAGAAAATGAATACTGAGATATAGTAATAATAAATATCTGTTGCTCTTGTTTCAATGTCTTTATCTATTTATCTTTATTGAAATGCCTATTTATATATGTATCCACCCATCCATCCATCTATCCTATTTATCTGTCAAATTATAATTTCCTGATTACTCTATTAATTTTATAATGCTAAGTGAATCTAATGAACCATTATGTTCTACTCTCAGCTTTGCAGATTTTTAAATTATAGCCTATTAATTGTTTTTCTTAAATCATTTATTGTATAAATTAAACTGAACATAAGCTTTGGGAAGTCATATTATTCTGTTATTTTTAATATTCATTCTCTACTTTTAGACAAGCTCAATTTTTTTTCTGTTCTCACAAATCAAAACTCCTAATGTTTAGATGCATTTTCTATTATACAGCAATTTAAAAAATCAATTTCTATAATTTGAGCTGGTGAGTATGTAGTAAACTTTCATTTGATGATCATAGAATTTACAAATTAAGCACAAGTTTTTGTCATTTGGGAAAGCTGAAGATGATTATTTATGTAACGGGCTTGATTACATTTGACTGTTAGAAATACTTGAGAGAAGGAAAGGCAGAAAAAAGAAAGGTCTATCAGGGACTATTGATGTTAACGTCTAAAGTAAGCCATAGTTTTTTCTTTTCTAAACCCCATCCACCATGATTTCATTCTTTTAGTCAACTGGTAAGTATGGTTTGTTACAAGGAAGCAAAAAAGTGGCTGTGAACACAGTGGATAGGGTCCGAATTTCTGGATCAAACAGGCTAGGACCAAGTGCTGCCTCCAGTGTTCATTTCTTTTGAGGCCTAGTGCAAGTTATTAACATTTCTACCCCTCAGTTTCTTCAAATGTAAAATGTGGGATAATGGTTAAACTACTGATTACCTCATATAGTAACTATCACAAATATACATCTTAGTGTTCAGCATGTAGAAGAGTGCCTGGAACCAAGTAACTACCATATAAATATCATCTATTATCAGAAACATTTTGGAATTTGTAACACAGATTTGGTTTTTTATGATTCTACTGTCTTTTCCCCCAAATCACCTCCAGGACTATGACAAATTTATGGGAAGCTCAGGCTCTTTGCTGAGGCCTCTAGAGAAGTCTTCAATTCTGGAACTACAGATTTAGACTAAATCTCAGTCACAGGTGGTTTCCTGGCATGCTTATAGTTATCTGTATTTACTGCCTCTATTTATTTATCAACATGGACTAAAACTTATTTTCCATGCCCATTATTTTTCTATATTAGTGTCACCAAGGCTATCAAAGTTTTCTCTTAAGTGCTTGATATTGTTGTTCTTTTACCCTCAAAACACATTCTTCTGGCTTCTATAATGCTATCTTATTGTGGGTCATGTTCTACTTATCTGGATGCTAATGTGTTTTTTTTGTCAACCACAGCTTAAATATTGGTGTGTCTTGGGATTCTATTTTAGTCCAAGTTCAGAATTAATCGATATACTCCCTTTGGGTTATTTAATGGACTTACCTGTTTATGGCTTATCTACTTCCTAATTCATATCTCTCTCATGAGCACCAACCTAGAATCCAGTTGCTTAATGGATATATTTACAATCCACAGACTCCTCCGATTGAGTTGTTCAAAGCTGAACTCACAGAATTGCCCCACAGACTTAAATTTTTTCATGCAGTCCTATTCCGGCAAATGTAAAAAATATCATTCTAACTGAAAATGGCAGATTCCAAGAAATGAAACTAGATTCATCACATCATATTAATTTCTGCTACACACCTAGTTTTTTATACTGGAAGAAAACAATTTGGAGTTCTGTTTATTAAAAATACCTCTATAAACATTCCTTTATTTTTCCAAGCACTAATGACAATGAAGAAGTTAGGATCATATGTATTTCCCTAACTGCTAGATTTATAGCTAAATTTAAAGACCTATGTAAACAACAAAACAACAAAAAAGAAAAAAAAACCTAGTTGGATCTAACTTTTGTAATAACTCAGTTTAATGGAATTAATCAGCTTTACTTCTAGATACTAGTATATAATTCAGATTTTTTTCCCATCATGTCTGCATGAAATTATTCAATCAACCTATATGTGAGGACTGAAAGGAAGAAAGTACGTACATCAAAGAAAAAATTTGATGCTAAAAATATTTAATTTCTTGTTAATTTAAATAGAGCTTAAAAAAAACAAAAACTATTGATACATGTTTTAACAACATGATACAGCACACTATTACACACATTGTGGTTGCCAGTGTTTAAAATGCAGTGTCTTCATGGTATTATTGATTACACTGAAGCTCCTTTAATATTTTTATTGTATCATTGTGCATTAAGGAGCTTTCAGTGACCATATCTCACTAGTTTACTCTTGAAATATCCAAACAAAATGTATTTGTAGGTATATTTTTATTGTTCATGAAAATATTCGATGGATCCTGAATATCTCAATAAATAAGTTAAAGGGTTTTTAGTCTGCTATAAATAAAAAACCCATTGTTATTATTCTCTGGATGTTACAACTATAGTGCTTATGCTATAATTGACATAAATTTTAAGGGAGAAACATAAAATTTACATATAGAATAATAGTGATTTGGTTTGAAATTCTAGGCATTATTTTTTTTTTTCTGGACCTACCCATGTTTATTGCTGGTCATGGAAAAAAAAAAAGTCATGAATCACAAATAACAGAGTAATGTTTAGAACACTGAAGTTAGTTCTTTAATTCCACCAAGTCAGAGGTGTGTATGATGACAGCATACATATTTGGTTTCTTCCCACGTTATGCATCTCGACCTGCTCCAAATTGGTGTTCTTAATCTGTATGTCTGATTTACAGGATATGTGATATGCACTTACCATCATCTTAGGGATATTCTTTTGCTTGTCTCCTGTGTTGAACTTGGGTTTCTACATTTTGTACTTATCAATCTTGTTTTCTTTGTTATTTCGATTGATACTAACTTCCATTTGCTTTGTAAGAGAGGCCATATGTGGGCAGTCAATTTTCCAGAACTGAATATTTGATAATGTCTTTAACCCTGAGACTTGATGGGATATTTAAGTTTAGAGCTCTAGATTCTGGTTAGAAGACATGCTTCTGCAGAACTTGAAGGCATTGTTCCAATGACCCCTAGCTTCCAATGTTATCAATGAGAATTCCAAAGTTAAAATCATTCACAACTCCTTCTATATATACTCTTTCCCTCTATTTTCCCTGAGGAAGTCCAACATACTTCTCTCTGAGGTTCTGTTTAATCAATGCTTTGAGCACAAGGTAGGTCCTTTCTGTCTGGTAACTTTTTACTTTTAATATTGTAAAGTTGTCTTGAATTATTTCATTGCTAATTTGTTTGTGTCCCCCCCCCCCAACTTTTATTTTTGGAACTACTGAGGTTTTAAGGAAGTAATTTGTGTAAGTAGGATTTATTCTCTATTCCTCCTGTGCTGCTTAGTTTTTTGCTTAAGTGGGTGTTTTAACTCAGTTATAGATCCATTCCACCATGCAGTTTCCAAAAGAAAACTTTTGTATTATCCTCTCCTTTTCTTCTAGTGCTCCCAGTTTAGAAACGTTTATGCCTTTTTTTTTTTTTTTTTTTTTGCGGTACGCGGGCCTCTCACTGTTGTGGCCTCTCCCACTGTGGAGCACAGGCTCCGGACGTGCAGGCTCAGCGGCCATGGCTCACGGGCTTAACTGCTCCACGGCATGTGGGATCCTCCCGGACCGGGGCACGAACCTGTGTCCCCCACATCGACAGGCGGACCCTCAACCACTGTGCCACCAGGGAAGCCCCTATGCCTTTTTTTGTAGACATATAATCATTCTACTTTTAGTAAACTTTATATGTGTATGTTCACCTCAGCACTTTATCAGGAATAAGAAATATATTTTAAAACTTTAAAAAATGGAACTGCTGGGCTTGTATTTTTAGCTATTTCTTCACATTATATTTTTTAGTTTGGGATAGTTGCCACTCAGTTTTATTTACCACACAGGAAAGATTTAACATAAAATTTATGTTAAAGAAAAGATTATTCTTATTATAAATTAAGTACCCAATTTTTTAGTATTTCATGACTTCATATTTGGCAAATCATTAAAGTGATAAAGAAGTACAAGTTGTTTTTCCTTTAATATTTCCTAATGATACATTATATTTCCATTTAGATTTTCTTTTCTAAAACTTACATCATCAAAAGTGTAGCAATATATGATGTAGTTATTTTGGGGGACAAAATCTTTTATCTGGATAGAAAAGCTATCAAATGTAAGAGCAAGATGTGCAAGAATATCTTCACAGAAAAAGTTCTTTCAAGACAGAAAGGCACAGATTTGATTACATGGGGAAAAAAAGGATCTAGAGAGATAATGTGACTTGTCAAAACTCACTTAGCTAGGAGATCGCAAAGCTCCTATAATAAAAACCTATATAACCCTAGTGCCACATCATCATAGCTACATTTATTTTTTTCTGAACTTTATACCCCTTACATTCAAGGAGAATTAGATGGGTAGTACATTCTGTGGTCATATTATGAACACGTTTATTTTAGCTTGGTAGTTCTTAGCGCATTGTAACTGACTACTCAAAAATGAGGGGAAAAATAGCTAATATAGGATTAAAGTCACTGTTACTGTTCTTCAGCAATTCTGCATAATGACTTAATATAAATGCAGCTGACATAACACAACTTGAGGGAGGGGCAAAGTAACTGTTATCATGAAAGAAAAATATCAAAATTAGTATTTTTAATTGAAATCAAGGGTTAAGTGATAGATGTAAGTAAACACATTCAAACACTTAAGTATTTTTTTTCAATGAAGAGATCCATTATTCCTAAGGTATAACATAAATTGTGGATCAAAGGATCATACCTAGTTAAACAACCACATTAGGGCTCTTCATATTAAAAATGGAAAAGATATCTTATTTTCACATTGCGAATCATTTTGAAAACATATTTTAAAATCATTTTTCTCATATAGACAAAATCTGTAAGTAAAGTATGTTACTATAATTAACCCCTGGGGGGTGGGGCAGGGAGGGATGTAAGATTTAGGAAAGCTAAGTAATTTAACTATTAATGTAACTCCAATCACCAGGCCCTGGACTAAATAAAAAATGATATGATTTACGTTTCCTAGTCTTTATAACAGTCACTTTTGGAGTAATAGTTTTAGGAATTATATAAAAAGTAAAAATGGCATATGCATATGATAGAATAAAAATGTTATTTTTAACTATAAATTGAGTGCAGATACCCTTTCCTCCTTATATCCTAATTTTTTATGGGATTAACATGACTATACATTGTTCTCACTTTAAAAAGCAATACCTTGTTAAAGAGGTTGCAGTTTGTTTCAGTAGGCTGTATCCCAAACATGAACACTGAATTAATCTAGTCTAATGAGTCCCCTATCTTTTGTTTCATGCATATTCGTGAAAAATTCTCTTGCTATTGATTGCTGAAACTAAATCTAATATGACGCCATGATATCTTTTGTCTCTTTTGGGCCTCAAATGAAAAATTTCTAGGCTTGCAATATATTATTTCTAAAAAAAAAATAGAGTATATAACTTTTTATTAAAAACAAGTATATGAAAAGTCCTTGCTGAAAATTTTGCTTCATTGAGTCATAATAGGCAAGGCTTTCACATTTCTAAAATCTGTTTGAGGAAAGCACCCTTTAATGGTGACTGAGAGAGTCGTAATTATAGGATAACTATATCTCCCCGTGGACCTGAATGATTACCTAGTGCTTACACTGGTAAGCAGTACCCATGTACTGCTAAGAGCCTAACTCTGCCGTCTGTGTTGACTTCCAATTTTATCTCTAACTGAGGGAGAGGTAAATAAGAGACCACATACATTTCAAAGTTGTTGATAGGTTGTCTGGATTGTTACTTGTATTGATTTTGCCTTACAGAGAACTGCTCCTCTTTCCAAGCATTCTTCTATTTGTTTATCTTTGAAAACATAGAAAACTAAAAACTTAAAAATATGAAAACTTAGAAATTCAAAACTTGGCTTTTCTCCAAACCTATCTGAAACACTAGTTGTTTTACCTCTAAATGAAGTTAGTATTATTTACTTATATGTTTTGAAATCATCGTGAAGTCCAATATTTAACACAAATATGCTTTACAAGCCTTAAAGTACTCTAAAACACAAACAGTAATAGCAATAATAATGCAATTTTTAAGATGTGCCAATGATTTTCTTTAAGACTTTAAAAAACATCCTACAGTCCTAAAGAAAACCAGACTTTAAAATAAGTATAATAATAGCCTTTCATATGCAACAGAGACAGAAGCCCCAGAGTTTGTCCTAAAGTAATTGACTGCTGATTATAGAGTACAAGAAAATGCACCCTCATGAAATCACAACCAATTTTCACTAAATCTAGTTATCTAAATTGCCTTTGGGGGTTTTTCATAAATGTGCTCTTTTAAGATTATGTTGTTTGAAGTTTGGAGATACAGTTAACAGTATGCCTTGAACACTAGAGAAAAAATTATGAAAAAACAAAAATAGAAAAGTCACAAAAGTATACCAAATATGCTATTTGACAGAGGTTATATACCATGGCATCTCCCTGTAGTTTATAACTTTGCTATCTTCTGCAGTCACCAACTTTTTGTCTTCTATAAATATTACCCCATCCTGGTTTCAGAACTTTTCCTTCAAGACTCTATAGTCAGTGTCATTCCTTTTTCTATGAAACAGTTGAGTAATAGTGCCATGGGATTAAAATGCCAGCTTTAATTTTATTCCTCTAAGAACAATAATTTCTGAATATTTCAATAAATTTCTGTTGTAAGATTTAAATATGTGATATTTTAATGTGGAAGAGAAAATTTTCTGTACAATATATATTATATATATATTATACATTATATAATGTACAGTTAAACTGTGGATACAGAAGACATTATACCATCTTAGATGTACATTCATGCTTTATTGGCCATATATTATTTTGGTAATCTTTCTGTATTGCAAACATTGGTCTAGGATGCATCCTAAGTAATTTATGAATTTCATATTTAAACATTTTCTTAGCCGTGATGCCTCTCTCCACCACCACTACCAAAGCAGAGACATACATATGTGGTTGCATCCAGGTAGTTTGTTAGGAAGTGATCCTAGGAAACATGAGTGGGGGATTGAGGACTGAGAAATGGAGGAGACAAGGAACACTTTCACCAGGGGACTCTGAAGTGTTCCATTTAATTTAATCATGGTCGTGACAGGTTTCTTGTGGCGAGAGAAAAGCAGTCACAGAAAGGAATGGGAATGGTATGGATGCTGTTACACAATGTAAGCAAGGAATAACATGTTTGGTACCAAGATGATCTGTGGGGATGGGTTTTGTTACTTACTTATCCAAATGGACATTAGATGGACAAGTATAGGAGTTATAAACTTAAAAGGGCAAGATGACAGTCCTGAGGATCTGTGTCTGCATCTGAGTCACAGCAGAAGTAAAGTCACCCAGTCTTATGTAGCCTAGCATAGGTACTGACATAGGTGAAGGGAATTTATAATGAAGACAATCTAGAATAATGAAGGGAGATGACTGGTATCGATTGAGATGTCAAGACCAGATGCAGGGATAGGAACACTAATTAATCCTCAAAGTCTTCCTTTTCTAAGTTTACCCAGAAAAAGAGAGCAATATGGATCCTGGAGGAGTTGTTCCCAGATGGGTGACTTTATTATATGTAGCAAGTGAATCCTAAATGGGAAATGGGTAGAATCTTGTAGAGGCTGTAGTTTTCCACACAGATCCCACCTAAGGACAGAGGCATGCATGTCTCCCAGCTAAAAAGATAGGTGTATATGCTTCACAACTGACTCCTTATCCTAGAGTTGACCTTCACAGCCTCACCCAAAGTAAATCCTCTCCCCAAGGAGAGCTCACACTCAACAACTGGTCACTTCTCTCATGCCCTCATAGGTTTTATTGTCCAGAGCATTCTAAGTAAACTTCTTTCAGGAAAATCACTGTCTCAGAGACTGTTTCCCAGGAATACAAACTATGGCAAACTGCTTTCTTAAAAAATGCTTACAGTATATATTCATACTTAGTATATATTCTTCTCAAAGTAAGAAATAACACTCTTTCCTGCATATATATTAAAAATGATGTATACCATCTTCATAATTAGACTCTAGTGATATCAGTAAATAGTTGTAACCTCATGCAATAACTAAGGGCTTGAATGTGCCATACTGTTTCCTATATCTGCATTCTTATATATACTTTTATCTGTCTTCTTCCACCTACCCTTTACTTGTTTAGCTAATTTATACTTATCTATTAAATATCAGCTCCAGTGTCACCTCTTTAGAAGTCTTTACCTAACTTTTAGCCTGACTTAGATATATTGTACGTACTGAAAAATATTGTAAATACTTCTGTAATAGTATTTTAAACATTATAGTGTTAACAGGTACATCTGTTACTCTAGTGTGATGTAAGTTCCTTAAGGCAAAAGACCACGTCAGAGAGGGAGAAAAAGTAATTATATGCTTGCAGGCTCTGGAATTGAAATGTCTTTAATCTGTCGTGAGGAATAAGACTTAATAGTATAACTCTAAATTCACAAGAAATAAATCTATTCTTCTAGGACCTAGCTCAATGCCTCCCAAACAGATAATTATTTGTTGAACAAATAAATAAGTGAATTACTAAATGAATGATTGGCTGATTAAAGAAATGAAAGACTAAAAAAAATAAAAGGGTGAAGAAATTATATTTCCAATTATGGTCATATTTCCATAAGACATGCGTTTATAAAAATATTTTATTTAATCTTCATATTAGATTTTTGAGTTAGGTATTATTATTGTCACTTACTAGCTGAGAAAAATTAGTTTCATGGATTTAAGTAATTTTCCAAAAGTTATAGCTATTAAATGATACTTAAGGCCCTAATAGAATTATCGTTCAAATCTAGTTATTTTATAGATAAATAGATAGGTAGATAGATAGATAGATAGAGAGATGTGTGTGTATTTTTTCTAAAAGGACAGTGAGTTTAGGGTTGTAGGCAGAATGAGAGATGAATGATATGAATGTTGGTCGTGGCAGAGGAAATAGAAAGAATGAGATGACTTCAAGTGGTATTTTGAAGGAAAACTCAGTCAGCAAGATCTATTGGCTAGTTAGCTATCAGGAGAAAATGTTATGGACTAATCAATGCCAATAACACCTTTTTAGTATGGGTGAATTGGAGAATGGTGGTTCAATTAACAGAACTTTAGGAATCAAGTTTTGGAGTTAGTGAGAGGGCAAATACAAAATTACTTGTAGAAGGCTGATTTTAAGGTCAATTCAGGACCTCTCAATGGAAATTCACAACAGGAGTTCTGGGGAGATGAGAAGAGAAATAACATTGATGTTATTAATATATTAATGTTAGAAGTTTAAAAATACATGTTTGGGGGCTTCCCTGGTGGCACAGTGGTTGGGAGTCCGCCTGCCGATGCAGGGGACACGGGTTCGTGTCCTGGTCCGGGAGGATCCCACATGCCGCGGAGCGGCTGGGCCCGTGAGCCATGGCCTCTGAGCCTACGCGTCCGGAGCCTCTGCTCCGCAACGGGAGAGGCCATGGCAGTGAGAGACCCGCGTACCGCAAAATAAATAAATAAATAAAATAAAAATGCATGTTTGGGAAGTTTAATTGACCACAAAATTTATAAGGGATTGTTTTGGCTTCAAATCAAAGACAGTTAATGCAGTGAAAAAAAAGCAGGTTGGAGCCAGGGTTGTGACTACAGGTTCTTTTATTTTAAATAATAATAGAAAATACACATGCAGTGCATCTATACTAACTTCAAACACTTATAATGTATGAATGAATTTGAGTGTAAATATTTTATAATCTAACAAAAGAATAAAATAAGTTGTTTTTGTCATCTATTACCTTTTGGCATTTTCTAGAATCATGCTTCATCTGACCTGGATCAAACCCATTATTATGTTGGAAAGGCAACATATAAAGCATAACCAACTTTTCAAAGAAGAAAAATATACTGTCCACAAAATAAATAAGGAAAACTTGCATCTTTCTTTTCCCTTTCGGCTTCCTCATAAATCTACATTCTAATACTAATAAAAGATAGAATCTGGATATTCTGCTTTCCTTTTTGGAAAGATTACCTTGTTAAAGTTCACTTCAGCTTTGGAGTTCACTGTTATAGTAGATGGAACAATGCTATTTATACAGTTCATTTTGTTCACATGACATATGTATCCTCTACACACAAACTATACATAGGAATAGGTTAAAATATATCAGCTGTTTGATATGTATAGCCACATGATAGGCGTTTAGAAGGAAAAAATAAACAAAACTTCTTTCCCACAAAAATAACATAACTGTTCAAAAGTAAAGACTTAAAAAAGTTGGAGTTGTTTTTCAGTAAGTAACAGCAGTTCCCATCTATCACATAATGACCTGAAATTATATTAATCGATAAGGTTGATTCCAGATGGCTCCAAGAATTCCAAGGATTATCAACAGCAGAATCTAGTGATGACAATGAACTGGTGGTAGTCATACTCATGACCATCACAGGGCAACCCTCTCCACTCCTACTGAGCTTTACCAATGGGGCCACGGGGCTTTCTTGGAATCATACCTGACTCTTCTGATTACATTTTTAGTTGGTTACATTTTAAGTCAGTACATCACAGTTTTCTCTACATTCTTACAGATAGGCAGATTTATACTTTGAGATAGTATTGCTTATAGATGAAGAACACCGTTGTTGGTTTCAAACAGACCTGCGTCTTCTATTTATCAGCTTCAAAACCTTGGACTTCTATTATCTTTATCAGCCAAAATTTTCCAGTTAATAAAACAGTAGTTACAAATTATCTGCCTTACAGGGTTGTGATGATTAATAGTAATTGTTCCTGGAAAGCATCTAGCTCATGGCTTGGCTCATAGCAGGGGACCAAAAAATGTTATTTTTTTTAATAGATCTTTATTGGAGTATAATTGCTTCACAATACTGTGTTAGTTTCTGTTGTACAAAAAAGTGAATCAATCATATGCATACATATATCCCCATATCCCTTCCCTCTTGAGCTCTCTCCCACCATCCCTAACCCACCCCTCTAGGTCGTCACAGAGTACCAAGCTGATCTCCCTATGCTATGTATTTCATTCAGATAAAAGCTATACCTCTTAAAACTTAAAATTTATGGTGAAATACAAATGAAAATACAAAAGTTTTAAAAAATGTAGGCTTTCTTGATCTTTGAAAAATTAAGACATCTAATGGACCTAAAATGATATCGGTATATTGCCAGTTTGAAATAAGTTCTATGGCTAACAGAGTATGTTGAAATAGTGAAAACATAATTTGCATGGAATATAAATCATATTTAAACACTCAAAAAGAATTTATTTCTTTAAGCTTTTAAAAAATCTAACTTCATTTACAGTGTTTCATTGCTTTGCATTGTTCATTATAATAATTTTACTGCACAAATGAATACTAAATGAAGATTCCTATTGAAAATACTCAACATTTCTCTGGAATAATTACTTATTAGGGTAAAATTTATATCTATAGCTCTATGTTATTTTTACATTTACTTCATTGACAGAAAATATAACTATCTTGCTTTAATGGTATTTCAGATCCAAGACCTTTTTTTTTTTCTTATGTGAACATCAGGCTTTCTTTGAAAAAATATTATCTCTAATAAATAAAATAAATTTTGCCTCTAAAATTTGTTTATATGTGACATAGGATTCTGAAAGGCAAAAATAATTTTGAGGGTTATTCATGGAATATCAGCATACAAGTATCTTCTCATTTTTACTTCTTAACCATCTTGGAAAAAACAGACAGTAATTGTAAAGATGTTAAAGGCATTGACCGTAACAGAAATAGTAGGTTACACATTTAAGGAAGAACAAGACATATTAAGATTTTGCTAAGGGGGATTCCAGCACATTTGCCCAGTTCTTAGCTGCAAACACTCAGCCCTGGACTTTGTGTGGCAGAGAATAGTTAAGAAAGCAGAGAGTAAATTAGAAAAAAAAGCCTGAGTTTAAGATCAGCTAACAATCTGAGGGCCTAGTCAACTACGGTAGCAGAATGGCCCATCAAAGATGTCCATGCAGTAATCCCTGGAAGCTATGAATATGTTATGTTACATGTCAAAAGGGACTTCGCAGATTTACTTAAGGTTGTAGACCTTAAGCTAGAACAACCATCTCTAGTAAGTTTACAATAAAACAAATTCAACATCCCCTTAAATTACACAATAAATATGTTTTTGAAAGTTCAGTTTACATTATGTCAAAATGTAGCAGATTTATGTTTTGCCTCCAAAAATTAGAGGCTTTTTGTTTTTTGTTTTTGTTGTTTTGTTTTGTTTTTTTAACCTAAATGACTTTCTGGCTGGACACTGGAAGATCACAGAGGATATAGAACAGCTCTTGATTACATAGCTACAATCTAGCAACATTGTCCTCACCCAGTTACAGTCACTAAGTATCTCCAGTGATCATGATAACTAAAGCCACCCCTCCCATTTTCCAAAACTTTTCTTGGAAATCACAGCTATCCTAAGTGAAAACCATACTAGTAAGTAATGAAAGAGATACACAGACAAAAATGTTACTTTGCTCTCAAGGATCTTACAGTTTAAATAGTGGTTAAACAGAGATATCCATGATACATAATATGAAATAATTATTTTTAAAATATTTGAGAAACATTCTGCAGTCAAAATAGTCTTCCCTTCATATGATAGCCCACATTACACTTTATACTAATAAATTGAATAATTTAAGATGAACTGCTTTAACGTTAAGAACAACTATTTTAAGATGCTCTGAAGTGGTCCACATTCTGACCTATTTGAGGAATTGCAATTTTTCTGTCTAAAGAGTCAAAACTGAGTGGATATTAGAGATATTTTAATTTTTCCAGAATTTGTTAAAACAAATGAATTTGAATGTCAACTTCATTTAGTTATCCACCTCATCCCTTCTATCTTCATATCTTCAGTTCTTTATATATTCATTGTGTGTCCTCTGAAAGCATTTGAATTGCTACTTTTGCAATCCCAGATCATATAACAAATTTATAATATCATTATTTTTTTCCTTATAGTTTCTTTTAGGGTTATTGTAAGTATTCAGTGAGATTGTGCATGTAAAGAACTTGTACAAGGCCTGAACACAGAGTGATTGAGTAAGCATTGGCTATTTGTGTAGTATTAGCTATTATAATTAATGTTTCAGCACATATGCCTACTGTTATTCTTAAAACAAAGTGAACTTTTTATTGATCATGTTTGATTACTTGACAAATAAAAATTTGGTGTTATTTTAGGATAGTCACATATTGCTGGGATAACCCTGCTTCTTTTCTCCTTAGATAATTTTAATTTAATCATCCAGAAAGTTCTGAATTAACCAATTTTGGATATTTTTGAGATAATTTTAAGACATAATGCTGTTGAAGTTATCAGATTTCTATGGTGTTCCTTTATATGCATTAGCTTTCCTGCTGCGTTTGTCCTCTTGGAAACACTGCCATGATGATGATTTGGTTTAATGTATTTCACCTTGTGGTATCAATATGTCCTTCTGATGGTATACTTACCTTTATTTAGCAAGCCAAGTAAGTACTGTTAGACACAAAAGTCAGCTTGAGTGTACTAAATAGAGCCATGTTACATCACTAGCAGGATTTATCAGAATCTGTTTTGGTGATTCCATATTTGATTACATCTAAAATATACCCAATTTTCAGGCCCTTGCTGTTGTGTTTGGCCTTCTTGCTTTTGCTGTCTTTATTATACTCTCATCCACTCTCAGAAAGTGAACAAGTTTCTTTCTGGAACTCAGCCATCTTATTGACCCAAGTATTCTTGACTCAGAAAATCTTTTTTTTTTTGCTTTTCATGGTAGTGACTTTTGTCCACATTTTCTATTTAATATTCAAACACTTCATGATGATCTTTGCAGATACCACATTCCCATAGATGTTTTTTCATCTTCTATAAGGAGTAAAGAGGAGGATTTACTTGCTCTGTGGTGTGTGGTTGTTTTCATTTTTTGTTACCCCAGAGGTCATGATACTTTGTCAGACATGAGAAGTTGTGCACTGATTTATGGTGGTCATATTTCTCCTCTTTCCTTCTCCCTTGGCCAAAAGTTTTCAATTCCTCTAGCTAGTTCAAGAGATTATCAGTGTGGGTTTTTAGGCATCAGTTTTTTCAGACAGACACAGAATCTTTCCTTTTTGATGCCTTGTTAACAGCAAACTGAATTTTTCTCTCCATTTCCCTTGCTATGACATCTAATTGCTCAAAAACATTTGCATGGTATTTATTGTTCCTCAGAAGCACCACATGCTTGGCCAAATACTCAAATTACAGTAACTGGTCCTGATCGATTGTGTACATCTGCTGAGGAGATATTCTTACACTCAGTAGCAAGCTGGAGATGTTGCTGGAGTCCTGGAGGTCATACAACATACAACGGGCTTGTCTTCCTTCATCTCGAATTCCTCCACCTGGGTCTCTGTCATCTCAGCAGGTTATTCCTGGAACAGCCATCTCAGCAGCTGCCTTCAATAAGCTCGCCGCTTTCGCTGGAGCCACACCTGGGCGGGTCCCGCAGACTTGCCTGATGAATTACCCAGCTCGCCCTGCGCGGCCCAGAGGCTGTTGGTTCCGTCCTGTCCGCGCCTCACAGCACTGCGGGGCCCAGCGTCCTAATTTGGCTGGTGTGTGGTTCAAAGAGACCAAAATAGGCCGTTTGGCTCCAAGAATCCAACAAGAAGCGGTGTTTTGTTTTGTTTTTCCTCGCCATGTTTGGGAAGAAACATTATCAGCCTGAATTGGAATGGCGGAAAGGGGACTCAAACTGAGAGTCCTGAAATCCGGATTCCTGCTTACTAATTTAGGTAAGGCGACTTGTAATAAAACAGAAGTTTCACACATTATGACAGTGATGATTGCTAACCTTCTAATTTCTTTTTGATCATTATATGACTGGATATATATATATATATATTTTTTTTTTTTTTTGCGGTACGCGGGCCTCTCACTGCCGTGGCCTCTCCCGTTGCGGAGCACGGGCTCCGGACGCGCAGGCTCAGTGGCCATGGCCCACGGGCCCAGCCGCTCCGCAGCATGTGGGATCCTCCCGGACTGGGGCACAAACCCGTGTCCCCTGCATCGGCAGGCGGACTCTCAACCACTGCGCCACCAGGGAAGCCCTGACTGGATATTTTTTTAACATCAAATGTTTAAAAGTTTATATATATATATATATATAATTTTGAAAAATTACTTGTATAACTGGAGCAAAATCATGGGTTTCTGAAAATATTTATAGTTCAGTCCAACACAGTGCAGTTCCTGTGTTAAATTAAAATTGGTCATTTTTCATGGCTTGTGATAGTGACCTGGTTTCAATGTAAAAAACTCTGAAGACATCGCATACCCAAAAGTAAGGTAATGCTGAGTGACAGTTTGATTAGTCTTTCTCATGCGGGAAAAGAAGAAAATGAGTATTATTTTGGGCAGAAGTAATTAAGCCTCACTTAGTGTTCCTGTTCAATGTCTGTGGAAGAGTTTTAGTGATATTAGAACAAAAGAAGAAGGATGCTAGGTACAGACTAATGCCACTTCCAATTTTGTGATTGTTGTAGATGGAAAAACGTACAGCTTGAGTGTCAGATTCTAAAGGCTCTTCATATATGTATTGAACTTACTATTGGAATGAAACATACCTCAGTGACACAAATCTGAGAAGAATTTCATAGCATACACTTTGATGCTGGGATAGGTTTAAGTCTGATCCACAGCCAAACACCAATGCTCTTATTTTGTGCATTTTCAAAATCAGCTCGCTTTCTTTACTTATATTTTCCCTAACCCTGTCCATTGTGCTTTATTAATATATGTCTGTTTCCATGTTATTTGATAGATGATAGATGCTATCTGCAGATGATAAATTTCTTTGAGGGAAGATCTATATAATTTCTCCTTTCTCCAATAGTAAGAGTTTATTAAGATGCTTCATGTTTTTAAAAAGCAATAAATAATCTTCAAGTTTGTCTTAAGTATTAAATAATATAAATATGTATTGTTATTCTGAGTGGCAATTTAATGCATATATTTTATCCATTAACACAAAAGGCAACAATTATAACTTCTGTACATCCTAAATGATTATGTAGCTTTGCCTTTTTTACATGTGGTTAGTTCTCCAATTACATATAAATAGAATGAATCCGCATTTTATTTTTCAATCTGGGAATCAAATTTTAAGACTAAAAGGAGGAGAAATTCCTACTATTTTAGGTATCTGGGAAGCTAGCATAACCCTACATATAGAAAATGTCAGTATAGATATTTGTGATCAAGTACAGTATGCCCTCATTATATATACTAAGAATTTTCTATGACCATTTTATATAAAATAGCATTTCCCAAAGCTTCCCACTATTCTCCTTTATGCTTCATACTCCCTTTCTTTATAACTGTAGCTGACACATATTGCAGTATCACTAACACTCAAAGTTCTGTTCTAAGTGTTTTGCATGTATTAATTTATTTAATATGCTCTATAATTGGGTTATTATTATCTGTGATTTACAAACTAGGAAACAGAAATACACAGAGACTTAGAAATGAGTCCAATGTCATGCATGTCATACAGCTAGTAAGTGAAGGAAGGGGGCCCCAGGTTTCAAAACCTGGCAGTTTGTCCAGAGTTTGTGCCCTAAGCAACTGTACAAAACTGTCTCTTCTTTCATACAACTTACTGCCACTTTGCATATTGTATATTTTTGTGTGTGTATGTTTATTTATCTTCTCTCTCTCCCCAAAAGGATGCAGGCTCTTTAACAATACAGATTTTTCTTTTTCTTTTTTACACTGCTGACCCTCATTAACTAGAATGTCTGGCTCATAGTAGGCCTCAGATATTTATAGAAGCAGTCAGAGAATGAATGAACCATTACCAACTTTACATCTACATTATTTTCACACATATATGTTTTGACAATATCATGTTTATGACTTCAGAGTCCTGAGCCCTCTCTAGTAGGTCCATATGAAGCAAAATATGAATCTAAAATAATCCCATAAATAACATGAAACTGAAGGTAAAATCACATGGACGTTCCAAAGTGCCTGTAAAGAGAGAGAATCCATTTAGGATAGAGCAGAAAGGAAATAAGCAGTACCAGAATAAAGCAAGAGAGCTTAAACATGAGTTTATGAGAAAAAGAGAGACCCCTGAGACTTCTGGAGTGGTAGTCTTCTATGTGTACTGTGTGCACATTTTGGCATAAACAAAGGAATGTGTAGGGGTTCTGGAATAAATCATAATTTTTATTTCATCTTAAGTTACATTTGTTTATAAGATTTTAATGTATATAATTACTGCACATGCAAAATTCATAAATAAATTGATATGGATTATAAAGGCAGAGTGTGTTTAAAATCTAGCAATTAGGTGACCAAATAAAGTAGCTTTGAGGGCATCTGCAAGTGTCACCTGAAAAAGAAGCCGCTTTAAAACATGGCCATCCTCGGGTATTTCATCATTTCAGCAACCTTTCTCACAATGGCTTTCACAGATCTACACCAGTGAGGCCATAGCTTTGTGCAACAATTTTTTTCTATTCTGGATCTTGAAGCAGCAGAAATTCTGGGACCTATGTCTATGAACCCTGATCATACCACAGCAGCCTGACCGTCATCTGTGGTATCTGGGCATTTGAGGTTAGAGGAGGGAGAGAGGTGGCCATAGAGCAAGAGGAAGAGGCAATGGGCAGCTGTTTTATCAGCACTGCCATCATGTGCAGCTTTAGAAATAGCCTAGCTCTCATATCCTCTCTCCTAATAACTTGCCAATATATTGTTGGTAGTCAGAAATGACTTTAAAAACAGGCCGCTCTCATAATTATAGAAAGAAAGCTGAAACTACATATTCTCTGAGAAATGTACTGCAATGAGTGAGTTTTTTTGTTTTGTTTTGTTTTGTTTTTTACGGTACACAAGCCTCTCACTGTTGTGGCCTCTCCTGTTGTGGAGCACAGGCTCCGGACGCGCAGGCTCAGCGGCCATGGCTCATGGGCCCAGCCACTCCGCGGCACGTGGGACCTTCCCGCACCGGGGCACGAACTCATGTCCCCTGCATTGGCAGGCGGACTCTCAACCACTGCACCACCAGGGAAGCCCGCAATTAGTGAGTTTTAATAAAAATAACTCTCAAATCCCATTCTGTTTTAATGTTGTATGGTTGGCCTCTGACGTTGCATGGAGCCTGACATAGTATGTAATGGATCCTAGTGAGGGAGCAGGAAGGAAAGGAAGCATCAGAGAACAATTTCCTTATTTTGTAACACTGTGCCTAGTCTTAACTGACTTTTGTGAGAATAGATAGAAAGAATAGGTGAAGACTTTCAGATCTGGTTGCGAATCTTAGGTGAATTAATATTAATCTCTCTGCGCCTAAGTTACCCTATTTGTGAAACAGGAATAATAACAGTACGTACCTCATAAGGTTGTTTTGAAGATTAAAAAGGAGGTGTATTTAAAGTGCCTATAATATAACCTGATACACATTTAAAAATATCTGTTATTTGTAGTAGTAGGAGGAGGAGAAGGAGGAGTATATTGTCTCAAAATGAGAGCCAGCTTTGATACTATGGGACGGACACACTAGTATTTCTACATGTAAATTAACACTTGATACCATGATGAATTAGAAAATTCTCAGAATAAGTTTTTATGTAGTGAATCTTATTTCTTTCATCAATGACAGATTCTACATCATTAATTTGCCTATATTTATTTCTGATGACTTGAGAAAGAACACACTGTTATGATAGCAGCTGTCCTTTTAATTTTTTCTTATGATATTTCTGGAAAAAGTCTTCTTTTATATAAAGAATTTCCAAATATGAATTAATTGCAAAATTTTATCTCTCCTTTTTGTGTCCTATGAGGCCAAGTTGCCAGATATTTAGTTGAAGTTCATGCACCATTTACAATTTATTAAACATATTTGTTTCTAAAAAATTTGCAAATATATATCTCTTTTTAAAACTTTTATGCTGGGCGTGTTTTAACTCTATTTGTGGTTATATAAGTTTATAATCCTTTTTGTGTCAGCTTTAATTTTTATGTCTTGTAGCACCAGTAACAGTTTCCTTATTCTTAATCTGCAAATTTAATCCACAGCACTGGGATAGAGTATTGGGTATTTGCTGCCTTAACAAAATAACATGTCCTTTATTATCCTTAAATCCTTGGAGTAAACATAGAAGAATGTGATGAAACATTCACATTCTCAGTTTTCTCTTTCTTGAGATGCAGTTGAAAAAAATCATTATTATAATTTGAGTGTATTGTGCTTCCTCTGAGGTACACTCTGCTAGTGTGAAGAACTTGGCTATGTCCCAGTAGATGACTGGTTATTCCCTCAAATGTCCTAAATACCTCCTGCAAAGGACCAAGGGAACTCAGCAGTCTGTATTAGTTCAGCAAGTTACAGAATATCTGTAAAAATGGCTTCTGATTCACATATTACCCAGCATGGTCAATTATTGGACATATCTTTTTCTAAATTCATAATTCAAAAAAATCTCTTTAGATACATCTGGGTAAGATTAAACAAACTTCCATAAATCACTATAGGAATGATCTAACAGAACCATTGTACAACTGGTAAAAATAAGTATCTGCTTATTACCAGGCCAAAACTATATCTCCAAAATTTAGCTTTATTCTCTCACAAAAATATTTACTCTACTGAATGTCAGAATCATCGTTACACTAAGTCCTCCCATCTTAGAATAATCATTATCCTTCCTACTGAGTTCTATCCCTGTTTTACAATCTGCCAGAAACGGCTCTAATGAAAATGAAATGGAAATCATGTCTGTTAATATTGACCTTAACTGAATTTATTGGTCAACGAACAGAACAGTTTTTTTTTCATTTGTAGATGTAATGCACTACAGGAAAATCTCTATTTCCAAATAATGTGTGTAATACCGATGTTAAATACATATTGTCATATTTTCTCATATATGTAAGTGGGAAATGCTTTGATCATGAAATAACACCACTCTCTAGGCATCTCCTGGAGGAGTTTATTTTAAATGTTATAATTAATATTTTAAGGTTTTTAATGTAAAATTTTATTTAAATGAGTATAGACCAGTATATTAACTATAGTAAATTGAGAGTAAAGTTTTTTTTCTCGTTAACATCAAGGAAAATACAGAAGAAAACAATTACATGGAATATATTAAGTGCTTAAGGAAGTTTTTCTATTTAAAGAAAAGCAACCTTAAGTTGTGATCTATACTGGGAGTCAAGTTCATGTTGTACATTTCTATATTTATTGGTTTTCTATTGCTGAGTGACAAATTACTACAAACTTAGTGGCTTAAAACATTATTATCTCATATTTCTGTGTGTCAGGACACCAAGCACAGCTTAGCTAAATCCTCTGATCAGTGTCTTAAAAGGCTGCAATCAACGTTTGAGGTACAGGTCGTCTTCCAAGCTCACTGGTTTCATTTAAAAACAAACCCAGACTTAGGTAAAGAAACTGTACTCATAAAGGGTATTACTGATCTCAGGATCTACAAGTGTCTCAAAAAGCAAACAGGAGAAGGCTTTTCTTTTATAGAGAAAGGAAAATAGGGCTTACAGGAACTTTGTGCGGGAGAGGGACAGGTGATGGCCAAAGCAGTATGCTTTAACAGGAAATGTTTCTCCCAGTGGTTGGTTCATTCTTGGAGTGAGGTGTTACGGGGGGGTGGGTGTTCTGCACCTTAGTGCTTGCTTAATCTTGGGGATGAGCCAAAGTTCCCGGGATTGCTAGAAAGTATAGAGAGACTGAAAGATGGCAAGTAAGAACTGAAGAAGGTAGAAAAAGTTTAAGATGATTTGTAATGAAAGTGGTATGTGGAAGCTAGTAATATTTTGTGAACTTTATAAAGTCTCCTGCAAAATAGTGTTTGTGAACTAAGGAAATTGTTTAAGGATCTGGGACCAAACCTAAACATGTAGATATGAAACATATAAGCATAAGAATAAAGTGCTGTAACTGATGTAATTTCACTAGAGCATGGAAACTGTAAACATAAAGAAAATAAATGAAAAACTTTGAGGGACCAGACATTAATTAACTTTGAATTCTAGAACTTCAGCATTTGAGCTTTACAACACACCAATCATTATAATGATTCAGACTCTGAATTAATCTTCTGTAAGAATACAATTATCCATTTAAAATTGTTCTCTTTAAAAATTGTACAGCGATAAATGAGTCACTGACTATGTAAGTTTTCCATGCTATAATCTAAGTTTCTTCATCTTTTCCCCACAAATATTTGGATATGGGCTAATTTTAGAAAAAATTACGAAGTGGTAAGGTACTTGTCTTTGGACCACTCAGTGTCTGATTATCTTTCTTGCTTTTTCAGCAAAACTTGGTAAAATGTCATTAATTTTAATAAAAGTAAACGTGGTATGTTATCTATATTCTCAATACACATATAAATGGTAACATTTTATTGTATTATTTTTACAATATGACATTTAATGAACATGTGCAATCTAAGTTTTTAACACATTAAAATTGACAACATATCCTGCACATGTTTTATTAGATAATTTCAATGCACTGTTTTTTCAAGACAGTGAAACAAAAATAATTCTTATCTTGATGTTTGAAGCCAAAATGGAAAATAATTTTTTCCAGAATTTAAGAGGCTTTCTTAGTGCTAAAGAAAATTAGGGCTTCTTTAGTGTTGTCAATGAAAATTTTTCAGATGACAGAATTCATTGAAATTGTAGGCAACCATCTGAATCATGTATTTCATATGCATTTGAATGTTAAAGTTTTAATGTACCTTTAGAAACCAGAGGTATTGTCTTCATAAGTGGTATGATCTGGTAGGATTTACTTCTGACCAAATGGTGGCAGTTTGGGAAGGAAATAATCCTATTCCAATTTGCTTCATATAGTCCTTTTCCTTAGGCTAACATGTTGAATTCCAAAAAGATAAGAAACATTTCACAGCATGTATAAACACAAAAGATATTGTACAAGTTCATTTGGAATACTATTTCAATTTGCAGACTTTTAGAATGAAAAAAATGGATATAACTTTCTGCTGGGAAAACGAGATATAATCTTTAGAGTTCATCACAAATAAGAGGAAAACATACTTCCTTGCTGTCTAAGCTTATTGAACCCTGATTTTGTTCAATACTAATGTAGCAGTCTTCAGGAAAGATATTTTTTTCTTCACACCTCTGAGGGATAGGGATCATTATTCGACCTACTTATGGCCAATGAAACCTAAAGGGAAATTTAATAGGAAAGTTTGGGGATAGCCTTTGCCAAACTCTAACAGAGACAGATGCTAGAGAATTCTTCACTGGCACCGTTCCTTTTCCTTCATTTCTGCCTAGTAAATGATAAGTTGCCTGGAGTTAAAACAGCTATCTTGTGATCATGAATGGAAAATCTTAATGACTAAAAAAATCAACAGCTATTACGGTTGAAATCTGGAAAGCCTAGTTTCTTGGTAGTATTATTAAGTGATGAAGTCAGAGACAACCTTCAGACCTCTTCCTAAATAATATCTTCATAAATAATATCTGTATCAATTATGCCTCTTGATTAGGCTTCTGTTGCTTGCAATTGAATGTGTCTTACTGATGCACAAGTTCAAGGAAAACTATAGGAAGAAATCATAACAACAGGTTGACAAATAGATAAAAGAGCTTTAACCATTTTATCTAATTGATCTAATGTCAATTAGATGTTGGCAAAGAAGGCGGAAGCACGGGTTCACAAAAGAGTGAGTCAAAATGAGAAGTGTGGGAGATTGAGTGTACTAGATACAGTAGATCCAACCCTGAGTCAAACCTAAGTTTGTAAGAAACTATCCAATCATTCAAACATTATTGTCTTTATAGTAGCTGAGAAATTATAAGAAACATAAATTTCATGTCTGAACATATATAATCCTGATTTCCTGCAACTGAAACTAACTTGGCTCATGGAATAATTTTGCTAGTTCATGGTAAACTCAGGCAGGTCTAGTTTATACTCACTGTCTCCTGTGTCCCTATTAAATAAGTCAGCATTCACATCTCTCTACAATTCATTTTCGTTCTACAAGGTGACATGTGGGTTGCCAGGAGGCCTACAACGTAGCATGGTGTGAGGGGTGATCTACATGCCTGTCCATGGTTCTGTTCTTTCTTTGTTAGACCCTGCTCAGATCTAAGTCATCTTGCAATGCATGGGCAGGTCTTCCTCTGTCCCTGTAGGGTTAGCTACTTATAATCTCTGTTCCTAGGTAACATCTAGTGGTTCAGAATACTCTAAATTATCTTCTTGTGAATTTTGAAAGCCCTTTTTCTCTTCCACTCCTTTCAGCTACTTATGCACTCCTTTTTGAAGGCTGGGATTTTCATAGTTTTCCCTATACTTCTTAAGCAAATGGTTCTAACAATTGAAATATTATGTAGCTTTTAAGATTTGTTCTGCAACAATTTTCAGAATGCTTATTGTAGGGTTCAAAAGAAAATGCATTTGCTTTTTGATTATCCTTTTATTAAAGCTAGTGCTTATATATTTGCTGCTGCTTTATTTTGTTGACAGGGAAGGGAAAACATAAATTGAAAAAACACATGGCTTAAAATCAACTAATTAGCCTGGTCTATGTACCATGTACCAGGCACTTTGTTAAGCTTAAAGGGAAGTAAGATGCAGTATCTGACACTAAGGTCCTTACTGTCTGTTGAGACACTCAAAAACATATAAATAATATAAAGTGGTAAGAAAGACATTTGTGATTTTGCTTTTAATATTATTATTAAAGTGTTTTAGTAGAGTGTACTCACTAATTTGAGAAACTATTGTCTTGGCATGTAGTATCCACACTGATAATTATCAGTGGTTAGAGATTATCATAGGAATTGGAGAAAACCTAATCTACTGCCTCTGTTCCCTCTTTTCATATTTCTTTTGTTCCTTATTTCAAATTGTTCTTAATTAACACTTATTACCACGTGTTAATGAAGGTTAATGGAGATCTTTAAAAGGAATACTGACCCCATGGGAAAGCACATGGGTAGAAAAGTTAGAAAGAAGATACTGATGTTAAGAAGAAAAGTAGAGTCAAATTAAAGTTAAATTTGAATAGAAGGTAAAGTTAAAACTAAGAAAAAAAAAGCAGCTGCAGAAATAAGAATGACTGAAAAAGAAAAACTTTGAACACTCAGTTATTTAGGTATTTCAAAACAATATTATTGAAGAGAAGTAGGTTATGGCTGGAAGACTAATTGCCACTGAGACAGGAATATGGATCCTGAGCAGTTATGGCTTTTCAGTAAAGAGATGTATGACCCCCAATTTATTCACCTTTGAAAACCAAGCCCATGCGCCTGCCTCTCTGCAGTGTTCTGTCCACCCCTTTTCCATCTGGTTAGGTGTATCTTCTTTATATTCCCATAGTATCAGCCGTAACCCTAGACAAATGGAAGGGTTCCTGCGGTGGCTCCATGTGTTGAGAGGGCCCCTCTCTGGTTTTCCTCTGAAACAAGGGAGTCTGGGGTCAAAGGGACTTGCCCTGCCTTCTAGACCAGTCTCTGGGCAAACTATTAGAAACCCTGCCGTAAAGGCTCCCAGCCTGTTTTTAAGGCTTGTGTAGCCCACTTTCCGCTGTGCCATTTTTATCAGAGAGTAGACCAGAGAGGGGCTAATGAGTGCAGCATGTATACCTGAGGAATGAGTAAGGAATAGTTACTTTCACAGATAGGAAGAGAGGCATTGAATTCTGTGTAATGAGCCTGATGTGGGAAAAGTAGGGAACCTGGAATCTGCTCTATACATACTACCATATTCCTATGCAAAATTGCAGAGGAGTTCAATAATTCTAAACTTGAATTTGGTCTTGAAGCTCAGATTCCTTTAAGGCACTTTAAAGAATGATGGTAGCAAGGATGGGAGGAAGAGTTTGAAGCAACAAGGACAGACTAATCAGCAAGCAGAGAAATACTTTCCCCTCTTTTCTTCCAACTTCAGCTTAAAAACTGCAGCTTCTCTGAGGAATGGGTCATAGTTTTTGGAAGGGAAAAAAGAAAATAAATTAATTTTGAAATTGTGCTGGACTATGCACATTATTTTGGTATAAGTTGCTTTAAACATAACTTGAAAACGAATCTCCCTCCTTCCCCTACATTTTTCCCTTTTCTTCTTCCATTTGACTGAACATTGCAATAAAAGGAACAGTGTCTTGGATGCAGGGATAGAAGCACATGTTGAGAATGGCAGAGTTATGCTACTAGCCTTGGAATCCCTTCCTACCTTTGGATTATTATTTATGGAAAAAAAAATATCTCCTTAAATTTTGGCCAGTGTTTTCTGTGATTTCTTTGTTGCAGCAACTTATTCTGTCCCCCAACTAATTACCTTCCAGCTGTCACAACATGACCATTACAAGGGCATGGCTAAACATATTGAGATCTGAGGAAATGCCAGGCTGCAAAAACATTATGCAACGTAGAGTTTTGTGATATGCAGTGAAGTTTGCACAAGTTTAAAAACTAAATAATCCTTAACTGGCCTACTACAATTACAGGTCCCTTCCTAGTTCAGGAATCCTTGCATTGTGACCTAGCAAATCTGTGGAAAAATAATTATTCAAATCTATTAAATACAGGTATAATAGTTCAGACATACAAAAAAAGGAAACATTTTCTAAGATTTTCTAATAAGAAAATAACCTGCAGAGCACATACTGCACTGTTGTTGGGTGGTTTTACTCTTTTTTGATCATTGGTATGTTCAGTGGGGAGCCATCACTGATTAAATAAAAGAAAAACCAGTATTCTTTTGTCACCTCTCAGAAATCCTTATAATATTTTTATATTTGTCCTCTTTCCATCTAATGATAATTCTTAACTATGTCCTGACATAAAAGTTTACAAAATAATGTAGATTTTAGACTGAAAAGAGTTTTCTGGAAAATTCAAAATATCATAATATATTCTCCAGTATACTAAAAAACAATGTGAAGGACATGCAGCTAATCTGCTTTTGATGAATTTTCTTTTTTCTTTGGGGAATCACTGTGATTTGTTCATTTTGGGTGGGACTGATGCAATTATTATTATTTCTGTTTTACAAAAAAATTATACCATATGGGAACATGACTAGGGAACTTCATTTTGGTAGCAATTTTTATGTTTTTTCTTCCACTCCTTCACATGTCAATACACAAAAAGAAATAACAACATTTTATGCAGTAGGTATTTCATCCAAAGTTAACCAACATATCATTAACAGAATTTTAATAACCCAAATTTCACTACAATTATAATTTAAATTATTTACACTTATTTATTTTATTCATGAACAGATTAGAGAAAACTCTATTCCATAATTTAGACTGCTTTAAATAATTGCTATCAAACAGTTGCTTTCTTTGCAAAGAGGATATTTTGTCATGCTAACACATACATATTTATGTACATATTTGAATTAGAAAAAAATATTCATTTTTACATAAGAAAATTTCAAGTTAGATATCTTAATCTAAAAATCATACTTTTTGTGGATTTTGTGTTTATATTTGTCAAAGCTCAAACACTCAAAGAACATACAGAACTAACAAAACATAAGAGAAACAAAGTGCCTCACAGCTCCCCAAAATAATTTCTTTGTGGGTTTAAAATCATATCAAATTCAATGAGAGGTAAGCAGTGTATCTTCTCAGTTACTACCATGTTTAGCAGTTCTGAGTCAATTTTTCTTAGAATCTAATTTTCTCATTCACATATTTTTCATATAAAAATGGAGCACAAATTGAAGCACGCCTCATTTATTTAGGATTTGATATCTGTGACTAAAACAAGCATTTATAGTAAAATAATTTAAAAGAGACCAGAAATATTTTAAAAACATATTAGATTGTCACTTGTAATTGATTTATACAGTTCTTAATATTAAATAATATCTGTGTGACATTTGAAATATTTTTCTATTTGCGGACCCCTTATTTCACTTTCTACAATGCTCCTTTTTCCACCATTGATAGCAACAACATAACAGCGGCAGTGATCACGAGAGTAAGTGATTCTTAAGGAACAAACATATCACAGCCGGCTGTGACATCTCTTGATTATCTGCTGAGTGGCTGCTCCTTGGATTGTCCATTGCTGATTATTAGCTATAGGTTGCTGATTATTAAATTAAACCAGTTGTGCTGGTGGCTTATTCTCAGTATTTCCTCTTTCTCTATTCTCAAACTGTCTTAAAACTGACTGTCACATAGGTTCTTCTCTCATCATTCTACTTAAATGCTCCTTACTAAATTGGGCAGTAAATTTGTTAATGTCATATGGAATGAGTCTCACTTGTGCTTCACCGTGTGAGATTATTTACCATTCCCATCTTCTTAAAATTCTATATTCTGTTTCCCCTTACATGTATCTAAACATTTCTTCTTCTCCTTAGGCTTTTCTTGCTCCTCCTTCAGCTTTCTCCCCTTCAGTCTACCCTCCTTCTTCCTAGTGCTTCTTATGCATTGGCCCCTCTTTATGCACTATTGCTTGCCCTTATATATAATTACTCCTTAGTATTTTATATTAGGTTCTGTTCTTCTTACACCTCATTTCATTTCATCAGTTACCATGTTTGCTGTTTACCTCTTTATAATTTTATTTCCAACATCAGTCTTCATAAATTTATAAAGATCTTTGGAACAGTATGTCCAAATCTCTTATTATACATTTATACTTTGATTGACAGGCATTTTAAGCTGAAAGTATCTGAAATGGAATGTATCATCTTGCTCCATCCTTTTCTAAACCAGTGTTTTCTCCTTGTTACCCAAGATTGAAACATCAGAATCTCTATTAAGTTCTTTTGATTTTCTCACCCATCCAAACCAATTAATAATAAAGCTCAGCTGCCTTTACGCTCTATGTGTCTGAAGAAATATCACCTCCTCTCCATATCTCTTACTAAGGTCATGATTCAAGTCCCCACCATTGCTTGTCGAGCTCTGTGTCACCCATCCGAATGAATTGTCTTTCTCTTGTCAGTCACACCACTGTCAGGTCTATCCTCGGAAACCTGAGTGAATGGTTTTCAGATGCAAATGGATGTCGTTTCCATCAACTACAGTTTAGATATAAAAACTATTCTTTTTTTCTTTTCTTTTTTTGCTTCTATTTTTTTTTTTTTTAATCACTCTTACCTTACACTGTTCACTTCGGCAAAATTGAGGAGCTTGGGGTTTCTCATACCATATTCTCAGTTTCCTCTTTTTTTGAATGATTTCTCTTTCAAAAGCCTCTTGACCTGGGTAAATATTATTCATAGTTTAGTATGAAGCTCAGGAGTTATTTCCTCTGGAAAAATGTTTATGATCAGAAGCCTTGCCCCACCATCATAGAATGGATTATAATGAATTAAACAGCTGTCCTTCTACTCTTCAATAAAATCATGTAATCTGGGAATAAAGGTAGTTTTTATTCTCTTCCAGTTAATTTTCCATTTATTTATTTACCTTAACTTATTGCACTGCCTAGGTCCTCCAGTACAATGTTGAATAAAAGTGGCAAGGGTGGGGCTTCCCTGGTGGCGCAGTGGTTGGTAGTCCGCCTGCCGATGCAGGGGATGCGGGTTTGTGCCCCGGTCCGGGAGGATCCCACGTGCCGCGGAGAGGCTGGGCCCATGGGCCATGGCCGCTAAAAAAGTGGCAGGGGTGAACATTCTTGCCTTTTTCCTCATCTTAAGGATAAGATATTTAGTCTCTCACCACTAAATATGATATTAGCTCTAGCTTTTCCATATTTTGTATCTTATATTTCATATTTTAATTTCTAGTTTATTGAGAATTTTTTCATAAATCAGTACTAGATTTTGTCAAATGTTTTATTTGCCCCTGAGATCTTTATTTTTTTCATGACATTCTTGGGTACTGATTTTCCATGGTCATCTCTGAATAATGTCAGCCCCCTAGGCAGGACCATGGAGCTGGGGTGGAGTGAACTGAGATGGGAATTTTACCTGACTAAAATGGCAGCAACACTTTTTACCAGGATGGAGTAGATTTTCTTGAATGAATACTTCTCAATTTGCTTCATGTCTTTAGCGAAGATGATTTAAATGGTTTTTCATGACAATTTTGTCAAAATACGCTGCTGTTTCGGGGAGAAGAGACTTGTCACATTCTTCACACAGCCATTCTAGGAGTCTTTCAAATAACCAGTTCTTATTGAATAAAAGGACAGTTTCAGTTTTTGGGTTTATTTTTAATGAAAATTTTGTTTTGAGGAAATTGAGATATTCATAAGAAATTTCCCAAGTAATATAATAGTTCCAGATACTGTAGTTATTTTCTAGATAATACAATATGAAGGATGTAACATTAAAATACACACCCCCACACACATATGCCTTATAGTTAAATTGCCTTATATACAGCCTTGATAGTTATTAGCCTTGTGGTAGAGTCCATGTCTTTTAAACTTTTTCAGCTAAAGTATATACCACTCTGGAAATGACTGTATCCAATTCACAGAAATTGTTAAGGCTTGAATGAGATAATATATATATAATGTCTGGCTTAATGGTTTATATTAAACACTCAGTTAATATTCATTAAATTGTTTTTTAAAGTTTATGTTTATATTTCTTATGGTTTATTTTGGGGATATAATTGACATAAAACATTGTATAATTTTAAGGTGTACAACCTGTTGATTTCATACATTCATATATTGTAATATGATGACCACCATAGCATTGGCTAACACCTCCATCATGTCACATACTTATTATTTATTCTTGGTGATGAGAATATTTAAGATCTAGTTTCTTTTCAACTTTAAATTATGTAATGCTGTAATGTTAAGTATAACCATAATGCTAATCATTAGATCTCTAGAATTTATTCATCTTATAATTGCAAGTGTGTACCGTTTGGCCAACATTTTTCCAATTCTCCCATTCCTCAGCCACTGGTAACTACCATACTCTCTGTTTCTGCGAGTTCAGATTTTTTAGATTCCACGTATAAGTGATAACATACAATATTTGTCTTTTTTTGTGTAACTTATCTCACTTAGCATAATAGCCTCAAGGTCCATCAGTGTTGTTGCCAGTGGCAGGATTTCCTTCTTTCTCATGGCTGAATAATATTCTATTGTGTTGAATATACCACATCTTCTTTACTTATTCATCCATTGATGGACAGTTAGGTTGTGTCCATATCTTGGTTATATTGAATAGTGCTGCAGTAAACATGAAGTGCAGATATCTCTTTAATATTCTGTTTTCATTTCCTTTGGATATATACCCAGAAATGGGATTTCTGGGTCATATGGTAGATCTATCTGTAGTTTTTTTAGTAGCCTGCATACTGTCTTCCATGTGACTGAACCGCTTTACATTCCCTCAAGCAGTGCACAAGGGTTCCCTTTTCTCCACATCTTTGCCAAATATTATCTCTTGGTTTTTTTTTGATAGCCATTCTAACAGGTGTGAGGTGATATCTCATTGTGTGTGTTTTTTTTAAAAATCTTTATTGGAGTATAATTACTTTACAGTGGTGTGCTAGTTTCTGCTCTATAACAAAGTTAATCAGCTACATATATATATCCCCATATCTCCTCTCTCTTGTGTCTCCCTCCCACCCTCCCTTATCCCACCCCTCTAGGTGGTCACAAAGCACCGAGCTGATCTCCCTGTGCTATGTGGCTGCTTCCCACTGGCTATCTATTTTACATTTGGTAGTGTATATATGTCCATTCCACTCTCTCACTTCATCCCAGCTTACCCTTTGGCCTCCCCATGTCCTCAAGTCTATTCTCTATGTCTGTGTCTTTATTCCTGTTCTGCCCCTAGGTTCGTCAGAACCATTTTTTTTTTAAGATTCCATATATATGTGTTACCATATGTCATTGTAGTTTGATTTGCATTTCCCTGATGATTAGTGGTGTTGAGAATCTTTTCATGTACCTGTTGGCCATTTTCATGTCTTCTTTGGAAAAATGCCTATTCAGTTCCCCTGCCCATTTTTTTAAATCGGATTGTTTGATTTTTTTTTATTATTATTGAGTTTTATGAGTTCTTTACATATTTTGGAAATTAACCGTTTATCCACTTTATGGATTGCAAATATTTTTTTCCCATTCTGCATCTTGCCTTATCGTTTTGTTGATTGTTTCTTTGGCTATGCAGAGCTTTTGAGTTTGATGCAGTTCCATTTATTTATTTTTGTTTTTGTTGGTTGTGCTTTTGGTGTCATATCCAGAAAATCATTGCCAAGACCCATAACAAGGAGCTTTTTCCCTATGTTTTCTTCTAGGAGTTTCACATCTTATGTTTAAGTCTTTAATCCGTTTCAATTTGATTTTTCTGAGTAGTGTGAAATAGGAGTCCAATTTCACTTTTCTGTATGTGGTTATCAATTTTTCCCAGTACCATGTATTGAAGAGGTTCTCCTTTCTCCATGGAGTATTCTTGGCTCCCTTGTCAAATATTGATTGACTGCATATAGAGGGGTTTATTTCTGGGCTTTCTCTTTTGTTCTGTTGGTCTGTGTTTCTATTTTTATGCCACTACCATACTGTTTTAATTACTATAGATTTGTAATATGTTTTGAAATCAGAAAGTATGATACCTCCAGCTTTGTTCTTTTTTCTCAGGATTGCTTTGGTTATCTAGAGTCCTTTATGGTTCCATACAAATTTAGGATTGCTTTTTTCTATTTATGTGAAAAAAATGCCATTGGAATTTTGATGGGGATGACATTGAATCTATAGATGACTTTTTGTAGTATGTACATTTCACAATATTAATTCCTCTGATCCATGAACATAGGATGTCTTTCAATTTGTTTGTGTCTTTTTCAACTTTTTTCATCAAAGTTTTATAGTTATCACTGTACAGATTATTCATTTCCTTGGTTAAATTTATTCCTTTATTGTTTTTAATGCTGTTATGTTGCTATTTTAATACTTTTATTTTGTAATGCTGTTGTGAATGGGATTGTTTTATTTCTTTTTCAGATATTTCATTGATAGTGTATAGGAGTGCAACTGATTTCTCTATGTTGATTTTTATAGCCACAACTTTGCTGGATTTACTGATTAATTCCAACAGTTTTTTGGTTGAATCTTTAGGATTTTCTGTATAGCAAATCATATTATCTACAAAAAAAGGCAGTTTTACTTCTTTCTTTATGATTTGCATGCCTGTTATTTCTTTATCTTGCCTAATTGCTTTAGCTAGAATTTCCAGTACTATGTTGAATATGGGCACTCTGGTCTTGTTCTACTTAGAGCAAAAGATTTCAGACTTTCACCATTGAGTATGATGTTTACTGTGGGTTTGTTGTGTATGACCTTCACTGTGTTGAAGTTTGTTACTTCTGTTCCCAATTTGCTGAGGATTCTTGTCATGAAAAGTTATTGTATTTTTTAAATAATTTTTTTCTCTACTGAGATGACTAAATGATTTTTATCTTTTATTCTATTCATATAGTATAACGTTTAGTAGCATGCTTGTGTTGAATCATCCTTTCATCCAAGAGATAAATCACATATGATCATGGTGTATGATCCTTCTAACATTCTGTTTAAGTCGGTTTACTAATATTTTGTCAAGTATTTTTGCATCTGTATATATCAGGGATATTTTCTTGTAGTGTCCTTATCTGCCTTTGGTATTAGAGTAATGCTGGCCTGGTAGATTGCGTTTGGAAGTGTTCCCATCTCTTCTTTTTTTGGAAGAATTTGAAAAGGATTGGTGTTAATCTTCTTTAAATATTTGGTAGAATTCACCAGTGAAACCATCTGGTCCTGGATTTTTCTGTTTTGGAGATTTTCCATTACTGATTCATTCACCTTATTCTTTATTCGTTCTTTATGATTCAGTCTCAATAAGTTGTATGTTTCTGGGAATTTATCCATTTCTTCTAGGTTATCCAAATCATTGGCATATTATTGTTCATAGTATCCACTTATGATCCTATGTTTGTCTGTGATATCAGTTGTAATATCTCCTCTTTCATTTCTGATATTATTTTCTTTCTTTTTTTCCTTTGTCTAGATAAAGGTTTGGCATTGTGTGTATCTTTCCAAAAAAGCAATTCTTTGCTATTTTTCTTCTGTTGTTTGTCTGGTGTCTATTTCATTTTTTCCATTGTGACCTTTGTTATTTCCTTCCCTCCTTCCTAACCTTGGGCTTACTTTGTTCCTCTTTGTAGTTCCTTCAGATGGAAAGTTCAGTTATTTTTTTGAGATCTTTTTTTTCTTAATATATGCATTTATCAGTATAAACTTCCCTCTGAGTACTGCTTTTGAAGCATACCATACGTTTTGTTATGTTGTGTTAACGTTTTCATTTGTTTGGAGATTGTTTTTTGAAAATCCCTTTGATTTCTTTTTTGACCAGTTGGTTGTTCAGAATTGTGTTGTTTAGTTTCCACATGTTTGTAACTTTTCCAGCTTTCCTCTTGTTGATTTTTCGTTTCATACTCATTGTGGTTGTAAAAGTTGCTTGGTATGATTTTAAATCTTTTTAAATTTGTTAAAGTTTGTTTTGTGGCTGATAGTATGATCTATCCTAGAGAATATTCTGTGTGCAATTGAAAAGAATGTTTATTCTTCTGCTGTTGGGTAGACATATCTATTTATGTTTGTTAGGTCCATTTGGTCTAATTTATAGTTGTCATACTGTACATTGGAACTCTAGCTTTATTCATCCTATGTAACAACTTTGTGTCCTTTAACCAATATCTCCTCATTTCTCCCACCTGTCTATCCCTGAGCACTGTTCTATTATCTGCTTCTCTGTATTCAACTTCTTAGAACCCACATTAGAAGTGAGATCATCCCATCTTTTTCTTTCTGTTTGGTTTATTTTATTTAGCATAATGTCTTGCAGGTTCATCCATTTTGCTGCAATGGCAAGATCTCCTGTTCATTTAAGGCTAGATAATATATATATACACATGCACATTTGCTATCCATTCATCTGTTGCCAGACACTTACATCGTTTTCTTTTATTGGCTATTGTGAATATTGCAGCAGTGAACATGGGAGTGCAGATATCATTTTGAGGTACTGATTTCATTTCCTTTGGTTCAAAATTGCTATATCATATGGTAGTTTTGTTTTTAACTTTTTGAGGACTGTATACCCTTTTCCACATTGGCTGTACCAATTTATATTCCAATGGGATTGTTTCATTTAGGTTCTTTTAATTAGTCAGTTGGAATCATCTTAATGATTATAAGTCATGTACTCATCTGGAGCAACAAATAATCATTACTTCAGAATTTTCAAAAATTTGGATATAAAAGACTAGTATTCTGGCTGTCTTTATGTAGTGGTGTTATTTTATATAATGTTTTCCCTGTGTTCTTTTCTGAATCCTCTAAACATTTTAATTTACAGGCATGTAGTTCATATTTCTCCACTTTCTATCACTTATTATTTTAACCATAGATAAAAATACATAGAAGATCAGACTTTCATTATGTACAGATGATATTTAACATATCTTAACATTTTTCTATGTCTTTTTTCAGATTTAGAAAATCTGTTTAAATAAATGCAGTACATAGAACTGAGGTCCACCTTTTCTCCTCCTTGACAGCCTACTCTCCTCCAGTCTCTTGGTAACACTTTCCTGAAGTTTGCATACTCCATACATATTTATGATATAGATATATATGTATGTATCTGTATGACTATTTTCACTCATATATATGTACTCATACACATTTGTTTTGGTGGGTTTTAAATGCTTTATCTTTTGGAGTGTCTCATGCTGTGAAGGACTTGCCCCATAAGTAAACCTGTTAATGCACTGCTGAACTTAGTCTCATTGTGTGCTACTGTCCCTTCAAGATCATATTAAAAACATTTTTTAAAATATTTATTTATTTTCTTATTAGTCATCCATTTTATACACATCAGTGTATACATGTCAATCCCAATCTCCCAATTCATCACACCACAAGCCCCATCCCCTGCTGCTTTCCCCCCTTGGTGTCCATACATTTGTTCTCTACTTCTGTGTCTCAATTTCTGCCCTGCAAACTGGTTCATCTGTACCATTTTCTAGGTTATACATAATATGCATTAATATACGATATTTGTTTTTCTCTTTCTGACTTACTTCACTCTGTATGACAGTCCCTAGATGCATCCATATCTCTACAAATGACCCAATTTCTTTCCCTTTTATGACGGAGTAATATTCCACTGTATATATGTACCACATCTTCTTTATCCAGTCATCTGTCGATGGGCATTTAGGTTGCTTCCATGACCTGGCTATTGTAAATAGTGCTGCAATGAACATTGGGGTGCATGTGTCTTTTTGAATTATGGTTTTCACTGGGAACATACCCAGTAGTGGGATTGCTGGGTCGTATGGGAATTCTGTTTTTAGTTCTTTAAGGAACCTCCATACTGTTCTCCATAGTGGCTGTATCAATTTATATTCCCAACAGCAGTGCAAGAGGGTTCCCTTTTCTCCACACCCTCTCCAGCATTTGTTGTTTGTAGATTTTCTGATGATGCCCATTCTAACTGGTGTGAGGTGATACCTCATTGTAGTTTTGATTTGCATTTCTCTAATAATTACTGATGTTGAGCAGCTTTTCATGTGCTTCTTGGCCATCTGTATGTCTTCTTTGGAGAAATGTCTATTTAGGTCTTCTGCCCATTTTTGGATTGGGTTGTTTATTTTTTAATTATTGAGCTGTATGAGCTGTTTATAAATTTTGAAGATTAATCCTTTGATGATTCCTTTGCAAATATTTTCTCATATTCTGAGGGTTGTATTTTCATCTTGTTTATGGTTTCCTTTGCTGTGTAAAAGCTTTGAAGTTTCATTAGGTCCCATTTGTTTATTTTTGTTTTTATTTCCATTACTCTAGGAGGTGGATTAAAAAAGATCTCACTGTGATTTATGTCAGAGTGTTCTTCCTATGTTTTCCTCTAAGAGTTTTGTAGTGCCCAGTCTTACATTTAGATCTCTAATCCATTTTGAGTTTATTTTTGTGTATGGTGTTAGGGAGTGTTCTAATTGCATTCTTTTCCATGTAGCTGTCCCGTTTTCCCAGCACCACTTATTGAAGAGACTGTCTTTTCTCCATTGTATATCCTTGCCTCCTTTGTCATAGATTAGTTGACCATAGGCGCGTGGATTTATCTCTGGGCTTTCTATCCTATTCCATTGATCTGTATTTCTGTTTTTGTGCCAGTACCATATTTTCTTGATTACTATAGCTTTGTAGTACAGTCTGAAGTCAGGGAGTGTGATTCCTCGAGCTCTGTTTTTTTCCCTCAAGACTGCTTTGGCTATTCAGAGTCTTTTGTGTCTCCATACAAATTTTAAGATTCTTTTGTTCTACTTCTGTAAAAAATGCCATTGGTAATTTGATAAGTATTACATTGAATCTGTAGATTGCTTTGGGTAGTATAGTCATTTTCACAGTATTGATTCTCCCAATCTAAGAACATGGTTTATCTCTCCATCTGTTTGTATCATCTTTAATTTCTTTCATCAGTGTCTTCTAGTTTTCTGCATACAGGTCTTTTGTCTCCCTAGGTAGGTTTATTCCTAGGTATTTTATTCTTTTTGTTTCAATGGTAAATGGGAGTGTTTCCTTAATTTCTCTTTCAGCTTTTTCATCATTAGTGTATAGGAATGCAAGAGATTCCTGTGCATTAATTTTGTATCCTGCTGCTGTAGCAAATTCATTGATTAGCTCTAGTAGTTTTCTGGTGGCATCTTTAGGATTCTCTATGTATAGTATCATGTCATCTGCAAACAGTGAGAGTTTTACTTCTTCTTTTCTGATTTGGATTCCTTTTATTTCTTTTTCTTCTCTGGTTGCTGTGGCTAGGACTTCCAAAACTATGTTGAATAATAGTGGTGAGAGTGGACATCCTTGTCTTGTTCCTGATCTTAGTGGAAATGCTTTCAGTTTTTCACCATTGAGGATGATGTTTGCTGTGGGTTTGTCATATATGGCCTTTATTATGTTGAAGTAGGCTCCCTCTGTGTCCACTTTCTGCAGAGCTTTTATCATAAATCGGTGTTGAATTTTGTCAAAAGCTTTTTCTGCATCTATTGAGATGATCATATGGTTTTTATTTTTCAATTTGTTACTATGGTGTATCACACTGATTGATTTGCATATATTGAAGAATCCTTGCATCTCTGGGATAAATCCCACTTGATCGTGGTGTATGATCCTTTTAATGTGTTTTTGGATTCTGTTTGCTAGTATTTTGTTGAGGATTTTTGCATCTATATTCATCAGTGATATTGGTCTGTAATTTTCTTTTTTTGTAGTGTCTTTGTCTGGTTTTGGTATCAGGTTGATGGTGGCCTCATAGAATGAGTTTGGGAGTTTTCCTTCCTCTGCAATTTTTGGAAGAGTTTGAGGATAGGTGTTAGCTCTTCTCTAAATGTTTGATAGAATTCCCCTTGAAGCCATCTGATCCTGGACTTTTGTTTGTTGGAAGGTTTTTAATCACAGTTTCAATTTCATTACTTGTGATTGGTCTGTTCATATTTTCTATTTCTTTCTGGTTCAGTCTTGGAAGATTATACCTTTCTAAGAATTTGTCCATTTCTTCCAGGTTGTCCATATTATTGGCATAGAGTTACTTGTAGTAATCTCTTAGGATGCTTTGTATTTCTTCAGTGTCTGTTGTAAATTCTCCTTTTTCATTTCTAATTTTGTTGACTTGAGTCCTCTCCCTCTCTTTCTTGATGAGTCTGGCTAATGGTTTATCAATTAATTCTGTTTATCTTCACAAAGAACCAGCTTTTAGTTTTACTGATCTTTGCTATTGTTTTCTTTGTTTCTATTTCATTTATTTCTGCTTTGATCTTTTTTATTTCTTTCCTTCTGCTAAGTTTGGATTTTGTTTGTTCTTTTTTCTCTAGTTCCTTTAGGTGTAAGGTTAGATTGTTTATTTGAGATTTTTCTTATTTCTTGAGGTAAGCTTGTATAGCTATAAACTTCCCTCTTAGAACTGCTTTTGCTGCATCCCATAGGTTTTGGATTGTCGTGTTTTCATTGTCATTTGTCACTAGGTGTTTTTTGATTTCCTCGTTGATTTCTTCAGTGATCTCTTGGTTATTTAGTCATGTATTGTTTAGCCTCCATGTGTTTGTGGTTTTTACGTTTTTTCCCCTGTAATTGATTTCTAATCTCATAGCATTTTGGTCAGAAAAGATGCTTGATATGATTTCAATTTCAGAAAAGATGCTTGATATGATTTCAATTTTCTTAAATTTACTGAGGCTTGATTTGTGACCCAAGGTGTGATCTATCCTGGAGAATGTTCCATGTGTACTTGAGACGAAAGTGTAACCTGCTGTTTTTGGATAGAATGTCCTATAAATATCAATTAAATCTATCTGTTCTACTGTGTCATTTAAAGCTTGTGTTTCCTTATTAATTTTCTGTTTGGAGGATATGTCCATTGGTGTAAGTGAGATGTTAAGTCCCCCACTATTATTTTGTTACTGTCAATTTCCTCTTTTATAGCTGTTAGCAGTTGCCTTATGTATTGAGGTTCTCCTGTGTTGGGTGCATATATATTTATAATTGCTATATTTTCTTCTTGGATTCATCCCTTGATCATTATGTAGTGTCCTTCCTTGTTTCTTGTAACATTCTTTATTCTAAATTCTATTTTACCTGATATGAGTATCGCTAGTCCAGCCTTCTTTTGATTTCCATTTGCATGGAATATCTTTTTCCATTCCCTCACTTTCAGTCTGTATGTGTACGTTGGTCTGAAGTGAGTCTCTTGTAGATAGCATATATATGGGTCTTGTTTTTGTATCCATTCAGCAAGCCTGTGTCTTTTGGTTGGAGCACTTAATCCATTCACATTTAAGGTAATTATCTATATGTATGTTCCTATGACCATTTTCTTAATTTTGGGGGGTTTATTTTTGTACGTCCTTACCTTCTCTTTTGCTTCCCACTTAGAGAAGTTCATTTAGCATTTGTTGTAGAGCTAGTTTGATGGTGCTGTATTCTCTTAGCTTTTGCTTGTCTGTAAAGCTTTTGATTTCTCCATTGAATCTGAATGAGATACTTCCTGGGTGGAGTAATCTTGGTTGTTGGTTCTTCCCTTTCATCACTTTAAGTACATCATGCCACTCCCTTATGGTTTATAGAGTTTCTGCTGAGAAATCAGCTGTTAACCTTATTGGAGTTCCCTTTTATGTTATTAGTCGTTTTTCTCTTGCTGCTTTCAAGAATTTTTCTTTGTCTTTAATTTTTGCCAATTTGATTACTATGTGTCTTGGTGTGTTTCTCCTTGGGTTTATCCTGTATGGGAGTCTCTGCACTTACTGGACTTGGATGGCTATTTCCTTTCCCATATTAGAGAAGTTTTTGACTATAAACTCTTCAAATATTTTCTCTGGTCCTTTCTCTCTCTCTTCTCCTTCTGGGACCCCTCCCCTATAATGTGAATGTTGTTGCGTTTAATGTCCCAGAGGTCTCTTAGGCTGTCTTCATTTCTTTTCATTCTCTTTTTCTTTATTCTGTTCCACAGCAGTGAATTCCACCATTCTGTCTTCCAGGTCACTTTTCCATTCTTCTGCCTCAGTGTTTCTGCTGTTGATTCCTTCTAGTGTATTTTTTATTGCGGTTATTGTATTGTTCATCTCTGTTTGTTTGTTCGTTAATTCTTCTAGATCTTTGTTAAACATTTTTTGCATCTTCTCGATCTTTGCCTCCATTGTTTTTCTGAGGTCCTGGATCGTCTTCACTATCATTATCCTGAATTGTTTTTCTGGATGATTGCCTATCTCTGTTTCTTTTCCTTGTTTTTCTGTGTTTTATCTTGTTCCTTCATCTGGTACATAGTCCTCTGCCTTTTTATCTTGTCTATCTTTCTGTGAATGTGTTTTTTTTTCCCCACAGGCTGCAGGATTGTAGTTCTTCTTGCTTCTGCTATCTGCCCTCTGGTGCCATATTTTTTAAAATTTTTGATCAGCCGCAAATCCTTTTATATCATTACAGCATGTAATTTAATTATAACCAATAAGATAGGAGAGTTTTCTCGGTGATCGTTCAGAAAATATTTTTCTCTACTAAGAAAAACATGAAGACAGTCTCTTATTTCCTAGGTTTTGCCAAATCTGGCATTTTGCGTGGAATTTTCATAATCAACCTGCCGAAGTGCCTTTAAGTTTAATTACAAATTTTTTCATTATTAAACTGATTTGAAGTGTTTTTATTTCTATTATTGGACAAATGAAACTATTTAAGAGATTATACTATTTTATTCATTGAATATTCCCACGGTATTTATAGGAGAATATATACAACTTGTTTCATTTACTTTATTTTATGATACTTTAAATATCATAAGAGTTTTCAGTTTTTGCTAACTTTCAAGTTTCATTAGACTTTAGTGAAGTAAGCATCCAGTTCTTTTCAGTGCTACTTCTTGATGTTTTAAGTGAATACAAAGTCTGTCACATCTTGTTTTAATTCAGAAGATGAGCATTTGGCTTTTTTTCAACCTGCCACCACCCTTTGTAAATATTTACTTTCTTTCCACCCTCTCATTATATTTATATCACATCTTCAGGTTAATATCATATAACGAATAGGGCATGATGTTAATAATTTAAGTCTTATCATTCTTTCCCTGTAAACCACAAAACTACTATTATTTGTATATTGACCCTCCTGGACTGATTTTTTTTTTTTTTTAAACATCTTTATTGGGGTATAATTGCTTTACAATGGTGTGTTAGTTTCTGCTTTATAACAAAGTGAATCAGTTATACATATACATATGTTCCCATATGTCTTCCCTCTTGCGTCTCCCTCCCTCCCACTCTCCCTATCCCACCCCTCCAGGCTGTCACAAAGCACCGAGCTAATATCCCTGTGCCTTGCGGCTGCTTCCCCCTAGCTATCTACCTTACTACGTTTGTTAGTGTGTATATGTCCATGACTCTCTCTCGCCCTGTCAAAGCTCACCCCTCCCCCTCCCCATATCCTCAAGTCCGTTCTCCAGTAGGTCTGCGTCTTTATTCCTGTCTTACCCCTAGGTTCTTCATGACATTTTTTTTCCCCTTAAATTCCATATATATGTGTTAGCATACGGTATTTGTCTTTTTCTTTCTGACTTACTTCACTCTGTATGACAGACTCTAGGTCTATCCATCTCATTACAAATAGCTCAATTTCATTTCTTTTTAAGGCTGAGTAATATTCCATTGTATATATGTGCCACATCTTCTTTATCCATTCATCCGATGATGGGCGCTTAGGTTGTTTCCATCTCCGGGCTATTGTAAATAGAGCTGCAATGAACATTTTGGTACATGACTCTTTTTGAATTTTGGTTTTCTCAGGATATATGCCCAGTAGTGGGATTGCTGGGTCGTATGGTAATTCTATTTGTAGTTTTTTAAGGAACCTCCATACTGTTCTCCATAGTGGCTGAACCAATTCACATTCCCACCAGCAGTGCAAGAGTGTTCCCTTTTCTCCACACCCTCTCCAGCATTTATTGTTTCTAGATTTTTTGATGATGGCCATTCTGACTGGTGTGAGATGATATCTCATTGTAGTTTTGATTTGCATTTCTCTAATGATTAATGATGTTGAGCATCCTTTCATGTGTTTGTTGGCATTCTGTATATCTTCTTTGGAGAAATGTCTATTTAGATCTTCTGCCCATTTTTGGATTGGGTTGTTTGTTTTTTTGTTATTGAGCTGCATGAGCTGCTTGTAAATTTTGGAGATTAATCCTTTGTCATTTGCTTCAGTTGCAAATATTTTCTCCCATTCTGAGGGTTGTCTTTTGGTCTTGATTATGGTTTCCTTTGCTGTGCAAAAGCTTTGAAGTTTCATTAGGTCCCATTTGTTTATTTTTGTTTTTATTTCCATTACTCTAGGAGGTGGGTCAGAAAGGATCTTGCTGTGATTTATGTCATAGAGTGTTCTGCCTATGTTTTCCTCTAAGAGTTTTATAGTTTCTGGCCTTACATTTAGGTCTTTAATCCATTTTGAGCTTATTTTTGTGTATGGTGTTAGGGAGTGATCTAATCTCATACTTTTACATGTACCTGTCCAGTTTTCCCAGCACCATTTATTGAAGAGGCTGTCCTTTCTCCACTGTACATTCCTGCCACCTTTATCAAAGATAAGGTGTCCATATGTGCATGGGTTTATCTCTGGGCTTTCTATCCTGTTCCATTGATCTATCTTTCTGTTTTTGTGCAAGTACCATACTGTCTTGATTACTGTAGCTTTGTAGTATAGTCTGAAGTCAGGGAGCCTGATTCCTCCAGCTCCTTTTCTTGTTCTCAAGATTGCTTTGGCTATTCGGGGTCTTTTGTGTTTCCATACAAATTGCGAAATTTTTTGTTCTAGTTCTGTGAAAAATGCCAGTGGTAGTTTGATAGGGATTGCATTGAATCTGTAGATTGCTTTGGGTAGTAGAGTCATTTTCACAATGTTGATTCTTCCCATCCAAGAACATGGTATATCTCTCCATCTATTTGTATCATCTTTAATTTCTTTCATCAGTGTCTTATACTTTTCTGCATACAGGTCTTTGGTCTCCTTAGGTAGGTTTATTCCTAGATATTTTATTCTTTTTGTTGCAATGGTAAATGGGAGTGTTTTCTTGATTTCACTTTCAGATTTTTCATCATTAGTATATAGGAATGCCAGAGATTTCTGTGCATTAACTTTGTATCCTGCTACTTTACCAAATTCATTGATTAGCTCTAGTAGTTTTCTGGTAGTATCTTTAGGATTCTCTATGTATAGTATCATGTCATCTGCAAACAGTGACAGCTTTACTTCTTCTTTTCCGATTTGGATTCCTTTTATTTCCTTTTCTTCTCTGATTGCTGTGGCTAAAACTTCCAAAACTATGTTGAATAAGAGTGGTGAGAGTGGGCAACCTTGTCTTGTTCCTGATCTTAGTGGAAATGCTTTCAGTTTTTCACCATTGAGGATGATGTTTGCTGTGGGCTTGTCATATATGGCCTTTATTATGTTGAGGAAAGTTCCCTCTATGCCTACTTTCTGCAGGGTTTTTATCATAAATGGGTGTTGAATTTTGTCGAAAGCTTTCTCTGCATCTATTGAGATGATCATATGGTTTTTCTCCTTCAATTTGTTAATATGGTTTATCACATTGATAGATTTGCGTATATTGAAGAATCCTTGCATTCCTGGAATAAACCCCACTTGATCATGGTGTATGATCCTTTTAATGTGCTGTTGGATTCTGTTTGCTAGTATTTTGTTGAGGATTTTTGCATCTATGTTCATCAGTGATATTGGCCTGTAGTTTTCTTTCTTTGTGACATCCTTGTCTGGTTTTGGTATCAAGGTGATGGTGGCCTCGTAGAAGGAATTTGGGAGTGTTCCTCCCTCTGCTATATTTTGGAAGAGTTTGAGAAGGATAGGTGTTAGCTCTTCTCTAAACGTTTGATAGAATTCACCTGTGAAGCCATCTGGTCCTGGGCTTTTGTTTGTTGGAAGATTTTTAATCACAGTTTCAATTTCAGTGCTTGTGATTGGTCTGTTCATATTTTCTATTTCTTCCTGATTCAGTCTTGGCAGTTTGTGCATTTCTAAGAATTTGTCCATTTCTTCCAGATTGTCCATTTTATTGGCATAGAGTTGCTTGTAGTAATCTCTCATGATTTTTTTTATTTCTGCAGTGTCAGTTGTTACTTCTCCTTTTTCATTTCTAATTCTATTGATTTGAGTCTTCTCCCTTTTTTTCTTGATGAGTCTGGCTAGTGGTTTATCTATTTTGTTTATCTTCTCAAAGAACCAGCTTTTAGTTTTATTGATCTTTGCTATCGTTTCCTTCATTTCTTTTTCATTTATTTCTGATCTGATTTTTATGATTTCTTTCCTTCTGCTAGCTTTGGGGTTTTTTTGTTCTTCTTTCTCTAATTGCTTGAGGTGCAAGGTTAGGTTGTTTATTCGAGGTGTTTCCTGCTTCTTAAGGTGGGCTTGTATTGCTATAAACTTCCCCCTTAGAACTGCTTTTGCTGCATCCCATAGGTTTTGGGTCGTCGTGTCTCCATTGTCATTTGTTTCTAGGTATTTTTTTATTTCCTCTTTGATTTCTTCAGTGATCACTTCATTATTAAGTAGTGTATTGTTTAGCCTCCATGTGTTTGTATTTTTTACAGATCTTTTCCTGTAATTGATATCTAGTCTCATGGCGTTGTGGTCAGAAAAGATACTTGATACAATTTCAATTTTCTTAAATTTACCAAGGCTTGATTTGTGACCCAAGATATGATCTATCCTGGAGAATGTTCCATGAGCACTTGAGAAAAATGTGTATTCTGTTGTTTTTGGATGGAGTGTCCTATAAATATCAATTAAGTCCATCTTGTTTAATGTATCATTTAAAGCTTGTGTTTCCTTATTTATTTTCATTTTGGATGATCTGTCCATGGGTGAAAGTGGGGTGTTAAAGTCCCCTACTATGAATGTGTTACTGTCGATCTCCCCTTTTATGGCTGTTAGTATTTGCCTTATGTATTGAGGTGCTCCTATGTTGGGTGCATAAATATTTACAATTGTTATATCTTCTTCTTGGATCGATCCCTTGATCATTATGTAGTGTCCTTCTTTGTCTCTTGTAATAGTCCTTATTTTAAAGTCTATTTTGTCTGATATGAGAATTGCTACTCCAGCTTTCTTTTGGTTTCCATTTACATGGAATATCTTTTTCCATCCCTTTATTTTCAGTCTGTATGTGTCTCTAGGTCTGAAGTGGGTCTCTTGTAGACAGCATATATAAGGGTCTTGTTTTTGTATCCATTCAGCCAATCTGTGTCTTTTGGTGGGAGCATTTAGTCCATTTACATTTAAGGTAATTATCGATATGTATGTTCCTATTCCCATTTTCTATATTGTTTTGGGTTCGTTATTATAGGTCTTTTCCTTCTCTTGTGTTCCTTGTCTAGAGAAGTTCCTTTAGCATTTGTTGTAAAGCTGGTTTGGTGGTGCTGAACTCTCTCAGCTTTTGCTTGTCTGTAAAGGTTTTAATTTCTCCATCAAATCTGAATGAGATCCTTGCTGGGTAGAGTAGTCTTGGTTGCAGGTTTTTCTCCTTCATCACTTTCAGTATGTCCTGCCACTCCCTTCTGGCTTGTAGGGTTTCTGCTGAGAGATCAGCTGTTAACCTTATGGGGATTCCCTTGTGTGTTATTTGTTGTTTTTCCCTTGCTGCTTTTAATATGCTTTCTTTGTATTTAATTTTTGACAGTTTGATTAATATGTGTCTTGGCATATTTCTCCTTGTATTTATCCTGTATGGAACTCTCTGTGCTTCCTGGACTTGATTAACTATTTCCTTTCCCATATTAGGGAAGTTTTCAACTATAATCTCTTCAAATATTGTCTCAGTCCCTTTCTTTTTCTCTTCTTCTTCTGGAACCCCTATAATTCGAATGTTGGTGCGTTTGATGTTATCCCAGAGGTCTCTGAGACTGTCCTCAGTTCTTTTCATTCTTTTTTCTTTATTCTGCTCTGCAGTAGTTATTTCCACTATTTTATCTTCCAGGTTACTTATCCGTTCTTCTGCCTCAGTTATTCTGTTATTGATCCCATCTAGAGTACTTTTAATTTCATTTATTGCGTTGTTCATCGTTGCCTGTTTCATCTTTATTTCTTCTAGGTCCTTGTTAACTGTTTCTTGCATTTTGTCCATTCTACTTCCAAGATTTCGGATCATCCTTACTATCATTATTCTGAATTCTTTTTCAGGTAGACTGCCTATTTCCTCTTCATTTGTTAGGTCTGGTGCATTTTTATCTTGCTCCTTCATCTGCTGTGTGTTTTTCTGTCTTCTCATTTTGCTTATCTTACTGTGTTTGGGGTCTCCTTTTTGCAGGCTGCAGGTTCGTAGTTCCCGTTGTTTTTGATGTCTGTCTCCAGTGGCTAAGGTTGTTTCAGTGGGTTGTGTAGGCTTCCTGGTGGAGGGGACTAGTGCCTGTGTTGTGGTGGATGAGGCTGGATCTTGTCTCTTTAGTGGGCAGGTTCACGTCTGGTGGTGTGTTTTGGGGTGTTTGTGGCCTTATTATGATTTTAGGCAGCCTCTCTGCTAATGGGTGGGGTTGTGTTCCTGTTTTGCTAGTTGTTTGGCATAGGTTGTCTAGCACTGTGGATTGCTGGTCGTTGAGTGAAGCTGGGTGCTGGTGTTAAGATGGAGGTCACTGGGAGATTTCCGCCGTTTAATATTATGTGGAGCTGGGAGGTCTCTTGTTGACCAGTGTCCTGAAGTTGGCTCTCCTACCTCAGAGGCAGAGCCCTGACTCCTGGCTGGAGCACCAAGAGCCTTTCATCCACACGGCTCAGAATAAAAGGGAGAAAAAGTAGAGAGAATTAGTAGAAGTATGAGGAAAGAAAGAAGGAAAGGAGGAAAGGAAGGAAGGAAGAAAGAAGCAAAGAAGGAAAGACAGGAGGGAGGGAGGGAGGAAGGAAGGAAGGAAGGAAGGAGGGAAAGAAGGAAAAGACAGAAAGAAAGAAGATACAGTAAAAATAAAATAAAGTATAATATAGTTATTGAATTAAAAAGTATTTAGAAAAAAAAAAAAAGGGACGGATAGAACCTTAGGACAAATGTTGGAAGCAAAGCTATACAGAGAAAATCTTACACAGAAGCATACACATACACCTTCACAAAAAGAGGTAAAGGGGGAAAAAATCATAAATCTTGCTCTCAGAGACCACCTCCTCAATTTGGGGTGATTCGTTGTCTAAAGGAGGGAAGGAAGGAAAGAAAGAAAGAAAGAACGAAGGTAAAGTATAATAAAGTTATTACAAATAAAATTAATTGAGAAAAAAATTTTTTTTTTAAAAACCATGGACGGATAGAGCCCTAGGACAAATGGTGGAAGCAAGAGTATACAGACAAGATCTCACACAGAAGCATACACGTACACATTCACAAAAAGAGGAAAAGGGAAAAAAATCATAGATCTCGCTCCTAAATTCCACCTCTTCAATTTGGGATCATTCCTTGTCTATTCAGGTATTCCATAGATGCAGGGTATATCAAGTTGATTGTGGAGCTTTAATCCGCTGCTTCTGAGGCTGCTGGGAGAGATTTCCCTTTCTCTTCTTTGTTCTCACAGCTCACAGGAGCTCAGCTTTGGATTTGGCCCTGCCTCTGTGTGTAGGTCGCTGGAGGGCGTCTGTTTTTTGCTCAGACAGGACAGGGTTAAAGGAGCCGCTGATTCGGGGGCTCTGGCTCACTCAGGCCGGGGGTGGGGGGCGGAAGGAGGGGCACTGCGTGCGGGGCGGGCCTGCGGCGTCAGAGGCGGCGTGACGTTGCGGCAGAGGCCGGCGTGACGTTGCACCAGCCTGAGGTCCGCCGTGCGTTCTCCCGGGGAAGTTGTCCCTGGTTCCCGGGAAGCTGGCAGTGGCGGGCTGCACAGGCTCCGCGGAAGAGGGGTGTGGAGAGTGACCTGTGCTCGCACACAGGCCCCTTGGTGGCGGCAGCAGCAGCCCCAGCGTCTCCCGCCCGTCTCTGGGGTCCGCGCTTTCAGCCGCGGCTCGCGCACGTCTCTGGGTCCGCGCTTTCAGCCGCGGCTCTCGCCTGTCTCTGGGGTTCGCGCTTTTAGCCGCGGCTCGCGCCCGTCTCTGG